>NC_059114.1:30542195-30842195 GCF_020740685.1 Jaculus jaculus
CCCCCCTGCCTCTGCCTCTGCCTCCTGAGTGCTAGGATTAAAGGTGTGTACCACCACACCCGGCAAGCAGGGCATACTCTTGTACATTTACCATACTCACCCTGTGTTCTGGAACAAGGGTCCCTTTCTAATGGCAAAGACATCAGCCAGCTCCTGAATCAACAATTGTGGGTTTGGTTATCTGTTGGTTGAAAAGAAAAGCATATTGATCAAAAGTTGCCATCAATTCAGCACTGCTTTGAATGTGTGCACTTGGTAATTACAGTAGCATTTATGTAACATTTTTAAAAATAGTCGCACATGTGTGTGCAAGCTATTTTTTGCTCTGCAGGCACAGCTCGATGGCTCACAGCTCAGAAGACCCTTTGTGGGGATGCTGCTGAAGACAGCTAGCACTAAAGAAACTCACTGGTTGGTTATTTTATCCTCTCAGAGGCTCCAATCTGTGGATCTCTTTTATGACTCTGTGTTGTTGTGAAGATGAATGCAGCCTTCTCTGGGCTGGTCAGAGACATGGATCCTTATGGTATTGTCAGTTTCTAAGGCTGAGACTGGGTATACTCCTGGAGATGTATGCCAATGCAGAAGTATGTCACCACTTGGGTTTGGATTCTCTTGGTTGCAAGGGACAGAAATGGCAACTTCTGGATCTCCAAGACAGGAAGTTCATGAGGTTAATGGCTTCAGGTGCGGCTGGATCCAGGAGCCCCATACTGTACCCATTGCAGCTTCCACTTGATCTCTTTTTCTCTGTGTTAGTTTCATTCTCACACAGGCTCTCTCTAATGGCCACAGCTTGGATCTGCCCTCAAGATCAGTAGAACTTCAATGCCTTTTCCCTAGCTATCCCACTGAGAGTCATAAGACTAAATTGGTCTAAATAAAAATAAACAAAAAAATTTTTTTTAAAGGGCTGGAGAGATGGCTTAGCAGTTAAGTGCTTGCTTGTGAAGCCTAACGACCCCAGTACGAGTCTCGATTCCCCATGACCCATGTAAGCCAGATGCACAGGTGCCACATGCATCTGGAGTTCGTTTGCAGTGGCTGGAGGCCCTGGTGCTCCCATTCTCTCTCTCTATCTGCCTCTTTCTCTCTGTCTGACTGTTGCTCTCAAATAAATAAATAAAAATAAACAAAAAAAGACTGAATTGGTCTGGACTGCCATGGGTCGTGTGCTGACCCCTGTGCTTGGGAGATGGAGCATTGTGTTTGATCAGCCCAGCTTGAGCCCATCTCTGGCAGTGGCAGTGGAAGTGAAGTGGAAGGAGGCTGCTTCAATAGCCAGAGGAATCTGACCGGGGGAAGCAGCTGTGCCGGCCACAGCCCGCCGTGTGATCGTGGGGGAGTGAGGAGAGAGTGCACACATGCCCTTGCTGTCTATGGGACCATGTTGCTGTGTTGAGACTTCCCTCTTGTGTCTGCACATGAATTTTGTTATCTTTCCTAAAATACATAGTATAAATGGAATGTAATCTGCTGACATTTGTCACAGTGGTGCCTGGTCTGTGACCTCACAGTCCCACTCCTGGGTGGGGATTCTGTGTTTCATTGACATGGGGGCTCTATGTGGGCCAGCTATTTGCGCCTGTTTCAGAAGTGACTCTGCTGGTGGCAGTGCCTTTGATTCTTCATTGTCAGTGACCCAGCTCTGAAATACGCACGACACCAGGGCTGCTGTTCTGAGTGTGGAGGAGGTGCAGTGGTGGAGGGTTGCCATTGCTGGCCGGAGCAAAGGAATGAGCAGATGCTGGTGGAGAGGCAGGAGGAGCCCAGGCAAGGGAGGGAGGCCGCAAGAAGGCAGCCTCATTCTTCCCCTTAGGTGCCTGTTAGGGCCATTGGAGACCTTTTAGCATGATTGCTGTGATCACTGGTTCTGGAAGCACTGAGGCTGAGAACTCAGTCTCCTGGGAGAGACACTGCTCCTTGGGGAATAAGACACCCAGGTGTGCTATGCTGGGCATAGCTGTTGAGATTGGGCTCATCAGAGTGAGGAGACCTAAAACTGGGATGGCCTGAGCTGGGCGTGGTGGTGCATGCCTTTAATCCCAGCACTCGGGAGGCAGAGGTAGGAGAATCATGGTGAGTTCAAGGCCACCCTGAGACTACATAGTGAATTCCAGGTAAGCCTGGGCTATAATGAAACCCTACCTTAAAAAACAAAACAAAACAAAAAACTGGGATGGCTTATGAAGGAGAGGCTTGTTCTGTTATAAGATTCTGGAGCTATTAGCCCAGGACCATCATGTTGGCTTGGTTCCATGAACCGTCACTCCTCTTCTTCCAAGGTCTTTGTTCTCGTGGGTCAGGAGATACAGCTTCTCACTTGCCTTTCAAGTAGGGCTACAGAAAGGGTGAAGGATGGGTGTTAGGAAAGAAGCCTTTGTGGCCCCGTGATGTTTCTTCTTAGAGCCCAGTAGTTAGGACACAGGGAGGGCTGTGGGAGGAGGGCGATGCACGTGGGGACAGCACACTCCCGTTATAGCAGAGGTTGGCAGTGAGGCCCTCTGTGGCCTCCGAACTCGTAGAGCATGGAGCTGCAGGGCTTTGATCTTCTTACTTGTCTTAATAGTGTGTGTGTGTTTGTGTGTTTACACGTGCACATGTGTCTTGCATGAGCACACCTGTATGTGTGCATGTGTGTACACATATATATGCACATCTATGTAAGTGCATGCATGTGTGTGCTTACACGTGGGCATGCCAGTGTGTGTGTGACTTTTGCTTTGCTTCTGAAGGTCTGGCCGTGTTGTTCTCTGTGTCAGATACAGTTTATCTGGTTATTGGAGACTCTGTCTCTGTCAAAAATATAGAGAGCAGAGAGGGTGTGGTCCCTTCCCCCAGTTTCACATCCTCCCATGAAGTAACCATTTGTGTCACCCTCCTGGGACGTTGCCTTCCGTCTGTTGTGGCACACACAGTTCCTCAGTGTGCACCCCTCCTCCGCAGACACACACAGTGACTGTGTTTTGCTTTCCTGCATGATATTCATGGCCTGGAGGTGGCATTGCTTATCTAGTGACTGTTCTTGGCCTCCTAGAATAAGGGTCTTTCAAAGGTAGAGAGGGGACAGAAAGGCCAGCTTGCCAGCTGTGCTGGCTAGAGGCAAGCAGTCATGCGGTCCAGCTAGGAGGCTGAGTAGCAGGAGATGGAGGGGACATTTAGCAGACCTCCAAGCCAAGTTGGGAGACAAGGACGGTGGGGTTTTCCCCAGTTGCGTCTTGCCTGTAGGCATGTTCTTCCCAGGCTTCATGCCCAGGGGTCCTGCCTTGGGGAAGCCCCTCGAGGGCTCATTGCCCTCCTAATCTCAGCATTCCTCCATGTTGTATCTTAGTGATGGGTATGCTCCAGTCCCAGACTTGCCTCAGAAGCTCTTAAAGACCCCAGGAATTTACGATGAAAATCAGCTTTCCTTATGATAGTTTTTCTCCCTGCTCTACCCCGGGCTGGCTGAGTGCTTCTCTTTCTCTCTCTCTTTTTTGCTTTTGATTTTTTGAGGTAGGGTCTTACTGTAGCCTCAGCTGACCTGGAATTCACTCTGTAGTCTCAGGGTGGCCTCAAACTCATGTCAGTCCTCCTATCTCTGCCTCCCAAGTGCTGGGATTAAAGGCATGCACCACCACACCCAGCTAAGTGCTTCTCTCTTAAACCAGGGGTTAAGCAGAAATGCAGGGAAGGAGGGTGGCCTTGCAGCCCACAGCGGCACCATTTCCACTCTGAAGCATCTCATCCTCCCATTTGATCAATTGCCTGTCATCTCAGGTCCTTTTATGAGGGTGACAAAATCCCACTTCTTATGTAGCCCTTCTACCTTGGGCTTTCCTACCTGAAGCTTCCTTTATATTTTTCTCTTTTCTTTTGACAATTTCAAACATGTATACAATGATTTTTGATCATATTCACTCTCAATAACTTCTCTTGTTCCCCTCCTTATTCTGCTGAACCCCTTCTTCTTCCTAACTGGTCCCCTTCTCTCTCTGTGTGTGTCCCATCGAGTTTAATTAGGGCTGTTTGCATAACATTTATTTATAGGAGCATGGGCAACTTACCAGTGGCTACAACACTGAAGAAAATGTCTCTTTCGGGCTGGAGAGATGGCTTAGTGGTTAAGATGCTTGCCTGTGAAGCCTAAGGACCCAGGTTTGATTCCCCAGCTCCCATGTAAGCCAGATGCACATACATCTGGAGTTCTTTGCAGTGGCTGGAGGCCCTTGCACATCCCTTCTCTCTCTTGTTCTTTCTCTCTCTCAAACAAATAAGTGAAAAGAAAATGTCTCTTCTTCTTCCTCCCTGTCTTTCTCCAGCACCTTCCCCTTAGAGTGAGGTGTGAGCTGTGGCACGACTGTCCCCTCGATGTCTCTCATTGCTGCTTTGTGAACAGTTTGCTTTTCTGCTCCCTGGCTTTCTCCATTTCAAACACATCATTGAAATTAAGGCATGCAGGCAGGTGACTAGTTGCTTGGGGTCAAGTTCTGACCTCACTTCTTACTGGCTCTGTGACTTTCTGAGTTTTGTAGCATTTTTTGAGCCATGGCACTTTATGTATAGATGGGAAAAGGGAAACCCCTATCCCTGAGGTCATTTTGAAGGACTAAGGGAAACTGGGAGAGGAACATGGCCTGTCCTGGCCTTCATGTGGGTGTGTAGTGAATGCTCTCACCTGCTCTCATGAGTGCTCTCCGTGCTCCTCATGCAGGGAGGGCCTCTCTCACGAGTGCTCCCCGTGCTCCTCATGCAGGGAGGGCCTCTCTCACGAGTGCTCTCCGTGCTCCTCATGCAGGGAGGGCCTCTCTCACGAGTGCTCCCCGTGCTCCTCATGCAGGGAGGGCCTCTCTCACGAGTGCTCCCCGTGCTCCTCATGCAGGGAGGGCCTCTCTCACGAGTGCTCCCCGTGCTCCTCATGCAGGGAGGGCCTCTCTCACGAGTGCTCCCCGTGCTCCTCATGCAGGGAGGGCCTCTCTCACGAGTGCTCCCCGTGCTCCTCATGCAGGGAGGGCCTCTCTCACGAGTGCTCCCCGTGCTCCTCATGCAGGGAGGGCCTCTCTCACGAGTGCTCTCCGTGCTCCTCATGCAGGGAGGGCCTCTCTCACGAGTGTTCCCCGTGCTCCTCATGCAGGGAGGTCCTCTCTCACGAGTGTTCTCCGTGCTCCTCATGCAGGGAGGTCCTCTCTCACGAGTGCTCCCCGTGCTCCTCATGCAGGGAGGGCCTCTCTCACGAGTGCTCCCCGTGCTCCTCATGCAGGGAGGGCCTCTCTCACGAGTGCTCTCCGTGCTCCTCATGCAGGGAGGGCCTCTCTCACGAGTGTTCCCCGTGCTCCTCATGCAGGGAGGTCCTCTCTCACGAGTGCTCCCCGTGCTCCTCATGCAGGGAGGGCCTCTCTCACGAGTGCTCCCTGTGGTCCTGGTGGTCAGTTTTGTGGCTTTGCTCATTTCCTCTCTCATCATTTCACCACTAACTTCTGTAACAGGGCAGTGGCTGCCTGTAGCTTTTACGTTGCTGTAGAACAGAGCTCTAATTTCTCTCTGTCTCTTCCACTTTAGTGCTGCTGATTGAACCCAAGGCCTTTGAGCATGCTAGGTAACTGTTGTGTCACTGAGCCACACCCCTAGCCCCTCACTTTGGGATTCTAGACAGGCATGGTACTACTGAGTCATGCCCCAAGCCCATTCTCTGATTCCCTTGTAAAGAACCCCAGGCCCATGCTCCCAAGCCCTGTGTTTTGAGTGTTGCTGATTTTCTTCTCCTCCCTATGAGTGAGCTCATGGATTGCACTTGGTCATCAGAGCATTCATCTCCTGGGCCTCAAGGACTGGGTCAGTGTTGGAAACATGAGCTCGGTTTTGCCAATGTGGGTGTTTTCTGTGGCCCTGTGGAGGTACTGCTCCTGTGACTGTGAGCCTGGGTGAATGTCCTGTCACTGTTGGGACACAAATGAGTACCAAGGAGTGGATAGCCAGCTCATGCACTTCCTGTGCAGGCCCCATAGCCTGGTTTGGTTCAGGCAGCTCTCCAGTATAAATCGTCCGGCTGCAGTTGGGATTCTGGGCTCCTCTGAAGGGATGGATGGGCTTCTTGGCTTCTGGGTTGCTGGTGGAGGCTCCACCCCAGCACTTCTTTTCCTTGCTGAAAATAGCCACAGGCTGCCTTTTGTCTCTGCTGGCAGCTGTCCATCTGGCAGTCACTCCATCAAAGCCAGCGATGGACAGCCTCTTGAAGCCTGAGCACAGGAGTGAGAGTCCCTCAGCACCTGGGACTCTAGCACTGGAAGGAGGCTACTCGGGAGGACCCGCAAGGTTGTGACTGCTATGCGGCCAGAAATCAGTGGCCCCATAGGAACTGTCTGTATTTGCAAATGTAGGAACCTCAAGTAACATGGGGGACTCTCAGGTGGAGGAGGACAGAGGGAGTCTTCTGGATCAGACAACAAAATACGAGCTTGGTCTTAAACTTATAGTGTGTAACCCCAGACATCTCCCTCCCCCCACCTCTCTCTGCAGAACCTTGATATGTAGGTCAGACTGGCCTTCCACTCAGATCCTCCTGCATGCTGGGATGATAGCACTGCTTCACCATGCCTTACTACATTCTTTCTCCTCCTCTTCTTCCTCCTCCTCCTTCTATTTTGGATTTTTTCAAAAGGGTCTCACTTTAGCCTAGGCTGACCTAGAACTCACTCTGTAGTCCCAGGCTGGCTTCAGCTCACAATGATCCTCCTATCTCTGCCTCCAACATGCTCCTCTACCACCACACTGACATTTTCTCTTCTTAACTCTGAACTGGATTTCTGTTGCTTGCACCCAAGATATCCTGCCAGGCCTAGTGAAAGCGTCTTAGGTCCCCTTGCCTGCTAGTGATCTGTCCTCCTGCATTTGTCATGGGCTCTGTGTGCTCAACTGAGATCTTGGCTAGACAATGTGCACAGCCGTGTTGGAGGGCCACATTGTGCATGCTTTTTTCCCTTCTCTGCCTGTAGACACCATCTGCAGTGATTATTGATGTAATAATCTCACCTGCCCATCCCCCCACCAATCAAAAGTGCTTCAAAAATTATCTGTCAGCCTCACCTGCTTATGGCTGGAATGCTGAATGTCAAAGACAAAAATACTGTTGATGTTACCCCCTGGAGGTGCTTGGAAACCTCAATAGGAGAGTGAGTTTCCAGTTCTGGGAGAATCTGCTAATATTTCATTTTCTTTCTGCCTTAATAGGTAGCCCAGGCTGGCCTTGAAATCCTTCTGCCTCAGTGCTCAGATCATGGGGTGCACTTGGCTTTAGTGACAAGTCACAAGCAAGAGAACTGAGCAGACATAGCACTTATCTAATTCCCTTAACATTTCAGATTTTAGCTGACGACTGACTTCAATGGTTCCTTGGCATATGTAAACATTGAGCTAATCTCTGTATGCTAATTTTCAAGGTTTTAGAAAATTTGTGTGTGTGTACACTTGTGCGGCGGTAAGAGGACAACCTTACCATGTCCATCCTCTCTCTGCCTTTTTTTTTGAGACAGGGTCTCTTGTTACTCTGCTGCTGGTTGAGCCAGCTGGACTTCCAGATTCTCCAGGATCTGCCTCCTGTTTCTGTAGGCACACTGAGATCACAGACCATAGGCACATGTACTACTTTTGTATAATATATATATTATAAATTATATAGTATATAATATAAATTATATCTTATCTGTATAATTTCCTATTTCATTGTGAAATCAAGGTGTTTCACATGTACCTCTATTTATTTCCTTTTAAAAAAAATTAAATTATTTTTTGGTTTTTCAAGGTAGGGTCTCACTCTGGCTCAGGCTAACCTAGAATTAACTATGTAGTCTCAGGGTGGCCTTGAACTCATGACGATCTTCTTACCTCTGCCTCCCGGGTGCTGGGATGAAAGGCATTTGCCACCATGCCTGGTTAAAAAAATATTTTATTTAGTTATTTCCAAGTAGAGAGAGACAGAGAGAAGAGAGACAGAGAATGGGCACCCCAGGGCCTCCAGCCACTGTAAACAAACTCCAGATGCATGTGCCACTTTGTGCATGTGGCTTACATGGGTGTTGGGGAATCTGACCAGGGTTGTTAAGCTTTGCAGGCAAGTGCCTTAACCACCGAGTCATCTCTCCAGCTTTGTACCTACATTTCTTATCTGTCAGCAGATACAGACAGGGTCTGCATCAGGTAGGGTCCAGTTGGAAGAGCAGAACCACAGTTTTTTTTTATTTGTTTTTAAATGTCAAACACTGTTGACTATGACAAAGGATTGGTGTGACAAAGTATTGATTCATAAGAAGCAAAGAGAATTTTCAGGGCCTACTGGCATAAGCCTGTCATCCCAGCTACCTGGGAGGCTAAGGCAGGAGATCTGCCAGTTCAGGGCTTGCCTGGGCTACAGTAACAATTCAAGTCCAACCTAAGCAACTTCATGTGGCTGTTTTAACATGAAAAATAAAGAGAGGACTGGGGCTGTTGCTCAGCGGTAGAGCTTGCTCAGCATACACGAGGCCCGCTTTTAGTCCTCAGTACTGACAAAAGGAGAAGAAAGAGTGAAGAGACCTTTAGGGGACATGACTAATGAGAGCAGCCTACGTAGGGCGGAGCTGGCAGGTGGATGGCCTCCGGAAACTACGGTGGTCATCGGTCATCGCCATCAGGGTTGCAGCTGCCTTTTCTCCAGGGCACTGGCTGAGTAACCCTTGTTGTGGGTTATGTCATTTTATTCCCTCAGCTGTCTTTGGGGTGTGGCTCTGGAGGGTGTGGCTCCAGGGAATGTGGGCTGGGAGGGTTTGGCCTAGCCCAGTGGACAGCACCTAATAGCTGTTACTCCCTGGCCTCCCTCTGACTCCAGGCGGTTTCCACATGGCCATTGCAGTGGAGTGGCCTTTCAGAGGCCCACCTTCCCACATGGAGGAGGGAGGTGCTCCACAGGGATCAGCAGAGGTTAGCCTGCTGGTGCTGGATGGCCTGGAGGCAAATTTGGTTCCTCTTCTTTTGTGTGTGTGGGAGTGGGGCGGAGCCCAGGCCTCTTGCCTGTTCGGCCTGCCGGCGCTCACCAATGGCTGCAGCCCCAGCCCTGGCTCCACCTTTTGCTCAGAGGTGTGACAGACTCTGTGGGCCTTTAATGCTGCTAGCTCACATAGGGTGGTGACAGGCAGGGACCCTGACTGACCTGGGTCTGCTTTGGGAAGGGAGGATGGGGAGGAAGAACTTCTTGGCTTCTGGAGTCACTGGATGAGGTGTGAGTGGGTGATGGAGGGTGGGGCTGTTCATCCCACCACAGCTGGGTGGCAGAGGGTGGTGGACCTGCTTCCTGTCCCCTTAGTTTTTCCTGTGATTGGAAGAGCTCCCCGGTCTTTTGTTGGAAGCACAGGTCTCCCTGGAATGGAGATAATCTTGGGGGTCTATGATTTATACATGTCTGCTCATGATCTCTGGTCTGACCTTTGAACAGCAGGGTTGGTTTCATCTCCTGCCATATGACATTCTGAGCTGATCTGTTTGGGGGATCATTGGTGGTTTTGTGTCTTCTCCTGGCTGTGTCTTTGATACCCAGACATCCCCTCCCCAGAGCTGCTGCCCCCCCGCGCCCCCTTCCCCGTGCTTTTTATTCATTTGTCCTCCATTCCAGGGCTTCCTTCTGAGCTGTTAACATTCCTGTTCAGCTATTGCTTTTGTCAAAAACTTGAATTAGAATATTAATGTCACCTGCGGTGTGGGCTTCTTGTCTCGACATAGAGCTTATACCTGATAGTGAGAATTGTGACTCACTCCTCCCCCTTGCCCAGCAGGCTCTGGGGAGAGGAGGACTGGAAGGTTCATAGTAGACGCAGGCCTGCCTGGCTTTCTGTTCGTGTCCTGGGCCCAGCACCTGGGCTTCACAGGAAGGAAACCTTTACACTCTCTGCTCTGGATTTGGAAGGCAGTCTGGGGGCCAGCACAGCCCAGGGCTCTGGTCATTTCTGAGCCCATCACCAGTCTGCTTTCTGCTTTTGTGGGCGTGCTCCTTCTCAGCACTCCATAGGGGCAACACCACTCAGTGTGACCACATATGGCTGACTGCTTGTGCTCAGTGCCACAGTGTGTGGTCTCTCCACCCTGCAACATGTATGTAATACACATTGTGTTGCTTTTGGGATTTAATTATAGTCCACCATGTATTAGGGATTTGAATCTTACCTAAGAGCTGTGAGGAGCTGCCTCATAGCCTTTGGTAGCTCCCTTTACTGGGGCAGCAGTGCTGTGGGAGGGAGGCCCCTTCTGCTGCCTGGTGGTCCTAAATAGGGATTTTTCTCCAGGGCTCAGATGGAGCCTGTTCAGCTTTGTATCTGGTGTCCCAGGACTGGGGCTGGCCTGAATCCACACCAGGTCCTTGCATGACCCTTAAAGACCCCCTTGAGTTTAGGGGCCCCTTCTCCAAATTAATTCAGGCTAGGGGAAGGGGCTTTGCACCTGGGTCCCCTTTGCATACCTTCTGTCACCCAGTGCCAGCTAAGGCCAGGCTCACTGAGGTACGTGAGGTAGATTTTATTTTTGGAATGGATTAGACTTAGAAGGGGGCTCCCATGCAAGGAGAAGAGCCTGGAGAAGAGTCACTCTGTGATGGAGGGAGACTTGGGAGTCAGAGAGGAACAGGTGGGCTGGGCCTGGTGGGCATGATAGTGTCTCCTTTTATTTATTTATTTATTTTTGGTTTTTGGTTTTTCAAGGTAGGGTTTCACTCTAGTCCAGGTTGACCTGGAATTCACTCTGTATTCTCAGGGTGGCCTCGAATTCATGGCGATCCTCCTACCTCTGCTTCCCGAGTGCTGGGATTAAGGTGTGTGCCACCATGCCCAGCTCCTAGAGTGTCTCTTTAAAAAAAAAAAAAGAAATATATATATATATATATATATATACATATATATATATATATATATTTATTTGAGAGAGACAGAGAGGGAGAATGGGCATGCCAGGGCCTCTAGCAACTGCATATGAATTCCAGACGCATGTGTCACTTTGTACATTTGGCTTACATGGGTACTGGGGAATTGAACCTGGGTCCTTAGGCTTAGCAGGCAAACACCTTAATCACTAAGCTATCTCTCCAGCCTGAATGTGTCTCCTTTAAGTGACACTGGCCAGTGGGGCTGTCTGTGGGCTTGTGTGCTCTGCAAAGCTAGGTGTCTGGAAGTAAGCCATAGACTGGTGTGAGGCTGTTCCCAATTCAGTATAGTGAGCTTGTGAGCACCTTTGTTTCTGCCCTGGAGAGGAGATGAGTGACTTGCTCCCGAGACCATGCTCTGCTGGGGCAGGGGCTGACTCCACTTGTTCTTTTCTTCTGTGCTAGGAGGCTGTTGGGAGAGGGAGGGCTGTTTGAAGACCTGACAGGAGACTAGGGAGCAAGGACCTCTGTCCCTTCCTCACTGCACCCTTTTCTTCCTGGATACTGCTGTGTAGTCATGCTTGGGTTCATGGAGACACTTGGTCCTTGTCTCTGGAAACCATTGGCCACTGGCCGGAGTCACAGACTCCCCTTGGCAGAGAAGAGAGACATAGCGTCTCAGACAGGCCTGTTCTCTGTGAGGAGGCTTGTCTTTGTTCTATGGGATGTCTCTTTATACTGCGGAAAGCAAGTGGCATTGATGTTATTAAAAATAACATGATCCCTTGAGTTCTAAGAATACAATGGCTCCCTGTGGAGAGTGAAGATGGTTCCCAATCACAACTGCTCATCTCTGTAGGTGAATTTTGTCCCCTGCAAATGTCTTTCCTGGCCTTATTTTGTGAGTTTCTGTGCACACCTTGCCTGGTCATCCATCCATCCATCATCCACTCATTCACTTACCCATTCATTCATGCATTCATTCACTCATTCATTCATCCATTCATCCACCCATCCACCCACTCATTTCCATTCATTCATTCATCCAGCAATATTGCCTTGCCGTCCCCACTGAGGATCAGGCAGAGTTGTGGGTTCCTGGGATGTTGAATATGGGAGGCAGAAATCTCAGCCTTGTTCTGGTGGAAGAGGCAGGTGAAAATTCAGAGTAATAATTCAGATAGTTTTCAGGTTGGATGAGCAGTGTATGTCTATACTTCCAGCACTCAAGAATAGAGGCAGAATTGCTGAAAGATCAAGTCCAGCAATTGTGAGACCCTGTCTTAATCTCCTTTCCCTCCACCAAAACGTTCAAGTTTAAGTGCCACGCAAAAAGTTATAGCAGGGAGTGAGGTTTGGGGTCCTAAGCTGGGAGGGGGGCTACCATTGTAGACAGGGTGACCTGAGGAGGCCTGGCAGGAAGATGAAGGTTGGCAGAATTCCCGGGGTTATGAAGGAGCAAATCAGAGGCTTTATGAGGGAGGGAACCAATGCTCGAAGGGAGTAGCAGAAGGCCGTACTGGCAGAGCAGAGGAATCCAGGGTCTATGGAGCTGGGGAAGACACTGGTGAGGGCCCAGCCCACAGTGCTTAGTGGCCCTCTCAGGACTTTCTATTTTTTTTTTTAATTTTTTATTTATTTATTTGAGAGCGACAGACACAGAGAGAAAGACAGATAGAGGGAGAGAGAGAGAATGGGCGCGCCAGGGCCTCCTGCCTCTGCAAACGAACTCCAGACGCGTGCGCCCCCTTGTGCATCTGGCTAACGTGGGACCTGGGGAACCGAGCCTTGAACCGCGGTCCTTAGGCTTCACAGGCAAGCGCTTAACCGCTAAGCCATCTCTCCAGCCCCTATTTTTTTTTTAAATGTGTGTTTGCATATTTGCATGTGCATGAGCAGCCCAGAGGACAAGCTTGGACATCATTCTCAGGAATGCTGTCCACCTCCTCTCTTTGGTCTGGAGTCCACCATTTAGGCTAGATTGCCTGCCCAGTGAACTCCAAGAATCTGCCTGTCTTCCCTCCCCAGTGCTGGGATTACAAGTGTGTACTACCATGCTTGGCATTGTTACCTGTATTCTGGGGATCTGAAATCAGGTACCTTACTTATTTATTTTATTTTTTACTTTTAAAATTATTTATTTGAGAGTGATAGACAGACATCGAGAGAAAGAAGCAGATAGAGATAGATGGAGAATGGGTGTGCCAGGACCTCCAGCCACTGCAAACGAACTCCAGATGCGTGCACCCCCTTGTGCAGCTGGCTAACGTGGATCCTGGGGAGTCGAGCCTTGAACCGGGGTCCTTAGGCTTCATAGGCAAGTCCTTAATCACTAAGCCATCTCTCCAGCCTGGGTACCTTACTTATTGAGCCATCTCTCCAACTCAGGTTTCCTCTTTTGGCCTCAGCAAACTGGGAACCCACTGGAGGGTTTGTGCAGCGAGTTGCCTGGATCCATTGTTTTCAAAGGTTCACTTGACTATGTGGTGGAGATGGATTGATGCAAGGTACAGCTCCTGGAGGAAAGGGAAGGCCACCACTGAGCTGGGCAGTGTAGGGGGAACAGCTTAGGGTGATTGGCAGCCTTGGGTGATCCATATATAGTGCTAAGTGTGGTGGGTCCTGTCCCATCTATTGTCCCTGAACTGTACTGCACTGGTCTCTTGTTCCCCTCCATATCCTTCTCAAAGTCAGTCTCAAGCCCCACAGGATTACTGCAGCACAGCTGTTGAGGAGCGAGGCCAGTCCCTGCTCCCAGCTTCCTCCTGTTGGCTTCCTGTGCCATTGCCAGTGTGAAGCATGTGGGTTCCTGGGACTAGAGGCCCTGTGCTGGAACAAGGGGTCAGGGATGGGGTCAGAAGTCAGATGTGAGAAGGCAGGGCAAAGAGTGCCAGGGTCAGATGTGCAGCCCACAACCTCATTCCTAGCCCCTTGTCCCATTTGTCTGTCAAGTGTATTGTCTTGTTGTCTTTCTCTGGGTTCTTGTGGCTGGCATGGGTGGAGGATGCCCCGCCCCTTCCCCCCGACAGCCCCTCTGGCTCAGGATTTACCCATCTCTTCCAGGAAACTGGGTGTGCTCAGCTATCACCAATTCCTTTGAGCATGGTCCAGCTGCTTTGGTTATTGATGGGACCAATGCCCTGGAATGAAGACACAAAGGCAGCCAGGCCTGGTGGCAGAGGCCTCTAGCCCTGGTACTCAGGAGGCTGAGGAAGGAAGATAACAAGTTTGAGGCCATGCTGGGCTACAGAGAGATTTCAAGGACAGCCTGGGCAAACTTGTGAGATCCTGTCTCAAAATAAAAAGTGAAGAGAGGGCTTGGCATGTAGCTCAGTGGTAGTGTCCTTGTCTTTCATGAACAAGGCCCTAAGTTCGATTTTCAGGGCCTGAAAATTTAAAAAGGACACAAAGCAAAGCAGACTACAGATTATCTGTTCCCATGGGATATATGTCCTTGGTCACCTGGCTCCTTCTCTTCTTTAGGGACAAATGCAGTAGTCCCGCAGATACAGCTCTTCAAAACCCCTTCTGCCCTCAGATGTGAGGCTAAGGCTGGGAACTTGGTCCTCAGGGATGCTGGGCTTTGTTTAGGTGACAGGTTCCTGTCCTGACCCAGGCCTGCCTGTTGTGGCTATGGTAGCATCACCTCTGATGTACGGGAGGGCTGTGGGATGCTTATCTTTGGGTAGTCCTCAGACAGCCCAGGCTCTGTGGGTGTGACCTGGCTTCATTTCCCTTTCTTTTTGTACACATTTTGCATCTTGTTGAAAAACCCAGAGATGATTGCAGAATAAGAAATGTCTGGAACGGGCCAGTCCAGAGGGGCCAAAAACATCTGGTGGCTGCTTGGGTGAAGGAGGGAGACACTGCTGTTGTGATGGTCATACTTGAACTCATTATCACAACTGTCATGGCTACATTTATCTTCTTGCTGTTCTGGAGGTCAGAGTTCTGAGATAGTCTCCCTGGGGGCTGGGGTGATAGCCCAGTTGCTAGAGTGCTTGCCTAGGAGGCCTTGGGTTTGATCCTTGGCAATACATAACCCTGGCATAGTGGTGCATTTCTGTAGTCCCAGCACTCAGGAGATGGAGGCAGGAGGATCAGAAGTTCAAAGCCATCCTTAGCTAGCTAGTGAGTTCAAGATTCAAGGCCAGCCTGGGCCACATGAAACCCTGTATCAAAAACAAAAACAAAAAACAAAAAAAAAAGTGGAGGAGGAGAAGCTGGATAGAGGACAAGGTCTGCCTTTTGATTATTTCCTATGGAAATGAGCTGTGGTTCCTTTTTCCTGGTAGAATAGGGGTAACAGCACCAGGGGCACAGGGGTCCTCCTTTCTGTGGTACAGGAACCTGTGGGATCACTACTGGCAGGTGCTAGTGGGAGCCTTGCCTGCCTCTTGCCTCTGTCATGGACCTCCTGTGTCCAGGAGGGCTTGTGTCCAGTGGGATGTGCACATCTAATGGACTGTGTGTCCAGGAGGATGCATGGTCTCTGGCTACAACTGATGCCTTTCATGAGCTGCAGCTGTCATACCCCAGCTTCAGCCCTGAAGATACCACCCAGACACCCTGGCTTGTGATCAAAATGTAATTTGTCACTCTGACGAGATGGGATTGGAAGTCTTTCATCTGCATTGTATAATTAGCAACATATGATACATGTATCAGCCCCATTAAAACCATGGCTATTAATGGCAATGGCAGAACAGCACTGTTCATCAGCAGACTCCAGGCACTTGAGGAGATGGTCAGGAGGCAGAGAGCCTCCCGAGCCCTGGAGGAGGGGGTCTGGGTACAGTCTGGCTGTGATGTGGCTGGTCACTTGCCTCCCTGAGCCTGTTTCTCCATCTTCATAATGAGGTTCCAGTGCGCAGTTCTGACGGGTGTGTGTTCCTTGTAGCAATGCCCTTTTTTCCCTGCATATCCTCTCTTCCTTGCCGAGATACGTTTTGGCAGGGGCAAGCTGCCTTGGTAGCAGCTGCAGCAACTGCTGTTAAGAGGAGAGGTTCAAGGACAGCCTACTGCAATTAAATAAATGATGATGAACCATAGGAGAGATGTGGGCAGCTGAAGACGAAATGAGCCTGTGCCCTTTCTATGATGTGGCACTGTAGAAGCGCTGTTCACAGATAGAGCATGGCAGAGAAGGGGGCGGATGCTGGGATGGGGACAGAATTGAAATCCATACACACATTCTGCGAATGCAGGACGGACCAGGGGGTTCTGAGAGGCTGACAGCGTTCTTACTCTTGGGAGGGCCCGGCTTGGCTGGGGGCAAGGATGCCAGTTGTCTTAATTTTTTTTTTTTTTTTTTTGAGGCAGGTCTCACTCTAGCCCAGACTGACCTGGAACTCAATATGTAGTCCTGGTTAGCCTTGAACTCAAACAATAATCTTCCTACTTGAGTTCTAGGATTATGGGCATAAGCCACTGCACCCAGCTCTGAGGTACTTAACTTTCACTGTTAACTTAAAACTTTTTGTGTTATATGCATTTGTTTATTATTATTCCTGTGTATATATGGGCATGTTTTATGTGTGTGTGATGCGACATGTACACATGTTCATGGTGCATGTGGAGGTACGAGGACAGCCTCCGAATAGAGGCACTCTTCTTCCGCCTTGTTTGACTCTGGGTGTTACAGTCAACTGTGTGTTGCTGGGATGAACATCCAAGCCAGACACACTTTATAGGAGGAAGGGTTTATTTCAGCTTATAGACCCATCAAAAGGGGAAAGGTCCATCAATGGTGGAAGAAGCTGGCTTCCATTCATAAATCCAAGCAGAAAGACACCCCAAAACAGCCAGCACTGCATGTGAGCACAAATGGGCAGCAAAACAGCAGGGACCCAGGCAGGACTGTCAGCTCTTTGCACACCTTTGGCCTGGAATTCAGATCTGCCCCCAGTGACACCTGAGGGCTGGACCTAGTATCTGCCCACAGTGACACCTCCTCCAGCCAGGTGGCTGGGGAACCAAGTTACAAGCTTTAATAAGCAAGTGAGTCTCTTGGGGAGCACACATTCATATGTATCTGGTCTCTTTGTTGTTGGCACAGGGAGGGCCAGACTAACTGGTCTATGAGCTTTACGATTCTCCTGACTCAACAACCTCCCATTGCTGTAGGTGTGTAGGGATTGTGGTTGTGTGCACCACTGTGCATCTGGCATGAGTGCTGGGGACCTGAACTCTAGTCAGCAGGCTTGTGTAGGGAGCACCTTGATCACAGATCCACCCCAGCCCCTTGTTGTTTATTAAATAATTGGAAAATATTGTAAGAGTAAAAAAAAAAAAAAAAAAAAAGAAACTTTCCATTTTCCCCTTCTACCATACAAAAAGAAAAAAGTCCTATTTTAGTACTTTGCACAAATTCTATCACTTATCCCTTGCAACTGGGAGCTTTTGGAGCCATTTTCCTTTTGCGGGGAACTGTGATGTTTTGTATCTGGCATCTAGATTTCCAGTACATAAATGAAATCTAAATCTCAAACGCCCACAGCCTGGCATTCAGGGTGAGGGAGAAGGAAGCATACCCAGACCACATTCCTCACCATCGGCTGTGACTCGGGTCTGCTCATGGACCAAGACTGTGACTACAGAAAGGTCAGCGAGAGCTGTCCCCAGCAGTCTCTCCAGCTGGGCCTCTTAGGACCCCATGACGAAGCTTTATGGGCCATATGTTCTGTGATTTGCATGAGATAAGTGCTTGGGGTGGGGTGCATGGCCATCTTGCTGAAGTTGACTTTTGAATTTAGAATTAATGAGCTGGGGAGTTGGCTCAGTGGGTAAAGTGCTTGCCATGCAAGCATGAGGATCCAAGTTCAGCACCCCAGAACTCTTGTAAAAACCAAGTACATTGGCATATGCATATAATCCTAGCTCAGGAGGGGCCGAGACAGGAATCCCTGGGGCTCGCTGGCTGAATTGGTGAGCTCTAGTTTTAGTGAGAGACCTTGTCTCAAAAAGTAAGGTGGATGGGGGCTTGCCTGCAAAGCTTAAGGACCCAGGTTTGATTCCCCAGGACCCACATAAAGCCAGATGATGCACAAGGTGGCGCATGCGCCTTTGCAGTGGCTAGAAGCCCTGGTGCTCCCATTCTCTCTCTCTATCTGCCTCTTCTTCTCTGTCTCGCTCTCTCTCAAATAAATAAAATATTAAAAAAAATAAAAAAGTAAGGTGGAGAGCTACTGAATAAGACAGTTGATGCTGGGCTGGAGAGATGGCTTAGTGGTTAAGCACTTGCCTGTGAAGCCTAGGGAGCCCGGTTCGAGGCTTCATTCCCCAGGACCCACGTTAGCCAGATGCACAAGGGGGTACACACGTCTGGAGTTTGTCTGCAGTGGCTGGAGGCCCTGGTGCACCCATTCTCTCTATATATCTGCCTCTTTCTCTCTGTCTGTCGCTCTCCAATAAATAAAAAATTTAAAAAAAGACAGTTGATGCTGACCTCTGGTCCCTCCCCCACAGGTGCACCTATGTACATATGTACATATGAGCATGAGCATATACCACACACATACATATGCAAAAAGAAATGTAAAAAGTTGGGCGTGGTGGTGCATGCCTTTAATCCCAGCAGTTGGGAGGTTGAAGTATAAGGATCATTATGAGTTGGAGGCCAGCCTGAGACTTCACAGTGAATTTCAATGAAATAAAATTAGGCTGGAGAGATGGCTCAGCTGTAAAAGGCACTTTTTTGCAAAGCCTGTCAGCTCAGGTTTGATTCCCCAGCATCCATGTAGAGCCACACGCACAAAGTGCTGCATGCATTTGGAGTTTGCTTGCCGTTGTGAGAGGCCCTGGCATGCCTGTACTCTCTCTTCTGTGTCTGTCTCTCTGCTTAGAAATAAATCAAAAAAATAAAAAAAAATGAAAGTAGAATTAACCAGCAATTCCAGTCATAGCAGAACCCTACCCTCAAATGTTTCTTTTTAATTTTTTTTGTTTTGTTTTTTTGAGGTAGGGTCTCAGTCTAGCCCAGGCTGACCTGGAATTCACTATGTATTTTCAGGGTGGCCTTGAACTCACAGCAATTCTCCTACCTCTGCCTCCTGAGTGCTGGGATTAAAGGTGTGCGCCACCATGCCTGGCTCTTTTTAAATTAGAAAAAAAAATATTTATTTATTAGAGGAAGAGAGCGAGAAAAGCAGATAGAGATAATGGATGTTCCAGGGCCTTCAGCTGCTGCAAATGAACTCCAGATACATGTGCCACCTTGTGCATCTGGCTTACGTGGATACTGGGGAATTGAACCTGGGTCCTTTGGCTTTTTAGGCAAGTGCCTTAAGTACTAAGCCATCTCTTCAGCCCCCACAAATGTTTGTAGTGGTTCTATTATTCATAATTGCTAAGAGGTGGGGACGGCCACATGTCCATCCATTGAGTAGATCCATAAAGCATGGCTCATCCAGATAATGGAATGTAAGTGGATAAGGCATCTGCCACATAAACACGAGGACCTGAGTTTGTGTCCCTGGCACAAACATACATACCCCGTGGGTGTGGCAGCGTGTCTGTAGTTCCAGTGTTGGGGAGGCAGACGGGGGTACCTGGGGCAAGCTGGATAGCTAGACTGTCTGAATCAGCAAGCTCTGGGTACAGGCAACTAGTCCTGCCTTAATAAGGTGGAGAACAATTGAGAAAGCACCCAACGTCAACCTTTGGCCTCATGCATGTGCACACATGCGCTCACACACATGTGAGTACCCATATTCACATGCATGCATACCACACACAAGCAGAAAGTAGTGTCACACACACTATGCCTTGGTGAACCTTGAGAATGTGTTGCCTAGTGAGAGATGCACCATGCCACAGGCCACATTGTACCAGTCCATTCCAGTGAATGGCAGTACACACCTGTGTTCGTGTGTTCCCAATGAGTAAATATGCAGAGACAGACAATAGACTGGTGTGTGCCTATGGTGGGAGAGGGGCAGGGGAGAGACTTCTCAGTGGGTACTCAGCTTCTTTTGGGGATAGGGAGAATGCTTTTTCCACAGACAGAGGTGGAAACTATTCTAGAAGCCACTGTCTCAGACACTTCAAAACAGCATACTTCAGGCTGTATGAATTTCACCTCTGCTGTCAAAAGTGAGTGCCACCTGCCATGGGAGGTTCTGAGAAGGACATGGTGGCCCCATTATTCATGGGTATGGCCAGGATGCTGTGATCATTTGTACATTCTTTTTTTTTTTTTTTAAGTTTTTTGAGGTAGGTTCTCGCTGTAGCCCAGGCTGACCTAGAATTCACTGTGCAGTCTCAGGTTGGCCTCAAACTCACAGCAATCCTCCTACCTCTGCCTCTGAAGTGCTGGGATTAAAGATGTGTGCTACCATGCCCATCTACTTGGACTTTTTTTTTTTTTTTTTTTTGAGCCATGGTCTTGCTATGTAGCTCTTGGTATGAAGGCTGACCTCAAACTCATGGTGGTCCTCCTGTTTTGGCCTCCTGAGTGCTGGAATTATTGGTATGTGCTACCTTATCTAGGCTCTTGGACTGTAAGTGAAGAAATATAAATTTCGCCACCTTGGCCAGGCTCTTGACTTCTGAGGAGAAGGAGAGTAGTGTACTAATGAGGTTTGGGTCACTCTCATACATTGGTGATGCTGGTTGTCCCCTGTGGGATTCTGCTCTCAACCCTTTATGTGAGGGGGGGCTGGGGCCCTGAGCTCCTCCTAGGAAGCTGGGTCTCAATTAGGTGGCCTCAGTTTGATTGGCAGATGCTTAAGCTGTGAGAAAGGAGCTGGTGTCTCAAGTTATTATGTGGGTGGTGTGATTTGTGCACACCTTACTTCTTGGGGAACTATCCAAAAGAGTTGTGGAGATGCTCCCCTGTCCTTGGTTCCCTGATCTCCTGCTGTCCCCAAGGCTGTGGGCACCCTCCTCCCTCCATTGAGCTCCTGTATTGAGTGAGATGTCATGTCTGCCTTGGTTGGAAGCGAGTCTCAGATGGGAAAGGTCTGTGTTGGGAGATGGTTAGGACACACATGCTACTTTGCTCTGTCACATAACGTCCTGATATAGTGATAAGTAGTAATGTCTCTCACTTCTAAAGCTGCCCAGGTGGCACTGGACATGTCCCTTAGATACTTGGGAAGGCCCATGCTGGCCATCTGCCATCAGTCTCTGCTCTTAAAAAATGGCTTCCTATCATGTGAAGCAGAAGGGTATTAAGAAATGTGCTTGTCTGCCTGTGTATGTGAGTGTGCTGGTATGTATGGAGGCCAGAGTTGAAGTCAGGTGCTTTTCTCAGTTGCTTCTTATGTTTTGAGAAAGGGTCTCTCACTAAACCTGGAGCACACTAGCAAGACTAACTAACCAGCAAGTCACAGGAACTTCCTGTTTCTACCTTCCCAGTGCTTGGATTACAGGTGTGCATTACCACGCCTGGCCTTTTTATATGGGAAATAGGAATGGAACTTGGGTCCTAATACTTGAGAAGCAAGAACTTCATCAACGGAGCCATCTCCTCAGCCCAGCAATGGCATTTGAATGGTTTCATACTGTGGAAGGGAAAAGAAGATCCCTTGGGGCCTAGGAAGGTCTTGGGTTGTCATAGTGGCATCTGGCCTCTCTGAAACAAGGGCTTAACAGTAGATGGCTCTTGCTCCTAGGGGAGCTGCAGAAATGCTGGAAAGGGTGACTGATGAGGAGCTAAGGGAGGGGTTCTCCCAGGGGGAGATGTGATGTGAGGTCTAGAAGAGATGAAGTGGGAAGGAGGAGTGGCTTTCC
Source organism: Jaculus jaculus (assembly GCF_020740685.1). Lineage (NCBI taxonomy): Eukaryota > Metazoa > Chordata > Mammalia > Rodentia > Dipodidae > Jaculus > Jaculus jaculus. The sequence continues at coordinate 30,563,785 of NC_059114.1, forward strand.
TGTGTCATGGGTGTCTTGTTTGAGGTTGTCTGGTGAGGCTGAGTTTTTGGCTCAGAAACAGAAAGCCTCTTCAGAGTTTTGAGGCATCAGAGCCTCTCAGGCTGAGATCCCACAAAGCCTTCCCTCGAAACAGTTAACCTCACACAAACTATATGGCTGCTGAGACTCCAGGCTCTTATAAACTAGGTGTGTTAGCCATTTCGCTTCACTGTGACCAGAGTGCCTGATGTAGACAACATAGGAAAAAGAGATCACAGTGTCAGAGGTTCCATCCATCATGGCGGGTGGGCATGGGGTATCAAGGTGGCTCAAATCATGGCACATCAAGAAGCAGAAAGACAGGAAGCAGCTGGGGCTTGTATCCCAGAGACCCACTTCCTTCCAAAACGGTGCCACCATGGGGGACCAAGCACTCAAACCATGAACCTGTGGGGACATTTCAGATTCATATGCTAATACTGGACACATGTTGTTTTAAGAAGAGGGGAGCAAGTACCCAGCATATCTCTGCAGGGGGCAGAGGGAGGGCTATAGTCCTCAGGAAGTCCTGCTCTGGTGGTGGTATGTTCTGAAGACTGCATTCCTGTGCCTTCCTGCAAAGATTGAAGGCAGCTTACAGAAATAAGCTACTACAGCAAGGTTAAAATATGAGGGCAGAAGGGAAATGGGGAGAGTTGCAGAGTTACTGTAGTAGAGAGTGGGTCAGAAATGTATGGTGCAGCTGGGTGTGGTGGCGCACGCATTTAATCTCAGCACTTGGGAGGCAGAGGTAGGAGGATAGCCGTGACTTTGAGGCCACCTGAGACTACATAGTGAAACCCAGGTCAGCCTGAGCTAGAGTGAGACCTTACCTCAAAAACCTTAAAAAAAATGTATGGTGAGAGATTAACTGTAAATTCAGTCCTAAGCATACTGGCACCCAAGGTGACTATGTAGATGATCCCAAACCCAGTCTTCTCATCAGCACAGAGGTGGTACCGCAGCACAGAGTCTGAACCATCTACATATTGGAATGGCTGCAGTGATGTGATGCTGGGCAATTCAGCAGTGTCATGACGTGGACATGTCACTAGTGAACTGCACATCTAGAAACTTGGTTCCTATTCAGCATCCCTCTGCTGAGGGTTCGCAGCCATGGGCCGATTGCCATTCAGGGCTGGATCAGTCTTTGCTTGGGGCTGATTTGTCACTGTAGGATGCTTAGCAGCAGCCCTGACCCTTCTGTCCTCTAGGTGCCAGTAGCAGTATCGCCCTGCCTCCATGGGACAGTGGTGCAGAAGGTCTCCATGCGTCCATCTGAGAAACACTGTGGTAGGATAGAACATGGCATCTACCCTCCTCCTTCCATCTTGTAAGTAGTTTCCTTGCATGGCTTGGGCAGGAACTACTCACATAACAGATTGTAAGGTGCTATAAATTGAGTGCAGATCAGAAAGCAAAATGGAAAGTTTTCAAGAAATGGAGGCTTCAGGATGTTGATGAAAATGATGTCAATGGGAACCATAGCACACCACTGACCTGCAAGGGCACCCGAGCCACGGTTAGTACTTGATGGGTGGAAATTGGAAATCATTGCACTTCTCACTTAACAAATGCTTCAGAGTAGACCACTTTGAATATTAAAGGCATCAGAGATGACCTTGGGGAAACTGATGGCACCTTGAAGCATTTGAACAAAAATAAGCCTTGATCATCTTTGAAAATCCCACAGGGCTGGAAGGACAAGGCTTCCTGTTTGTGACATTTTCATTGGATGGGTTAGACCTCATCCTCAATGTTTGCTTCTTGTTCTCACCTAAGGGCTGGCCTTCACATGCACTTATAATTTACATCCCAAGAAATAGTACTCCACCAGCCAGTGTGCAGGCCAGGGCTCTGAGTGCCATGTGTCCCCAGCCCATATTCAGGGCCAGTCCTAGAAGTGGAGGCTTGCTTCTAGTCCAGCTCTGCCTTCATCTATTTTTTTTTTTTTTGAGGCAAGTCCAACAGACTTGCCTTTTTTTTAAATGAGAGAGAGTGAGAGCTAGAGTACAGTAAGAGAGATAGAGAAAGATAGATAGATAGATAGAGAGAATGAGAGAGAGAGAGAGAGAGAGAGAGAGAGAGAGAGAGAGAAAATGAGTTGGTGTGCTAGGGCATCCAGCTACTGTAATCGAACTCCAGATGTATGCACCACCTTGTGCACATGTGCAATCTTGCTCATGTATCACTTTGTGCATCTGTCTTAAGTGGAATCTGGGGAGTTGAACATGGGTCCTTAGACTTCACAAACAAGTGCCTTAAATGCTAAGCCATCTCTCTATCCTTTGTTCATGTTTTGAGTTTGCATCGTGTTTCTGGTGGAATCTGTTCTATTAGAATGAGCTGACTGCTGTGCCAATGTCCTCACACCTCCACCACTGAGTATGATAGTTCTTTCCTTTCCCAGGCAACAGCCAGGCAGGGGTGAGGCAGGTCTTTCACACAGTGAATCAGAGACCCAGGATTTGGCCTCCTCTGCTTATTCTGCCTCCCGAGCGCTAAGATTACAGGCATGTACCACATCCAGCTTTTACATGCATTCTGGGGATCTGAACTCAGGCCCTCACTTTTGTGTGACAAGTACTTTACCGACTGAGTCATCTTGCCAGCCAAGAATCCCCTTTCATCCAAATGTAAGGGACCCTTGGGCAGTCCCTGACTGAGCCTTCTACATAAAGAGCAGCAGCAGGGTCTGTGAGTGAACATCTTAGTTTTGTGGTATCAAGGATGGCCCCAGGGCCATCTGCTACCCCTACTACTGAGCTCCACCCCAGCCCAGATGTAGGACTCTGTGCCAGTTCAGATGCACCTGCTTGGTTTTCATTGAACACGCAGGAATCAGTGGGTATTCCTCACTTTGACATGGGTGTTAGGGATTGAATCAGGTCCTCATGCTTACACAAGTGCTCGTGCCTGCTTAGCCACCTCCTTAATCCTCAATCCCTGGAGCTCTATTGTTGTTGCTTTGCAACAAGGTCTCACAGTTGTCTGGAATTTGTTATGTAGCCCAACCTGGTCTTGAACTCATAGAAACCATCCTGCCATGGTCGCAGAAGTGCTGGAATGACAGGTGTGAGCCACCAAGCATGATGCCTGGCTGAAAAATGATCCACTTATCTGTCTGTCTGTCCGCCTGTCTGTCCATCCATCTATCCATCCATCCATCTGTGTGTGTATGTGTAATGTAGCATATGCACATGTGTGTGCAAATGCATGTGCCCTCTGTGCAGGGGAATGTTAAGTGTCACCCTCTATCATTCTTTTGCATGTTTCCATGGGACGGAGTCTCTCACTGAGCCTGGAGCCACCATTTTTGGTTAGACTGGCAGACCTGTGAGCCCTGTCAGGACTGGGGTTGTTATAGGCGTGCATGGCCATGCCGGGCTTTTTGTGTGGGTGCCAGTGATCAAACTCAGGCCCTTTCAGGCTCTTGTGCTTGTGTGGCAAGTGCTGTTACTTGCTAAGCCATATCCCCAGCTCTAAAAATATCCTTTTGGAAAAACTTTTCTAAGTTTTTACCATTTCCCCTCAAACAGTATGCAATAGACCATTTCTGCTCATGGAATTTTCCTGATGAAATTCCAGCCAATAAACACCTCCTGATTAGATGAATTATAAACTGGCATTAGGAGAAAGTTTAGGCACAAATATAGAATTGACACCTGCTTGCCAAGGCAGACAGGAATGTTCTGTAAATATTGGGTCAGGGACAAGTGCATTTCCCCTCTCATAAATATGTAAATAGCTCCATGGTTCCAAGGACCCAAGCTTGGCTTCTTTGGGCAGTTAATTAATTGAAGTATTCAGTGAAATTGTTTTGTTGTTCTTTTCTGATTTTAGATCTGGCCACATGTCATTGTGGATTCTGCTGGTTCATGAGCAGACCTTAGTTTTGTGGTAACTATTAAAGTCCGCATACAAAGTAAAGACTTCATGGGGGCCTTTTTATGCACATGCCAGCATACTTGCCTGTATTCTTGCCCCCCAGGAGTAAAGCTTGCTGATGAATGCAGCTTTGGGACAAGCTAGCCTAGAGAAATTGGGAAATCAAATCCCCTCCCCCAAAGTCTCAGCCTTCTAATCTATCAACTGGGTTGGTAGAATCAGAAAATCGTCATGACCTTCCTGTAGCTCTGATTGTCTGATTGCCTTTGGTCAGTGTGTTAATCCTGGAAAGCGGTCTTATCCAGGTCAGGACTAGGATTCCTAATTACCCTGAGAAATAATTCTTGGGTCCTCAGTGATCTAGGATCAGACTTGGATGTATACAGCAGAAGAAACAACAACAACAAAAAAAAGAATTTAAATACAAGAGAAGTTAATTTTCATATCTCATCACTGATTTGGCGACTCCATGGTACCAAGGCTACTCTCCTTTCTGCTGTGCCATCCTTTGCTTGTAACTTTCATCTCCTCCTCACCTCATGGTCCAAGATGGGCTCGGGAGCTCAGGCATTATCTCTACCTCTGGCAGCCTCAGGGGAAGCAGGCGGATGTGCCAGCTGTTCTGGTTGTACCTGCTCTGAAAGCAGCCTCCTCAGAGGGCCTTCACTCTCGCCAGCTTCCTTCTATTACCAAATACTTGGCCAAAAGCAGTTTAAGGAGGGCTCACAGTTTGAGGGATGCGGTCCATCATGTTGGAAAAGGTGTGGTGGAGTGTAGCTAGGCAGCAGTGGGAGAATATGGTGGCTTGTTTGCATCAACAGACCAGGCCTCATTTCCTAAGATCTCCCAGTCTCCCAAAACAGTACCAACAGCCAGGGATCAAGTGCTCAGACACACACCTCTGGGGACACTTCACTTTCAAACTACAACTGGCAGTCACCAGTGTCTTCTAGGGGCAGGATTTGGCTGGGCATTCTCAAGCAGCACTTTCCAGCCAGCAATGGTGTAGGCCCCCCTTGGCTGGCTTGAGGCACAGGCTGTGTTAGTCTACTGAGCTAGTGAACTGTGCTGATGACCCACTTCACAGAAGCAGGGGTCTATATCCAGTCAGGGGACCCCAGCACCTCACAGGTCCTGGCACAGAGATGGGTCCTGCATTCTCTCGTGCGTGAGAACTGGACCCCCAAGTTCTGCAGTGGGTGGAACTTACTGACTTGCTGCTCTGCAGATTTGTAGAAGCATTTTCAGCTAAGCATAATGAAACCTGTAATCTTAGCACGAGGGAGGCTGCGGCAGGTGGATTACAATTTGGATGCCAGCTAGGGCTACATAATTAGACCCTGTTCAAAACAATTGCCTGTCTATCCATTCATCTGTCTCTTGCTGACTGTCCCACTGGAGGCCATGGCCCAAGGGCTCCTGAGCATCCCTCCACACCATGGCTGGCATGCCGTCCATCTTTTATATTTGTTCAGTCAGGCTCTGTTTGGGGAGGACAGTGACGGGAAAGTGTTGGGCCAGGTGTCACCTGCTCTCAGAGGTCTGTGGGATACATCTTTCAGACGCCTCAAGCCTGATTGGTTCTTAACAATAGGTCCAGACCGAGGAGGCTGCAGTTCCCTGTCAGTGGTGTCTGGTGACACTGGAATGGCAGTGCCTGGGAGTGGGTACATTAGCACTTGTCACCTGTGCAGCAAGGGGTTAAATAGGAAGTTTAATCTAGGCCAGGAAGCAAAGAAAGTGTCCACTACTTCACGCTCTGTGTCCTGCCGTGGTCAGGCTGTGATTCTCCAAAGTGATCTCAGCCCGCCTGCATCTCCCCACCTCTGACGGCCTTTGCCTTCACTGAAGCCAAACCATCTCTGCCAGTTTGCCACGGAGGCTCTGTCTGCAGCCCAGGTGTGGCTGCTTATCAGGGGAGGGAACTCAGGAAGCACAAAATTGGACTTTCAACATGTACAAATCAGCCAGGTGTGGTGGTTCACGCCTTTAATCCCAGTACTTGGGAGGATCTCTGTGAGCTCAAGGCCGGACTTGGGCTGTAGGATGAGTTCCACTTCAGCCTGGACTAGAGTGAGACCCTACCTCAAAAAAAAAACAAAACCCGCTGGGCGTGGTGGCGCATGCCTTTAATCCCAGCACTTGGGAGTCAGAGGTAGGAGGATTGTTGTAAGTTCAGGCCACCCTGAGACTACATAGTGAGTTCCAGGTCAGCCTGGGCTAGAGTGAGACTCTACCTCGAAAAATAAAACCAAAAAAACCAAAACAAAACAAAACAACAAAAAAAACCCCAAACAAAATAATAAAAGTACTGTAAAACTTGGTTGTATTTTGTGCACTCATAGGGTCTGCCTAGTTCAGGACATTTACATACCTCCAGAGGAGACCCTGTACCTCTAACACAGCCACTTCTCAGGTCCCTCCCCCAGTCCCTAGTAACTAGTCTGGTTTCTGTCCATTGATTTACTTACCTGGGGCATTGTCTGTAATTGTGATCTTATGGTGTGTGAACTCATGTGTCCAGTCTCTCTCATTTCTGGAGCATTTTTGGAGTTTATACATATGTAACAAGCATCAGTCCTTCTTGTTAGTGATTGAATTGTGCTCTGGTAGGCACAGGTCACATTCATCTGTTGGTGGACTGGTTAGGTTTTCTGCAGAGGAAGCCTTGTTCTGCCTCCTCTCTGCTGTCGTAGACAGTCCCGTTTCCTCGTGGCGCCAACACAAGTGCAGTGCAGCCTGGCCTTGGCTGATGTAGCCCTGGGACTTCATGTATCACATCCTGTCCCCTTGGGCCCCACCTTGGCCTTTCTGGCCTTTGGAAAGCCCTGCCCTTGGCCCTAGAAGTGGTCAGGTAGCCCTTACCTTCTCTGTCACCTTCCATAGCCATTGAGTTTGGGCCCCACATGCTGAGACCTAGATGAAGGAGTAATGGTGCAGCAGGAGGTGACTGCAGGCACCATGGCGAGCTATAGAAGAGGGAAGGGAGGAGACGAGGTGCGTGCTGATCAGACCACTGCCCTGAGCAGCTGGGGCTCAGGACCTCTGAGCTACTGGCTGATGCCATGTGCTTCGGGGGTGGTGTGGGGATGCTAAGCCACCAACACTGGTTTCTCAGGAAGGCACTTCCGTGGGTGGCATTGACTCCTTGTACCTCTCTCCTAAGGAGTGAGAAATGGGTGCTCCAGGTGGGGCACTGTGCCCAAGAGCTGTAGGCACTGATGCAGGTGGTCCCTAGGGGATGTAGATGACATGACCACTTCCCTGGTTGTCCTTGGATCCTTCTGCACATGCCTTGTTCCCACTTCAGACAGGCTTTTCCAAATTGGTCTCCTGTCCCCCAGAATCATCCTGTTTGTCTCTTTCATAGGCAATCTTAGCTTCTTTTTTATTTCTTAATTTTTAAAAACATTATATATATATATATATATATATATATATATATATATATATATATATATATATATATGGAGAGGGAGAGAGAGAGAATTGGTGTAGTGGGCATGTGTGACCTTGCGGTTGCCTCACCTTTGTGCATCTGGCTTATGTCAGATCTAGAGAGTCAAACGTGCGTCCTTAGGCTTCATAGGCAAGTGCCTTAACTGCTAACCCCATCTCTTCAGCCCAGCTTTTCTTTTGCATGTATGTTAACAGTGCTGGTACATATATACATATGTGTGCATGGAGGACTTTTGCATGTGTGAACAGTGCTGGTATGTATACACACATGTGTGTAACAGTGCTGGTATGTCTACACATATGTGCACGTGGAGGACTTTTGCACGCGTGTTAACAGTGCTGGTGCATATACACATATGTGCATGTGGAGGACAGGGGACAGCCTTAGGTGTCATCCTCAGGTATACTGTCCACTAGTTTTTGAGACAGGGTCTGTCATTGCCTGGAGTCTACTAGACTGGCTGGCCAGTACACATTAAGGATCTGCCTGTCTCTGCCTCCCCAGTGCTGGGATTACCGGCATGTTCTACCACTACCACACCTGCTATTTTATGTGGGTGCTGGAGATAGTACCCAGGGCTTTGTGCATGCCTGGCAAGTACTCTACCACTGAGCAATGCCCTGTGCCCTTCTTTGCCTTTCCATGGGAGTTGGACAAGGACCTCCTCTGTGTCACTGAGTGCTCTGTGCTCTTCACTAACCCTGCCAAGCCTGTGTGGGTACTTTGAGAACTTTGCTGTGCCAGTGCATCATGGACCCCTACTGCCCTTTGCCCTCCCACCCTGGTTCTCCAGGGGAACCCTGGCTGTGGGAGTGGGTCTGCTGCCCCAAGGGCCAAGCACTCAGGCTGCTCACCTTGGAATGTCTCTGAAACCTGAGCTGCCAGAGCACAGAGCAGTTGCTCCTGCTGCCTTCCTAAGTCAGGCTGGATTGTGGTGGGCTTCACGCATCTTCCTCTTTTCTTTCTCAAGGGTCCTTCTAAGGGCGAGGAGGCTGGAGACCCTGGGAGCTTGTTACGTAGTTTCTCTCATGTGGCTACTTCTGTTTGTCAAAACTGCCTGAGAGTCAGCTTTGTGAAGCTTGCCTTCCTATTCCTCCTCCTCCAGGCTCCAGGCTGCTCTGCTGCCACTGTTCCCAGGAGCTTAGGTGTGGATTCGGTTGTTGTATATTTGTTGTTGCAATGCATCCAGATAGCTATTTTTATAAGTCTGTGGTTCTGTTTCCTGGTCTTGAGCTTTGAGAGAGGATTTGTTAGGAAAACTCTAGAGGCCTGAGAAATTTATGGAAGGAAAAGATGAGAAGGGTTAATGGAGAAGGCAAAGATAAATGGAGGGGCAGCCAGTGTGCCTATTTCCCCCACAGGGGGGCTGTATCATGACTGATTTGTTTGTTCCCCAAACTCTGTGTATCAGTTATTTTCTCATTGTGACCAAATACCTGACAAGAAGCAATTTCACATTGCTGAAGACTCCACATGCTTGAGCTGCAAGGTCACTGAGAAATCAAGGTAGAGCTGAGCTGAAACCTCCTTCCTATAGACCAGCTGACAGAAAGCCAGAAAAGGCTACATTGCATGCAGCCCTGTAGGAGACAGAAGTCATCAGAGGTGAAAACAGTGGATACTGCAGGCCTTCATCTGGGCAAAATGAGTAAATGGTACAACAGTGGCATGTCTCTTATGGGGGAAACCAACGGCTCTCTAATTGGACTGGAGGCCTGCTCCGTGGGAGAAATATATGCCTGGTACTGAAAACCTAATCAAAAGCCTATGATGGGTTATTTCACGAGCCCTAGGAATGTAACACCTGCTCTTGTCTGGCTAAATGCATATATTATACTCACCAAATTGCCCTGTAGGCACTTTTCTTAACATTCAGACCCACATATTAATGCTACTCCTACTTTTGGTCAGAAAAGCTTCTCTTTTCAGATGGGTGGTGACCTCTGGAATGACACAAAAGGCACCATGGTGCTGAAAAGACATGACAGAGGGCTCAGCACCAAAACATCTTTGTCACACCTTCCAAGGCTCAGGGTTCACTGTGGAAGACGTGGCAGAAAGAATGTAAGAGTCAAAGGAAGGGTAGGAGTGCTTATAATGTAATTGTTCTGACACAAATTGGCCTGGATATCCATGACCTTGCAGTGCCTGGCTCTACCTTCATAAGACTATCACAATAGGAAGAAAAGATGATGCATCAGGAGAGAGAGAGAGAGAGAGAGAGAGAGAGGGAGGGAGGGAGGGGCGGGGAGAGAGAGAGAGGCACTAATTGAGAGAGAGAGAGGGGATATGATGGAGAGTGGATTTGTGAAGGAGAAAGTGGGGAAGGGGAGGGAATTATTATGCCTTATTGTCTGTAATTATGGAACTTGTCAATAAGAAAAGTTAAAAAAAGTGATTTGAGGAAGGAAAGGCTGATTTTGGCTTACAGTGTGAGGGGCTTTGGTCAGGGAAGGCAGGGCAGGTGGGGCGGGCGGGGCAGGCAGGGCGGGGCGGGGCAGGAGGAGCTTGAGGCAGCTGCTCACATTCAGTCACAGCTGGGAAGGAGAGAGTGATGGATGCTGTGCTCTTTTTTAACTTTAAAATATATTTTTAATTATCATTTTATTTTAGAGACTTTTAGGTGTTGTGAACATGGCTGGCTCAGGGATGGGTGATGCTCTAATTGGCTCTCATTTTTATTGCATGACAAGATTAATGCTCTCTGGTCTTGGGGTTGTACTGTAGTCATAGGATTCTTTGGATTGTAGTAAACAGAAACTCAAGCTAAATTGCTTTATGGAAAAGCAAATCTTCCCTTTTAACATTTTATTTTTATTTATTTATTTATTTATTTATTTGAGAGAGAGAGAGAGAGAGAGAGGGAGAGAGGGAGGTAGAGAATGGGTACAGCAGGGCCTCTAGCCACTGCAGACGAATTCCAGACATGTGTGCCCCCATGTGCATCTGGCTAATTTGGGTCCTGGGGAATTGAACCTGGGTCCTTTGGCTGTGCAGGCAAATGCCTTAACCACTAAGCCATCCCTCCAGCCCCAAATCTTCCCTTTTGGTTAATAGCAGAAGAGTTTAGTGTCTGGCTTCAGGCACTGTTAGATCTGGGGGGTTAGGGAGTTCTGGTGTTTAGCTGCTTTCTTGTCATCTCCTGGTTCTGCATTTTCCTTTCTCAGATAGGTGGTGTTCTAATAGTGATAAGGTTCCTGTCACTTGTTTCAGCCTACACTCTTGCCTTCCCATAGGCCCAAGGGAACAGCCTTAATTTCCCTCGTTGTGCTTATGTTCCGATGAACATGACTTGTCCCAGGTGTGCTTGGTGGAGGTGAGGCAAGACCACTCTTATGCACGGCCTGCTATTCCCAGAAAGCCTTGTGCTGCAGGCCCATCTTTTCAGAGGCAATGTTAGCAGAGGCTCACTGCCTGCCTTGGCCATAAGAGGCAAGGAAGATTGTACCAGACGCTGCTGCCATGGTGGCAGTCTGATCTGTGGCCTCCTTGTCATAGCCAGATGGTGGCATGATTTAGGAGCTAGTGGATGTGGGGGTAATTTCCTCCACCAGCAAATGACTAATATTAACTCAGGAGGGACCTGCTTTGTCACTCTAAGAAATTCCTCTGTCCCGACTGTCTGTTCTCTTCAAGCTGATTATGCCTGACACCGTTAGTGTCTTTGGGCTATGGCTGTCATGCTAAGCTGAGGGCATGAACTCCTAGGTGGTTCTAGAAGAAGTCTCTTTTGTTTCTACAGTGTTGGTGGCAGAAGGAGTGTAAGAGAAGTACTGCTGGTCAGTGACTTGGTCCTCAGTCGCTGGTTACCTTTGAACAAGGCCCATGACCAGACCTGGTAGACTACAGGTCTCAGAAGTTCCTTCCACATGCGGCTGGGGGTGCGGCTCAGTGATGGAACATACACTAAGTGCTTGGTTCCATCCCCAGCACTACACACATATGCATATACACATCAGCGCACACTCCCATTAGATCTAATGCAGGTCTTTCAGCTGAGTACAGCCCTGCAGAGTCCTTATTGTGTTCCACACCATGCTGCTGACCTGGCATTGTCTCCCTCTGTCTTGGGTTTGTTATGGTTTGGCTGTGAAATGTCCCCTACAGGATCATCTGTTTGAATACATGGTCTCTAGATATTGGCAGTATTCTGGGAATATTCTGTGGAATTTTATGAGGAGGGGCTTTGTTAGAGGAAGTGGGTCTCTGGGAGGCAGGCATTGAGGGTTATTGGGCTGGCCTTGCTTCCTGCCCAGCTCTCTGGTTCCCAGTCTGCAAGATCTACCTCACATGATAAGCTCCAACCACCATCTTCCCTGACCATGTCACCTCAAACTGGAAGCCAAAATAAACCCTTCCTCCATTCAGTTACCTCTGTCAGGTATTTGGTCACAGTGATGAGAAAGCAACTAACACAGTGTTCATAGTGTTTGCCTATGGTTGGGACATGTCTGTTGTGCCACTAGCTGGATGCTCTGTATCACCAGGTCTCATGGCTAAGTGCATATGTGCTGAATGAGTGGATCCATGAACCAGTGGCTATGTGCCCTAGGCTCTAGAGAAAGCCCCAGAAGCAGGCATGTGCCTTCCATAAAGCATACATTCTTGGCCCATTTTGTGCCGTGGGCCCTGGGGGTAGTTGATGAGGCTGTCTCAGTGTTTACAACGACACATACTGAAACCGAATTACTGAAATCCAGATACTGAAACCCAAGAAAAAAGTTTGTGATGTGGAAATTAGTTTCTTCACATATTAAGTGCAGGATACATCATGGATGCTGTGATTCGGAGTTCTGGCAAGCAGATATGATGATTTGAGGTCTGTAAACTGGAAATGTAGCACAAATATACCTTCTTTTAGCAAACCTGGCGCTGATGTTGGACATGGGCTTGCCACTTAGCACTGTATGTATGTGTGTGTTGGGTGGGGGGAGGTGGTTCAACATGTCTTTTTCTATCCATGCTCTTGGTTCTCTAATTCTGTCCACTCTTCCAGGCTCTGGACTGGGTCTGAAGGAATGCTGAAGGAATTCATTTGTATGTGATGAGGGACTAATGTGGGTTCTGAGAACTGAACTCAGGCCTTCATGTTTGCAGTTTACCCCCCCCTCCCGAACCATCTCCTCAGCCCTGAGCTTGGCTTTTCTGTTTTCAGTAGTAGGGATGGAGCCCAAGGCTACATACCTGCCTCAAGTCCTCTGTCACTGAGCAGTACCCCAGCCCCTGAGATGTGATGTTTTGATCTATTCAAGAATCATGGCCTTTGCTCCCAGAGAGTGTGACAGGCACTGGAGATATGAGTTCCGCTCATTGTGCAGGCTCCCCAGGGGAATCTGTGGGGACTGTTGGGCAGGTGCCCCGATTCTTCTTGCTTATATTCCTGCTGGCACCACACACCCATTTCACTGGTCTGCCTCTATCGACACTTCAAATCCAGGATCTGATGTGGAGTCTCCAGCTCCTGGTGAGGTGTGCCTTGGGGTGCTGAACTCCATACCCCAGTAACCTCTGGGCAGATGGGGGCTTGGGGTAGCGGTAACAGCAGTGACCATAGAAATGCACAGTAGAGCACCTGTGTTCTTCACTCATGGTGGACAGGTGGGTTAGCCCCTGGCCCATGGTGACCCTGGTGCTGGCAATGCCTGGCGCTGTCCCTCTTGCAATCCTCTTGGCTTCTCACTTGTGACAATGACAGCTCTCAGTGTGGATGGTGCTGGGAATGGCTGAGGGAAATGTCAGTCCTGAGTTAGGTCCCGTGTTGCTGTCAGTGCAGCTCCCCTGCACCCCTTCTCCTTCTCATCTTCTGTGCCACAGGAAGTGAGAGCCAGGTGGGGTTGGGCAGCAAAGTGACTGTGAGATAATGGACTGGGCTGTCAATATGAATGGAGTGCTTCAGATGCACGAGGTGGCAGCTCCTGGGCTGCATGGCTTGCACCCTGTTCATAACGCACCAGCCCAGTTCACATGCTGTGTTTCCAAACAGCATGCTTCTGTTATGATTGTGATTACTGTTTTTATTTGCACGGTAGCATTTGAAAGCACTTATTAAATGATTTGTGCTTGCTTCGGGATGAATGCACAGGATATGTGACTTAGGGACAGGCTTGGTGTACACACACACACACACACACACACACACACACACACACATACACACACTCACTCACTCATTTGAGGAGGAAGCCAAGATCCCATCCTTGGCCTCTGTAGACAAAATGAATACTGAATTTCCCATTTTGAGCTCGTTGATGCCTTACTGGAGTGTGTTTCTTAGATGAACGGCTTTCTGGCACACTCTCTCCTACCCTCTGTCCTCTGGACAGAAGTGATGGATTTCACAGTCTGGAGAAATCTGTCATTTTGACTTCATCTGCTTGTTAGGCATCTCCTGTGTGTCTGGAACTGCTGGGGGCCCCAGCATTTCATCACAGCTCTCAAGCAAAGCCCATGGATGGGAGAGACAGAGGCAGAGGGGTGGGATGAGCAGGAGGGGACAGGATTTATCATTAAAGTTATTGCTATGTCAGGCTTGGGATGAAATTTTTTAGGAGACATTAAACATTTGACATCCAGGTACAAGGAACTTGGAAGGAACTTCCCTCAACATAGGGAGATCCTTGTGCTGCTTGGTTGCTCCCAGTGGCGAGGTGCTCAGTACTTGTAGGCCCTTCTATGAAAGTGAAGACTGTATATTATAGTTTGTTTTATTCTCTGTGTTCATAATCACCCAATCCTTAGGTGTTGTTGACCAGAAGTCTAAAGGCTTATTTATTTGAGACACATCACTTTTCATCTTTAGGTGAAACATTCTCCATTTTGTCTGCTTTGAATTTCATGTCAATTTGCTTGGAACAGTGTGTTAATCCCTGTTTGTTGATGAGGCCTTAATACTTGACAGAACAGTTTAAGAGAGGAAATACTTAGGATGGCTCAGGGCTTCAGAGGGCTGTATGGTGCTGAGGGTTTGGGCAGAACATCCTGGTGGTGGGAATGAATGGCAGAGGGGCTTCATTTCATGTCAGACAGGAAGTAGAGAAAGTGAATACAGGAAGGGCCTATGGTAAGACAGCTTCAAGGACTTGTTCCTGGCAATCTAACTAGGCCCCTCCTACCTCTTACCAGCACCCAATACTGCCATTAGATTGTGACTGTCAAGTGCTGATGAGGTCATAGCCTTCAGGGTCTAGTCACCTCCCAAATTCCCATTCTGGCATCCAGGTGCCCAATACAGAGCTGGCAGGAGACACACCACATTCAAACATAACAAACTGCTTTGAAGGAATGCAGACTTTATCTAGTGCAGAGCTCTGAAGGACATAGATTCTGAGGGATCTTTGAGAGTCCCCTGAGATTCTGATAGTCTCTCATTTTCTCTGCCAACCCACCCCCATCATCTGTATCCTGTTGAAAGGCATTTCTTGGAGGGTTTTCCTTGTGTTTAGAGCCTCTCTCCATTGTGCTGTTCATGCCTCTTCCCCAATAATCTCATTTGACTCAGGGATGGCTGACAAAACCCAGTACCAAGGCAGCGGGTAACCAGTCAGAGAGAAGATCCTCGCTTATGAGAACATAGTCTCTGGTGGTTTGGATGTAAAATGCCCCCAAAGGCTCATGTGTTTGAACTCTTGATCCCTTGCTTTTGGCACTGCCCTGGAAGGTTGTGGAACCTTTAGGAAATGGAGCCTTGCTGGAAGAAGTGTGTCACTAGTGGAGGTGGGTGAGGCTTTGAGGTATTATAACCAGGCCCCACATGCTGAGTCTCTTTCTGCTTATGTGAAGATAGGAATACAGCTTCCCGCTCCAGCTCCAGCCTGCCCCACAACAGACTCTACCCTCTGGAACTCTAAGCTGCTCCTGGTTGGATATTTTGTCCCAGCAATGATTAAGTAACAAATACAGACTTCCTGCTGACCAATCAGAGCATAGCATCTCCATTGTTTCAGTTCAGGGATGGACCGGAACTATCAGACCAAATCTGGGAGGGTGCATCCTACCTCAACAAGCTAGGACAAATGAGGGCCTCTTCCTGTCACTGTGTTTCCACTTAAGCCAGTTTGTGTTGGTTTTCTGTGATTTGCTGCTGAGGAACATCCTGAGACACTCAGTGCTTAGGATGTGTCCTTCCTTGTGGCTGGATTTGCTTGTGGAGTGTGCAGCTGGGATGTAAGCAGAAGACTTTAAATAAAACCCAGGCAGTGTGATTTGTATTCCTGGAAGCAAATCTTGGAGGAGGTGACCAGCAGAGAAGGTCTGTAGCTGTAGCAGGCATGCTGAAGCATGTTGAGGCTGGTAGTTTAAGTAGTGGTTACGCAGCTGTGGGGCTGCTGGTCTTGTCTCCCTTTCGAGGGCACCATTTGGAGCTTGTGGAGCAGAAGCAAGTAGACTGAGCCTCAGAAACGGCAGAAGCAACTTTCTGAGCATAAACCAGATGATTTAACTTAGCCTCATTTACATATGCTAATGATCAACAAGGGCTTATCTGGGAGGAGGAGTGGAGGCTAACGGCCCTGCATGGTGATTTGAGTTATCTGATGTTTTGGGGAGGTTACCAGAGGCATCAATTATCCGTTGCTACTGGTCTTTTATGACACTGATTTTATTACCTTGATCTAGATTTATATAACATTTGATAGAGTTTATATCAGCAGATGCATAAAAATACCATTTGGATGTGCCCATGGCTTTGTAACTGAATGTGCCTCAAGGAAGGCTAGTAAATTACAAGGCAGTCTATCCATTCCACTTACAGCCAGTAAGTCCCATTTGGTTTATGTGCTGGCTTATGCCTTGGCTTGGGTTGGCTGTGGGAAGGAGGCTGAGGTCTGGAAGGGGTTTGGGAAGCGTGGGAAGCTTGTGAATCCCATACTCTACTTCACATCTCCCCTGCTCCCTGCTGTTTACTTGCCCCAATCCCAGGGTGCTGCCCTGTGGGTAAATGCCAATAAGAACCCCAGACTCCCCTCCATCTCAGTTCTTGTCTTGGGAATCCAACCAACAGCCGTCTTCTTGTTGGCCACCCTTATCCAGGCCCTGGCCCCACTGGCCCCACCGTCAGTGGGTACCGGTTTATGAAGGAGAGGGTGAGGTGTCACTGAGTCTTCATGAGCTATGGAAGAGGGAGTCATACAGCCCTTCTGGTTATTTTTCTATTCCAGGTGCTTTCTTTTTTGGCGGGGGGCAGGGGCACACAGTCTCATGTAGTCCAGGCTGACCTCAACTTATTATATGTAGCCAAGGATGACCTTGAACTTCTGATCCCCAGCTTCCACCTCCTGAGGGCTGGCATTATATGCATGTGCACTCAGTTTCATGTGGTGCTGGGGAAAGAAACTTTGGCCTTGTGCATTCTAGGCTAGCACTCTACTGACTGAGCCCTCCTTGTATTATTATTATTATTTTTGGCTTTTCAAGGTAGGGTCTCTCTCTGGTCCAGGCTGACCTGGAATTAACCATGTAGTTTTAGGGTCACCTTGAAATCCTCCTACCTCTGCCTTCTGAGTGCTGGGGTTAAAGACATGTGCCACCATGCCTGGCGCCTCCTTGTATTTTAGTGATGACATGAGGACCAATAATACTGTGTCACCTTCTTTCAGTGTTGGACCCTGGGATCTAAAATGGCCTTTCAGACATGTGACGGGGTATGGGGAGGACTTAAATTGGCTGGTGGCCTCCATACCTGAACAAACATCTGATGGTTTGGAGGGCTTGTTGGGCCCTAACCCTGAGTTTCTGACTGTCTGATAGGCTTGGGTGAAGATGGGGACTTGCTTCTTTAGCCAGATGCCACTGATTCAAGGAACACACTGTGGGCACTAGGAGTTAGTGAGAAAAGCCTCCACACAGGGTTGAGAGCTGTGAGGTGTTACTTGGAACCACCATGCTGTGAACCTGTCTAGAAAGTGATCTATTGGTGGGGATTGGTCTGGGGTGGGGTACAGACTCCTCCCCTGCAAACCTGCCCCTGGATGCTGCAAGGGAGTAGTTTATGCTATGGTGGCCAGTTCTTGTCAACCAGAGCTACTTCTGTGAGCGTAGAGAGGTGCTGCGTCTGGAGGTGTGTGCTGCCATGGTCACTCGTGGCTCCACACATTTTGAAGCAGCTTGCTGCTTTCATCAGCAGAGGTGGCTGAATGGGCTTAGGGGTTCCCTAAAACCCTTCCATATCTTGTGGTGTGGAAGAGGAAAAGGTGATTCACATGTCTTTGTTAGAAAAACAAGCCCAGAGTTCCTTCTTAGGCCATACAGTTTATAACCGTCTCAGTGACACCTGGAGCTCATGTTTGTCCTAGGCCAGTGGCCACTGGGATCTGAGGTTGGAGTGCAGGTGGTTGATCAGGAGAGCCCCCACTGGGTAGAAACGACGGGCCTTCATTTTTTCTGGTTCCATCAACCGTTATTTGGGAGACCTCTGGGAGAGAACGTGACCTTGGGCTCAACCCAAGCTCTGGGAATCCAGCGCAGGCCCTCCGGCTCAAGAGGCAAGTACTTTACCCACGGAGTATCTCCCTATCCCTGTCCAGTCTCGAGGCCCTCATGCTTCTGGTGCCTTCTCTGGGCCCTGCTGACCTCCCCTTACTGGTGTCCCTTCCCTCACCACTCCTCTCAACCTTGGTGATCCTTCAAGTCTCTGACCAGGAGCTTCCTCTTGCCCATTTCCTTTCTGTCACCTACTTGGCCTGGAGGCAGGAGTGCCTAGTGTGTCCTTGGGAGCACAGGAGCGATTCTCCATGCGCTTTGCTCTGCTCTCAGGCCCTTCTGTCACAGGTCCAGCCACTGACATTGAGGGGTGGGAGGGAGAAGGGGTCATAGGGCTCAGCTATTGGCCTATGTCTCAAAACTGTGACCCAGGCCACACTTAGGATGTCGCAGGCTCTTCCCATACTAGGAGAGTCATGGAATGGATTGTGTTTACCTGTCACTGGAAATGTGGCTGTGCCTGGTGCCTTGAGCTCAGCCCAACAAACCAGCTCCCAAGGTGACCTTGCAGTGTTTCCTGGTTTCAGAGCCAGATCCCCTTCCTGGCTTTGGGGTACCGTTTCCTGAGGCTTGTCTGTCTGGAAGGAGGGATCACCCTCACTGTTGGGAGCTTACCAGTAAGTGTGGGAGTGGAGCCAGGCTGAGTGCCGCCTTGAATATCTTCATTTCCAAACTGCCAGTGTCAACAGCTTTCTCTTGGGTACAAGTGTCCTGTGTGCCGGCTGAGAGCTGGGGGATGAGTGCCCAGGAAGGAGGGTGAGATTAATTTTTTAAAATATCTAAAGCTGTCTTTAATCTGGGCTGAATGGAGCTAGTTTTTAAAACTCAACATTAAATAAGATGAAATAGCATTTTGGGAAAAGCACTATGAAATATATTGGCAACTTGAGATTTTTTTCATCAGGGAAAGGGCTCAGGATGTTTTCAGTTAAATGCCAATTTCTGGCTGAAAGCAATCGTATGAAGCTTACATCAGGATCACTAAATGCAGCTGCCTGACCCCAGTGGGCATTGAGCAGGAGGGAGCAGCCTTCTGACCCCTTTTATTTTTTTGTATATGTGTGTGTGTGGCATGCATGTGTATCTGTATGCAAGTTCATATGTATGTGGAGTTGAGAGGTTGACTCCAAGTGTCTTCCTCCATCACTCTTTAAAAAAATTATTTTATTTGAGAGAGAGAGAGATGGTAGATAGAGGGAGAAAGAGGTAGGAAAGAGAGAGAGAGAGAGAGACAGAGAGAGAGAGAGGAGAGAGTGGGCATGTCAGGGCCTTTGGCCACTGTAAATGAACTCCAGATGAATGTGCCACCTTGTGCATCTGGCTCATGTGGGTCCTGGGGAATTGAACCTGGGTCCTTTGGCTTTGCAGGCAAATACCTTAACTGCTAAGCCATCTCTCCAGCCCCTCCATCACTCTTCACTTTACTTAACGTGGCAGGGTGTCACTTGAACCCAGAGCTGGCAGACTGGGCTAGTCTAGCAGGATCCCTTTCAAGTGCTGGGAATATAGGCAGATTTCTACACCCTCTGGCATTTATGTAGGTGCTGGGCATCTGAACCAGAACCTTTTGCTTGTGGGCAAATATCTTCCCAGATCCTTTCCCAACCCTCTCTCAGAGGTACTTGAGAACAGAGAGACTTCCTACCACAGGGAAAACAGCTCTGTGAGATCAGCAAAGCAGCTAGTACCACACTCAGGATGACAGGGAATGGGGGGGACTGTGGCAACCTGGAAGCCTCATGTCCTGGGGGGAGGGGACAGTGACAAGTCAGCTTGAATTTACTGGTTCCGTTTGGGGAAACAGACTGTTGTGGTGTGAATCTGGAATATCCCTGAGGTTCCTATGTTAGAACACCTGATCTGCAGCTGGTGGCACTGTTGTTGGAACTTGTGGAACCTCTGGGACACAGGGCCTGCTGGAAACAGGCCAGTAGGAGCAGGCCTTTAAAGGCATTCTTGCTTCTGCTTTGGCCTGTGCTCTGACAGGAGTCAGCAGCAGTTGCTGTGTGCTTCCAGCACAACGGACAGAGCTGTGCCCACCACCATGCCCACCTGCCACCAAACTCTTCTGAATCCATGAGTCAAAATAAAGTGTCCTCCTGTGTTCCTGTGAGACACTGTGGTTCGTGACTGGAAAAGTGACTAATACCCAGTCCCAGTCTTGGCAGAACTGATTTTTCCAGAAAGGGCATGCACTTGGATTTCCCTGTGAACTCTCTCAGTTTTATATGATCAACAAAATAATGGATGGTTTTGTTAGTTTGTTTTCTGTGGCCAGTAACAACACCACAGGCTGGATGAGTTACAATGAAAGGAGGTTGACTTTGACTTGTGTTGGTAAGGTTGAGGGGCAGTATCTTGGGTTTCTTGTTGGCGGAGCATAGAGGAGATGTTGGGCATCACCTGACAAAAGACAGGGAGTGCTGTGTCTCTTCTGGTATAGCCATCTTATGAAGCCAGTGGTCAGTGACGGTGCTTCACCCTGAGGCGTGACCCAATTCCAGTCACATTCCAAAGAAGGACCCCCTTCTCTGAACACTTATTTTTTTAAATCAAGGTAGGACTTCACGCTAGCCCAGACCATCCTGGAATTCACTATGTAGTCAAAGGGTGGCCTCCAACTCACAGTGATTCTCCCACCTCTGCCTCCCAAGTACTAGGATTAAAGGCTTGCACCACCATGCCCATCCATTATGTTTTTCCTGAACACATTTTGTGCTAGTTGTTTAGCCTGTTACTGTGCCCAGGTTCCTATAGAAGCAATTCAGAGAAGGTTTGCTTTGGCTCCTTGTTCAGGAGATATAGTCCATCATGGCCAGGGAGCCAGTGGTGGCCTTTCTACAGCGGCAGGAAATTGCATACCAGCTTGATCACGTCTTAGCAGGCCAGGAAGTAGAAAATGGGATGGAAACAGGTCCAGGTTTTACTCCTGAAAGGCCCACCCTTAGTGACCCACTCCTGCCAGCCATATCTCACCTCTTAAATGTTCCACAACCTGCCCACATAGTGCCACCATCTGGAAATGAGCACCAGAACCATGAGCCTGGGGGTGGTCGTTCCTGACTCAGCGTGTAGCACCGTAGTCGCTTAGGTCTCCACCTCAAGACGGTCAGTGCAACATGGGAGCCTTTGGGAGATGTGCTGGGCAGTGGGGCTCAGTGGAGTCAGGAAGGGGAGGCCACTAGAGTCCTCGTAGCTGACGCTGCTCCCTTGGTACCTCTCCCCCTCTGCAGTTCTCTTGTCCCCATGCAGGATGGGGTGGCCTCTCAGCTTCTTCCTGTAGGCATGTCTGTTCTGGCCTTGTTGGGACCCACTCTCCCCTTTTTTTGTTCTCAGTTCCAAAGGCCCAGGAGAGATTCTGATTGGCTCACTTGAAGCCAGGTATCAGACAGGGTGTGATCAGCTGAGGCTGGGGTGCGTTTGTGCAACCCAGAGGAGACATCTGAGCAGATGTGTCCAGAATGGCTGAGCCTCATAGAGGCACCCAGGCACCCATAAGCTTTTGTTGCTGGACTCTGCTTTGGGGTGATGTGTCTCATAGTCCCTAGTCTGCAAGGGCCCAAAGAACTATCGACAAGCATGGGCTGCTTCCCCAGGACCAAGGACGATGGCCTCCTGGAGTAATGGTCTTGTAGATCCAGGGGCATCTGGTTCGGCGGGACCAGGTTCTGACCGAGTCCTCTACCCTCGACACCCACACAACAAGCTTTAACAGGCATAGTGTTCTTGAGTCGTGATGGCTGATCTCATGCTTGTCCTTGGGACAGTTGTAAAAATAGTGACAGCCCCAGGAATGTAAAGGATTGATCAGAAGATGAAAACAGCTTTCAAAAAACCCCTTTGTAGCCAGGTGTGGTGCTCATCCTTTAATCCCAGCACTCAGGAGGCAGAGGTAGGAGGATTGCTATGAGTTCAAGGCCACCCTGAGACTACATACAGAGTGAATTCCAGGTCAGCCTGGGCAAGAGCGAGACCCTACCTCAAAAAAAAATCAAAGTCAGGGCTGGAGAGATGGCTCATGGGCTGGAGAGATGGCTTAGTGGTTAAGCACTTCCCTGAGAAACCTAAGGACCCCGGTTCGAGGCTCGATTCCCCAGGACCCACGTTAGCCAGATGCACAAGGGGGCGCATGCGTCTGGAGTTCGTTTGCAGTGGCTGGATGCCCTGGCACGCCCATTTTCTCTCTCTCTCTGCCTCTTTCTCTATCTGTTGCTCTCAAATAACTAAATAAAAATAAAAAACAAAAAAATTCAAAATCCAACCAAATAATAAAATAAAATTTAAAAATTCCCTTTGCTCTTGGTCTGTAGCTTAGGGAGCCAGCAGGGCCTGGCCTGGTTCTCCCCAGGTTGCGAGGGTGGATGTGCGCTGTCAGTCTATAATCACAGAGGTGCTTGGCAGAGGACAGGATGCCTTCAGAGGCTGCTTGTGACCCCTCCCCCGCCCAGTTAGAACCATACCTTCTTGCCCCTGTTTTCTCAACACTTTTTCTATCCCTTTGTTTGAGGTGCATGTTTGTGTGTATGTGAGTGCATATGTGTGCATGTGGAGGCCCAAGGACAACTTCAGGTGCTGTCCATAATTTTTGAAACAGTGTCTCTGATTGGCCTTGAGCTTATTGATAATAATGCTTCTCTGGTTAGCCAGCGAGCTTCAGGGATTCAGCTGTCTCCACCTTCTGAGCATTGGTATTGCACGTGTCCACCACCACATCTGACATTTTTCTGTGAACACTGGGGATTAAGCCCAGGTTCTGGTGCTTGTTCAGCAAACATTTTACTTATTGAGCCTCTCCCTGGCCCAGTCTTATTCTTTTTCTTTTTCTAATCATCTTTTTAGAGAGAGTGAGAGGAGAGAGAGACACACAGAGAGAATTGGCATGCCAGGGCCTCAGCCACTGAACCGAACTCCAGATGCTTGTGCCACCTAGTGAACATGTGCAACTTGCACTTGCCTCACCTTTGTGTGTCTGGCTTATGTGGGATCTGGAGAGGCTTCACAGGCAAGCACCTTAGCTGCCAAGCCATCTCTCTAGTCCCTAATCATCTTTTGAGAAGTATCTATTTAGAACATTCACTACCATTTCCCTTTCCTCCCTCCTTTCCCCTTCCCTCTTTCCCTTTTTTCCTCCTCCCTCCCTTCCTTCCTCCTTCCTTTCTTTTCTCTCTCCCTTCTCTCTGTCTCTCCCTCCTTTCCTCCCTCTCTCCCTTTCTCCCTTCTTTCCTTCTTCTGTCTCTCACTATCTTCTGTCCTCTCACTGTCTGTTCCCCTATCTCTCTATCCCCCATCTCTCTTTCTTTGACAAGGTCTCACTGTGTAACCCAGGCTAGTTATGAACTGGTGGTAATCTTCCTACAGTGTGAAGATTATAGGTGTATGCCACCATTCCTGGCTCACCTTTTCCACCTTGTTCTGAGTGCACAGATGGGAGTTACCGGTTCGTGTCTATGGAGCCTTGGTTCTGTGCAGGGCCCTGCGTTCAGTCCTAAGCAAATACTTTTCTGCCTCCCCAGAATGTATTGATCCACTGTCACAACTATTACAGCATGGCGTTCAGCATATTTCATACATCCTTTCATCTTCTATCCTTACGATAACAGAGTTCCAGAAGAGGAAATAATGTGCTCAAGGTCGCCTGGGTAGGAAGCAGGACTGGGATTTGAACTGGAGTCTGATGTCACCGCGTGGCATCGCTCTTTCATGCAACTTTGCATATCTGCTTGCACTGGGCTGAGCTCTGAAGAGGAGCTTGAAATGAATGGGAAAGAAGAGAAGAAGCTGGAGAGCCACAAAGCACAAAGCTGCAGGGTCTGGGGACATCTGCTCAGGGGAACCCAAGAAGGGAGCTTGGACCAGGTCCACCTGCTCCCAGCAGCCAGCTTAGACCTGAAGTGCTGGCTCCTCCTAGTGTGTGCATATGTGTGTGTGTGTGTGTGTGTGTGTGTGTGTGTGTGTGCATGTGTGTGGTGTATATGCATCTGTATGTGGGCAGGTTTGTGTGCATGTGTGTGGAAACCAAAGGTGTTTTCCTTAGCCACATTCTACCTTATTCTTCTACACAGGGTCTGTCACTGAGCTGAGGCTCACTGATTCAGTTAGACTAGCTAGCCAGCAAGCCCCAGGGACCCTCTGGTTTCCACCTCCCCAGTTGGGAATACAGGTGTGCACCACCACAGCCAGCATGTGTGTGGATGTTGTGAACCAACTCAGGTCCTCATGCCTGCGTGGCAAACACTTTACCCACTGAGCCATGTCCCCAGCCCCTAGGAGCTGAGGCTTCAAGAGGCAGCAGCAGACCAGCTTCCTTCAGAGTTTGCCAGTCTTGTAGCCAGGAGAGTGGGCAGCTCCACTGGGGGCTCCTTATCTGACCCCTGATGGGAGACACTCAGGATTAGAGAAGGAATCACACTGTTGTTGAAAGGCCTTTTCCCTCCTGGGGCTTAGCAGTCCACCCCTTAAGCATGGTACAATGATAGGCAGGCTGACAGGGAGCCCCTCGTCTGTGATGTGATGGGATGTGCAGACGTGGGGACAGGTGAGCACACTGCTTTGCATTCTGGTGGGGGCTGAAGAATTCTGTGTGAGTCATCCCATCTCTGCTACCCATCATCCTGAGCTCAGAACAAGGTTGAGGTGGAGGTGGGGAGTGAGGAGGCAGCTTGCTCAGCTGGTTCTGTGTGCGTGTGCATGTGTGTGTGGGCTACAAAGCCGCTGTTGCCCACGGGGGTGGTATGGCTATGTTGTAGGCTGTAGGCAGTTACCCGTTCTCTCCCTAGTTCTGTTCAAGGTGACTGTCAAAAATCCACAGAAGGCTCTCCTAATGAAATAAAAATGTGCAGATTTCTCCTCTCACACACTGATGCTGCTTCTCTTTAATCTCCTGATAATTGCTCCCTTAGGTTCAGCCTCAGGATATTAAAGGATCTTTTCTTGCTCAACAGGTCATCAAAGTGGCACATCTTCTTAAATTTTGTTTTTGTTATTTTTACTTGACAGTGACAGAGAGAGGGGGGGGGAATATGGGCATGCCAGGGCTCCAGCCACTGAAAATGAACTCCAGACGCGTGCAACCCCTTGTGCATTTGGCTAACGTGGGTCCTGGGGAATTGAGCCTCGAACCAGGGTCCCTAGGCTTCACAGGCAAGTGCTTAACCACTAAGCAATCTCTCCAGCCCCAAAGTGGCACATCTTGATGCCCACTAGAGCCCACTAGAGTCTGAGACTTGGAGCGCGATAGCAGGGATGTGAAGTGGGGTCTTGATACACACTGGAGTCTGGGGCTTGGAGGCTGATGGGTGGGGATGTGGAGCAGGGTCTTTGTCCTATCCCTCTTTTCCCATTCATAACTTGTTTATTTATCTTTGGTTTGGAAGGAAGGTGAAATGACACATCCTTGAGAGGGGCTGTACCTGAGGGTACATAACATTTCAACAGAGAAAGATGAAAAGAGAGTTCTGGGAGGATATGTCTTGTTGAAGGTGTATCAGTCAGAGCGACTGATCACATGGTTTGATGAAACCAATATTTAATGGTGGGAGACAGGAGATTCACCCGGGCAGTGTTCTGGGCTTTTGTTGTCACCCTCATCACTGGGGTTGAAGGCCTCTGGCTGTGTAAAAAGCACACATTTGAATTTCTAGTCTCTTGGATTCCCAGCAGCAATGATTGTGGGCCAGCCAATGCCATGGAGTCCTGACACATTTCACTAGACCTCGAAAAGCTCCGTGTGGTTCCATGGGAAGGGTAGGATTTCATATATCCCAGGTTGGTCTTGAACTCTCTATGTAGCTGATGATCTTGAACTCCTGGTCCTCCTGCCTCTGCCTCCCAAGTGCTGGTATTGCAGGCGTGTGCCACTCCCCCTTGTGCATGCACTGTTGGGGATGAAACCCAGGGCCTTGTGTATGCTGATGATGGTGGTCTTGTGGTGCTACCAGATTCTGCAGGGTGGGAGTTGGACACGGGATAGTCCAACATCCTGGTCTTTAGCTATAGGGTTCTGAGGTTGCTCAAGAATCAGCAGCTGCATGGGGTGGGGGTGAGGGGAGGGCAGGAGCTATCAAAGACTTGCCCACTGATGTATGGTCCTTGAGATGGGCTGGTGGGACAGTTGGGGTGTTCTCACATGTTCTTCACTTGTGACTAGGCTTCCTTCCAGCATGATGCCTTTCCAGGCATCAGTTGGGAAGACTGCATGGCCTTTGGGGCTCATGATTCCAAGTTCATCTAGAGTCCACATCCCTTCTCTTTGGTGGTCAAAGCAATCATAAGCCCATCCAGATTGCAGAGGAAAGGACAACCCACCTCTTGGTGGAGGTGGTGGGGCAATGGAAAGACTGGGGAGTGTGTAGGATGAGAGAGGGATGACACTGTTTGGAGAAATGCTTATGCTGAGGAAATGATAAAATGACTAGACCATCAAAGGCTGAGTGGGGAGCTATTTTAGATTGAATGGTAGGCAAAAGCCTTTCTGAAAAGTATTTATTTAGAATTAAAAATATATTTTTATTTATTTATTAGTTTTCTATTGTGCAAGTACAGGCAGTTTGGTACCTTATTTATTTATTTTTAAGCAGAGAGATAAAGAAGGGGGAGTGAGGAAGGGAAGGAGGGAAGGAAAATGGGTGCATCAGGGCCTCTAGATGCTGCAAACAAACTCCCGATGCACACACCACTTTGTGCATCTGTCTTTACATGGGTATTGGGGAATCAAACCTGGGTCATTAGCCTTTGCAGGCAAGCACCTTGACCTCTGAGCTATCTCTGCAGCCCTTATTTAGAATTTTGAATGGAAGGGGCCAGCATGGGGGAGATCCACAGAAACAGTGGTCCAGACTAGGGGAATGCATGGTGAGGCATTGACTAATGAGCAGCAGCACATCAACCAATCGGAATGGAAGTCCAATGCCTCATCCATTGGAAAGGAACAGCAGCTGTGTACTATGCAGGAGGAAGGATGAAGTGAAGCTCCGCGGGAGTTAGCAGCTGGCCTTCCAGGTCACCTTCAATACCACCCTGATTTGGCTGTCTTCTTTATACTCAACTGCTCGCTAGAATTCCTCGTGTGTGTAGGTACATGTATGTATGCATGTGCATGTGGAGGACAGAGGTTGACACCTTTATCTTGATCACTCCCACCTTATCTACTGAGGGAAGCTCTTTCACTTGAACAAGTTTGTCCTGGGATTCCCTGACTCAACTCTGAGCACTGGGACTACAGGTGAGCCGTCATGCCCTCCTGGCATTTATGTGGGTTCCGGGGATCTGAACACCAGTCCTCATGCTCTCATGAGCCATGTCCCCATCTTTTGCTTTGTTTCCCTGCCCTTTGTGTGAGAACAGGCACTGTGCCTGTCCGGGAAGGCTGTGTTCTGACCACCAGCAGGGCCTCTCTAGGCACATGATAAAGTCTGTTGAATGTAATGCTTCCAAGGGGCTCAATCTTCCAGCTGTGGCTGCCTGGCCGACAGCTTCTCCTTGGTTTTAATGTCTGTGGCTGTGGTAATTGTTGCACAATGAAGTAATTAGAAAAAAGCCTATAAACGCCATCAACCTTCTGGATGCTGTAATTTGTCACTGGGTCAAGTTGGAGCCCAGTAATGATGCTACTCTTATGGCCATTGGTCATCTTTTAAATGAAATTCTTTCTTTAGTTTGAAAAATGCTCTGAGAATAATGAGAACTGGGTCTGAGGAACCCTTGGTAAATGGTTTCTGTCATTAACAACAGGGATGACATCCCTCAGACTTAGATACCTGTTATCACGATGAACACAGTGGAGAATGGTCCTGGGCAGGTGTCTATCTTGCTTATTTATGGGCTAGGACTCAGTGCTATGGCTACAATTTTGCTCCTTTCTTCCCTCTCTCCCTTCTTTCCTTCCTCTCTCCATCTTTTGCTCCCTTGGATGAATGGTTTGTGCCTGTTTGTGCGGGTGCCCATGTCTGTGCCCAGCTGTGTGTGCGCGCATGTGTCTGGAGGCCAGAGGAAACCTTTAGATGTTATTCTTCAGAGGCTGGGTACCTTTGTCTTTATCTTATTATTTATTAGCATCGACAGGGGGGAGGGAGAGAGGGAATGGGTGCGCCAGGACTCCTTGTAAACAAACTCCAGATGCACGTGCAACTTTGCATCTGGTTTTATATGGGTCCTGGGGGATCAAACCTGGGCAGTCAGGCTTTGCAAGCAAGTGCTTTTAACCACTGAGCAATCTCTCTAGTCCCCTCTATACCTTTTTTGAGACAGGGTCTTTCATTGAGCTCACTAATTAGTATAAATTGGCTGGCCAGGAAGTCCCAGGTACACTCACCTTCCCAAAGATGGCATTATATAGGCATGGGTCAACATACCTGGCGGTTTTAACATGGGTTCTGGGGATTGAACTCAGGTGCTCATACTTGTGAGGCAAGTACTTTACCCATTGAGTTATCTCCCCTCTTGCTTGCATCTGAGAACACTTATGTTTTTGAGAACTAGGATTTGGAATTCGGGATTGAGAGAGGATGGTGTGTCTGGCTGCCCGGTGTCTTTGGCAAGAGCTCAATGCAGTCTTTTGGCCAGTTCCTAATGAGTCTTGCTTACCCACACAGCTGAAGTGCAGTTCCATGGTAGGGTGAACTGGTGGACAGGGGCCACTATGAACACTCACAGTAGGCATGCTGGCACCTCAAGTATTGCTCCTCATGAGCACCATTCACCTTCCTTGAGACAGATTCTCTTATTGACCAAGTAAGCTAGACTGGCTGGCTAGCAGGTCCCAGGCAGAGATCTGGCAGAGAGGTCTAAGTCAAGTTCGTACCAGGCAGCTATGCCCATTCTACCACCATTTCTGGACATATGTGGCCAATGTTTATGGAGTTCTTGTGTACTGTCTGTGAAAGCCTGATGTTGGAAGGTACAGTTTGGGTAAAGAGAGCATTTTTTGAACTCATGCCCACGTTTGGAAGCCCCAGTCATTCACATCCAGCTTCTCACTGTGTCTCTGTTTCTCTTCATGGTGACCCATTGCTTTCAACATTATTGCCAAGGTTAGCCTCATCCTCCATATAAGCCTTGTCAGTTCTGCTCAGCTGGACCAGACATATTTCTTTCTGACTTATTATAAAAGAAATATACCTGTTAAAGGCTATATTCCAGACAGGAGGGAGTACTTATGGTGTGACCTCACAGTGACTGTTCTTACCTGTACAAGACTGGCACAGTGCTGGGTGCATCGATGCCCCATCAGGGATGGAGGAGAAGGGCAGTAGTAAATTAGTGAGTAGATAAACAGGAGAAGCAAAGCTAGTTGGAAAGAAGAAAGGGTTGAGTGCAGGAGGACAGTGGGAATAAGAAGGGGTTCAGTGGAGGAGGACAGTGGGAATAAGAAGGGGCTCAGGGGAAGGGACAGTGGGGAGAAGAAGGGGATCAGTGGAGGGGACAGTGGGTAGAAGAAGGGGTTCAGTGGAAGGGACAGTGGGGAGAAGAAGGGGATCAGTGGAGGGGACAGTGGGAATAAGAAGGGGCTCAGGGGAAGGGACAGTGGGGAGAAGAAGGGGATCAGTGGAGGGGACAGTGGGTAGAAGAAGGGGTTCAATGAGACAATGGTGAGAAGAAGGGGTTCAGTGGCAGACAGTGGGGAGAAGAAGGGGTTCAGTGGAGGAGGACAGGGGGAATAAGAAGGGGTCCACTGGCAGACAATGGGGAGAAGAAGGGGTTCAGTGGAGGAGGACAGTGGGAATAAGAAGGGGTTCAGTGGAAGGGACAGTGGGGAGAAGAAGGGGATCAGTGGAGGGGACAGTGGGAATAAGAAGGGGCTCAGGGGAAGGGACAGTGGGGAGAAGAAGGGGATCAGTGGAGGAGGACAGTGGGTAGAAGAAGGGGTTCAATGAGACAATGGTGAGAAGAAGGGGTTCAGTGGCAGACAGTGGGGAGAAGAAGGGGTTCAGTGGAGGAGGACAGGGGGAATAAGAAGGGGTCCACTGGCAGACAATGGGGAGAAGAAGGGGTTCAGTGGAGGACAGTGGGAAGAAGAAGGGGTTCAGTGGAGGAGGAGAGTGGGAAGAAGAAGGGGTTCAGTGGAGGACAGGGGGGAGAAGAAGGGGTTCAGTGGAGGAGGACAGGGGGAAGAAGAAGGGGTTCAGTGGAGGAGGACAGGGGGAGAAGAAGGGGTTCAGTGGAGGAGGACAGTGGGAAGAAGAAGGGGTTCAGTGGAGGACAGGGGGAGAAGAAGGGGTTCAGTGGAGGACAGGGGGAAGAAGAAGGGGTTCAGTGGAGGAGGACAGGGGGGAGAAGAAGGGGTTCAGTGGAGGACAGGGGGAAGAAGAAGGGGTTCAGTGGAGGAGGACAGGGGGGAGAAGAAGGGGTTCAGTGGAGGACAGGGGGAAGAAGAAGGGGTTCAGTGGAGGAGGCCAGGGGGGAGAAGAAGGGGTTCAGTGGAGGACAGGGGGAAGAAGAAGGGGTTCAGTGGAGGAGGATAGTGGGAAGAAGAAGGGGTTCAGTGGAGGAGGATAGTGGGAAGAAGAAGGGGTTCAGTGGAGGACAGGGGGAAGAAGAAGGGGTTCAGTGGAGGAGGATAGTGGGAAGAAGAAGGGGTTCAGTGGAGGAGGATAGTGGGAAGAAGAAGGGGTTCAGTGGAGGAGACAGGGGGAAGAAGAAGGGGTTCAGTGGAGGAGGACAGGGGGGAGAAGAAAGGGTTCAGTGGAGGAGGACAGGGGGGAGAAGAAGGGGTTCAGTGGAGGAGGACAGTGGGGAGAAGAAGGGGTTCAGTGGAGGAGGACAGTGGGAAGAATAAGGGGTTCAGTGGAGGACAGGGGGAAGAAGAAGGGGTTCAGTGGAAGAGACAGTGGGAAGAAGAAGGGGTTCAGTGGAGGAGGATGGGGGAGAAGAAGGGGTTCAGTGGAGGACAGGGGGAAGAAGAAGGGGTTCAGTGGAGGAGGACAGGGGGAAGAAGAAAGGGTTCAGTGGAGGAGGACAGGGGGAAGAAGAAGGGGTTCAGTGGAGGAGGACAGTGTGGAGAAGAAGGGGTTCAGTGGAGGAGGACAGTGGGAAGAAGAAGGGGTTCAGTGGAGGAGGACAGTGTGGAGAAGAAGGGGTTCAGTGGAGGAGGACAGTGGGAAGAAGAAGGGGTTCAGTGGAGGAGGACAGTGTGGAGAAGAAGGGGTTCAGTGGAGGAGGACAGTGTGGAGAAGAAGGGGTTCAGTGGAGGAGGACAGTGGGAAGAAGAAGGGGTTCAGTGGAGGAGGACAGTGTGGAGAAGAAGGGGTTCAGTGGAGGAGGACAGTGGGAAGAAGAAGGGGTTCAGTGGAGGAGGACAGTGTGGAGAAGAAGGGGTTCAGTGGAGGACAGGGGGAAGAAGAAGGGGTTCAGTGTAGCAGGACAGTGGGAAGAAGAAGGGGTTCAGTGGAGGAGGATGGGGGAGTAGAAGGGGTTCAGTGGAGGAGGACAGGGGGAAGAAGAAGGGGTTCAGTGGAGGAGGACAGTGGGAAGAAGAAGGGGTTCAGTGGAGGAGGACGGGGGGAGAAGAAGGGGTTTAGTGGAGGATAGTGGGAAGAAGAAGGGGTTCAGTGGAGGAGGACAGTGGGAAGAAGAAGGGGTTCAGTCGAGGAGGACAGTGGGAAGAAGAAGGGGTTTAGTGGAGGATAGTGGGAAGAAGAAGGGGTTCAGTGGAGGAGGACAGGGGGGAGAAGAAGGGGTTCAGTGGAGGAGGACAGGGGGAAGAAGAAGGGGTTCAGTGGAGGACAGTGGGAAGAAGAAGGGTTTCAGTGGAGGAGGACAGGGGGGAGAAGAAGGGGTTCAGTGGAGGAGGACAGGGGGAAGAAGAAGGGGTTCAGTGGAGGACAGTGGGAAGAAGAAGGGTTTCAGTGGAGGAGGACAGGGGGAGAAGAAGGGGTTCAGTGGAGGAGGACAGGGGGGAGAAGAAGGGGTTCAGTCGAGGAGGACAGTGGGAAGAAGAAGGGGTTTAGTGGAGGATAGTGGGAAGAAGAAGGGGTTCAGTGGAGGAGGACAGGGGGGAGAAGAAGGGGTTCAGTGGAGGAGGACAGGGGGAAGAAGAAGGGGTTCAGTGGAGGACAGTGGGAAGAAGAAGGGTTTCAGTGGAGGAGGACAGGGGGAGAAGAAGGGGTTCAGTGGAGGAGGACAGGGGGGAGAAGAAGGGGTTCAGAGGAGGAGGACAGTGTGGAGAGAAGGGGTTCAGTGGAGGACAGTGGGAAGAAGAAGGGGTTCAGTGGAGGAGGACAGTGGGGAGAAGAAGGGGTTCTGTGGAGGAGGACAGGGGGGAGAAGAAGGGGTTCAGTGGAGGAGGACAGTGGGAAGAAGAAGGGGTTCAGTGGAGGACAAGGGAAAGAAGAAGGGGTTCAGTGGAGGAGGACAGGGGGGAGAAGAAGGGGTTCAGTGGAGGAGGACAGTTGGAAGAAGAAGGGGTTCAGTGGAGGACAAGGGGAAGAAGAAGGGGTTCAGTGGAGGAGGACAGGGTGGAGAAGAAGGGGTTCAGTGGAGGACAGGGGGGAGAAGAAGGGGTTCAGTGGAGGACAGGGGGAAGAAGAAGGGGTTCAGTGGAGGAGGACAGGGGGAAGAAGAAGGGGTTCAGTGGTGGAGGACAGTGTGGAGAAGAAGGGGTTCAGTGGAGGACAGGGGGAAGAAGAAGGGGTTCAGTGTAGCAGGACAGTGGGAAGAAGAAGGGGTCTAGTAGAGGAGGACAGAGTGAAGAAGAAGGGGTTCTGTGGAGGAGGACAGTGTGGAGAAGAAGGGGTTCAGTGGAGGACAGGGGGAAGAAGAAGGGGTTCAGTGGAGGAGGACAGGGGGGAGAAGAAGGGGTTCAGTGGAGGACAGGGGGAAGAAGAAGGGGTTCAGTGGAGGACAGTGGGGAGAAGAAGGGGTTCAGTAGAGGAGGACAGGGGGAAGAAGAAGGGGTTCAGTGGAGGAGGACAGTGTGGAGAAGAAGGGGTTCAGTGGAGGACAGGGGGAAGAAGAAGGGGTTCAGTGGAGGAGGACAGGGGGGAGAAGAAGGGGTTCAGTGGAGGACAGGGGGGAGAAGAAGGGGTTCAGTGGAGGAGGACAGTTGGGAGAAGAAGGGATTCAGTGGAGGACAGGGGGGAGAAGAAGGGGTTCAGTGGAGGAGGACAGTGGGGAGAAGAAGGGGTTCAGTGGAGGACACGGGGGAGAAGAAGGGGTTCAGTGGAGGAGGACAGTGGGGAGAAGAAGGGGTTCAGTGGAGGACAGTGGGAAGAAGAAGGGGTTCAGTGGAGGACAGGGGGAAGAAGAAGGGGTTCAGTGGAGGAGGACAGGGGGAAGAAGAAGGGGTTCAGTGGAGGAGGACAGGGGGAAGAAGAAGGGGTTCAGTGGAGGAGGACAGGGGGAAGAAGAAGGGGTTCAGTTTAGGAGGACAGGGGGGAGAAGAAGGGGTTCAGTGGAGGAGGACAGGGGGAAGAAGAAGGGGTTCTGTGGAGGAGGACAGGGGAAGAAGAAGGAGTTCAGTGTATGGGACAGTGGGAATAAAAAGTGGTTCTATGGACAGAGCAGTGGGAATTAGAAGGGGTTCAGTGGAGGGGACAATGGGCAAAAGAAGGGGTTCAATATTAGAGGATATTGGAGGTAGTGGGAGGATATTATAATAAGATACAGCATATTACATATATGAAAATTTCCAATAAATATATTTAGAGAAGAAAAAAATAAATGTACATGTTAGTCACTTGTGGGCCTCAGGTAAAAGCTCCGACAGTAAATGTTTGCCTTGCCAGCATGTGAACCTTAGTTTGATCCCCAGAACCCATGTGACAAATGGCAGATGTGGGTGGAGGTGTGTACTTGGAACCCCTGGTCTGGTGAGGTGGAGACAAGTCATCCCCCGTCAAGCCTAGATGCAAACAATTCAGAGCCCCATCCCGCCCCTGTAAGCCACCCTAACAGCTGGCAAGAGGATGCCTCTGGACTGAACTAGGCCACCACCTACTTTTGTCTTGCTGAAGGAGTACTTGGAAAAGAAAATCTAGGCAACACAAGAGCACTGGATGATTGTCCCTAAGAACCTGGGTTTGGAGTCTTAGGCAGAGGAAGCTCTGGAGTGTCCCCTGCGTTGGGAGTTGTGATGGATGGAGAGGACTGGTGGCCACCGCCCTAGGTGCTGCTCACAGTCCCACGCCACAGACCTTAGTCCTCCAGACTCTACTACAGATGGGAGCTCTTAGGGGCTAGAGAGAAGGGTGCATGGTCAAGTGCTTGCCACACAAGTGCGAGGACCTGAGTTCAGATCCCCACCATCCACGTGAAATGAATGCTGGCAGCGTGGCATGGGAAGTTCCTGGGGCTCACTGGCTAGCTGGCCTAGCGGAATAGGTGAGTTCTAGATTAGAGACCTGTCTGAGTAAGGTGGAGTGACCGAGACACCCAGCATCATCCTTGGGCCTCCACGCACATGTGCACGTGCACCTCATGCACATGTGTGCCCACACACATCTAAACACGTATACATACATGCATGTACACCACACACATACACTTAACAAGGGGAAGTCTTCCCAGAGGACCATGTGGCAGGGACACCTTTGGCAACATGCGTGGTGGTCCCATGTAGTTAGTTAACACTTACTCAGGGAAAATGTGTTGGCACCTGCTGTTCATTGTGGCTGTGTGGTCTTTGTGGGCATTTGACTTTCTGACCCTGCTTCGGGGGAAGTTTCAGGGAAGGGCTCATTCAGACAGACTTCCAGACTGCACAGGGCCTTGGCTCCCAGATGCAGCCAGCCGCCTCCCGCCCCTGTGGGGTGCAGTAGATTGGAGTCTGTTCCATCCTTAATGAATGAATTGAATAGCTCCCAGCAGGGGAAGCTCTTACCCAGCGGTTTCCCACTTAGAGCCACTCTTTCCTTCCCTCCGCCAAACAACCCAGCTTGCTCTTGTGAATTAGTCTGTGGCTTTGGGGGTGATGGTGAAGGGCTCACAGGGACACTGATCTCCCCAGTTTGATCATCATCCTGCCATGCCACACACCTTCCACCTCCCCTGAGATGCCTTAGAAACACATAGAAATCAGAGTAGAGTTTCTCAGGCCAAGCCTCTTCATAGACTTCAGGAAAGGCAGCTTTGCTGTGCAAGTCATGTCGCCTGTGAGGCACAGAGCTTAGGGACCCATCAGCTTCCTTGATGGGGAAACTGAGTCTCAGCTTTCATACAGCGAGGCCCACCTTCTGTGAAGGGAAAGGGCATTATCTGTCAAGTTACTGTATCAGTTATTTTTTTGTTGTTCTTGTTGCTGTGACCAGAATCCCTGGCATAGACAAAGGGGGATGGACTTAATTGGCTCACGGGTTCAGAGCTCAGGGCATGGCTGCTTGGCTGTGAGCACCTGGGAATAGCATCCTGGTAGTGGGGTTGTGCAGAGTGGGATGGCCACTCACTTCATGGCCATCATCTCAAAGGGGACAAGAGGTGGTTTATTCTGAAGTCAAATATGAGGGACCATGGCCCAGGAACACAGATTTAGGTTACCTCAATTTCATGTTCCAACATGTTAACAATTTCATGAAGGGTTTATAGTTACAGAACAAAAGGCACTTTTCAAAGACTTTGGCTGACAACCAGGGTAGGCTGGTCACAGCAAAGCGGGGAAATCTCCCCCATAGGCCTCAGATGCTCTCTGATGACATTCTTAGCCCTTGAGTTGGTGGAAGCTGGGGTCTGTCAGTCATTCCAAAATTGATAGTCATGTGGATGTTAGGTCAGACACAGAGGTGGGCAACAAATGGCTAATAAGGGGCTAAAGGTACCCAAGGTAATTTGGCTCCGATCCTGCCACATTCCATCTCTCTGTGATCACAGGAGCTGTATGAGTCCATTCAGCCTTGCCGGATGTCAGTGCAGCAGATGCAGTGCTTTTCTCTATCTGGCCTTATCCTCCCAGCATTTCCCCCAACTCCATGGAGCACCACAGGCTGGGGACCAGTGTGGCATGTATGAGCCTTTGTGGGACACGTCATATCCAAACCACCACAGCTACAGATGCCACTGTCACTCAAGATCTCACTTCTGAGAGCTTATCATTCAGAGAGATTGTGCCTTTGCCAGTTAAGCTGAACGGTGAGGTTCTTCCTTGCCGCCCTGCAGTAGTAAAAGCTAGAAGCAACCTGCCCATCAGGAGGGACTGGTGAAATCCACACTGGTGCGCTCATAGTGGTGGAATGATTTAAAGCCACCAGCATCTTCATGTCGACTGCACATTGTCATGGCTGCAGTCTTCTCTAGGAGTAAAACAACAACAACAAAAAGAAACCCCAAACCCCCAAAAAAGCGAGGGCTGGAGAGATGGCTTAGTGGTTAAGCGCTTGCCTGCAAAACCTAAAGTCCCTGATTCAAGGCTCGATTCCCCAGGTCTCACATTAGCCAGATGCACAAGTGGGCGCATGTGTCTGGAGTTCGTTTGCAGTGGCTGGAGCCCCTGGCGTGACCATTCTCTCTTTCTGTCTTTCTCTCTCTGTCTGTCACTCTCAAATAAAAATAAATAAAAAACGAACAACAACAACAACAAAACGAGATGCAGAACAGTCAATATGCAACTATTTGTTAAAAAAGCAGAAATGAGAGGAGAGAATGAATGTAGCATGTAGGAATGTGTGAACTGTTATTTTTAATTAATTTATTTATTTACATTTGTGTGTTATGTGTGTGTTTTCACACATACCAGGGTCTCTTGCTGCTGCAAGTGAATGCCCATTTGGCTTTATGTGGGTGGGTGGGGAATTGAATCAGGCCTGGTGGGATTTGTCAGCAAGCACCTTTAACTGCTGAGGTACCTGCTCAGCCCCACTGTACACTTTTGTTTGTTTTCTTAAATTTTATTGATTTTTCATGAGATAGATAGAAAGATACTGTGTGTGTCTGTGTCTGTGTCTGTGTGTGTGTGTGTGTGTGTCTGTGTGTGTATTTGGGGCATGTCAGGGTCTCTGACCACTTGTAAATGAATGCCTGTCTGGCTTTACATGGGTGGCTGGGGAATTGAACCTGGCCTGGGATGCTTTGCAAGCAAAAGCCTTAGCTACTGAGCAATCACCTCAGCCCCTTCCTACTATGTGCACTTCTAAATGCATAAAATATTTGTAGAAGGTTCATAGGGGAAACTGATAACAGGTTGCCTCAGAGGAGTTGGGTGGTAACAAGATGTTAGAGTCTCAGAGCTCTCTGCACATGGCCCCTCTCTCCCTTTCTGCCCGGCCAAAACTCAACAGGAGCAGTAGGTAACCTGGCTCCTTCCTTCGCACCAGTTCCCATCTCCACCACTTCTCCTTCCTCTGGGCAAGTCACCATACCCTAAGAGCATGGCATAGAAAGCCCAGATGCCCATCTCTCTCTCTTTCTCAGGAAGGAGAAGTAAGGTGCATGTTTCTCTATCTCTTACTGTACATCTTTCACAGTCTCTCCCTCTCCCTTTATGCACACCTCTCTCCTCCCATTCTATCTCTCTTCCCTTGCATCTCAGTTCACACCAATTTCCCTCCCCACCTGAAGCATTGCGCAGCAGTGATCTGCTCCAGCTCCAGCTACCCCAGCAGTACAGTGATCTTGCCTCTCGCCTTCTACATTCCCTCTCTGAGCTCTTAATAAGCTTCCCATTCCTAACAAAAAAGCGTGATCTCCTCAAATTCCAACTTCTTGACATATATGGTGGTCCATATGGGGAAGAGGTATTTCTGAGACCAAGTACATTCTGGGCCTGCTTCCCTCATTTCTATTTTCCTGCGTTGCCACCAGCATCATAATCATCATTTCTTTTTCTATTTTTTTCTAGGTACGCTCTCACTCTAGCCAAGGCTGACCTGGAATTCACTATGTAGTCTCAGGGTGGCCTCAAACTCGTGGTAATCCACCTACCTCTGCCTCATGAGTGCTGGGATTAAAGGCTTGCGCCACCATGCCTGGCATAATCATCATTTCTAATAACCCACATGCTGGCCTCAGAGCCTCTGTATTCAGACCTGTCACAAGACAGTAGATGACGGGAAATATTTTACTGTAGAATCTTGTATTTTTGAAGGTAGACACCTGCCAGTGTTCCACCTATTCAACACTTAAGTAAGAGCAAGTTATAAGAAAAGCCAGCAAGGCTCAGAGGGGGAAGGGTTTCCTGGGTGTCACCCAGGAGTGGAACGCTGACACCAACATTCCATCTCAAGAGGACAGAGTGGTTTTCCTGGCAGTCTCCCCACAGTGCTAGTGTCTGCTAAAAGGCAGCTAGGATTCTGTCCACTTTAGAAACTGGCCAGTTATAATGTATTTGATGAGCTCATAGAATTAATTTGGTTCTTTGCTGCTACTGCTGTTTCTCCTGCTTCAGGAGGAACAGCCAGGAGGCAGAACCCCCCTCCTGCAGGACCTAAGGCTCCAAAGATCCACCCACAGCTCCTTGGCGGTTCACTGGAGGGCCTGGCCACTTCCTGTCCTGTGTTCACCTAGCATCTGTAAACCTGGCAGCTGCCTCCAGTCCAGGTGCTGCTCTGAGTGCTGTTGGCGTTCCAGTAACTTCCAGGGACATCTTGCTGCTTCACCTTCTTCCACCAGTGCCAGGAAGAATGATGATTTCTTGGCTACAGAAAGCAGGGTGACAAACACCAGGCCTTTGTGCAGCCAGGCAGACAGACTTTCTGGTTCCCTTGTGGTACTGTTTAAATGGCATTTTTCTTGAAGATTAGAGAGAGCCGGTGGTGTGGGGACTGCAGCCTGGCAACTAGCCCTTTCTCTGTGTCCAAGGATCTTCCACACAGTCCTTTGTCAAAACAGCTGGGGAGGGTACTCTGTTCCAGCCCAAGATGAATTAAACCTTCTCCTACCTTAAACAAAGCAAGAAAAGCCTGCATACAAGGATTAGACTGTCACCTTAAATTTCACCCATGTGTGTGAGGATCGGCAGGCAGATTGTTGGCAATGTGCCGTCATGCACAACGTGTGTCTGGTTGACATACCGGTGAGGGAGTAGCAGCAGTCTGAGTGGTGAGTGGCCAGGTGCCTTTCTTACCTAGAAGGAAAGGAGGGCAGGAAGGAAGCATGCTGGGCTCAGCGCCATTTCTAAAGGGGAGGGGTCTCCCTTCTGAGAGCCACCACCACACTGCCTCCCACACAACAGGCAGCCAGAAGAGAGGCAGCAAGGTGAGTAGCCTGCCTTGGAGAATTTGCGTTTATAGTTCCCCTTGGTGTCCCACTTCTTGAGATGTCTCTGTAGCTCCCCCAACCCCCACAACAAAGTCTGATGTAGTGATTGTGGGCAGGTAATTTATTTTAGGAGGGATTTGAAGCAGATGGATCAGAGCAGCAGCATAGGAGGCAAATGACCAGTCCAGGGCTGGTGACCAAGCTCAGTGAGTGGCATTCAGTCCCTTCAGGCCTGCTCCAGGACAGAGCACGGGAGCCTTGAGCATTGGTGGCCTGAGACTGAGGCAGAGTAGGGAGCTGCAGACGGCTCTCCAGGCTGTGGCTCCTTCAGTCACAGGTCTGTGTGTGGGCAGAGAGCTGAACACACTCTAAGTCTCTGTCTTTCACAGCAGACAGTGTGGGACACTGGTGATGGTGGAGGGTACTCTGGGGCTCCCTGTGTGCCAGTTCAAAGGATGGACTGATGATAGGAGTTGGGTTGTTAATTACTGGACCAAATGTGGTTGTAAAGAAACCTGGAATGTGCAGTCTTCATTCACAGTGGCCCCTGAGCCCCAGAAAAAAGCAGGGGGTTTCATTATGGTTGAAAGGATGTTGGAGAGCAGACAGTAGGCTCTAACACACTGAACTCCTTAGTTGTCCAAAAAGTAGGTATTGCCAACCTCAGTGATGTAGAACTGAGTTGAGAATGAGTACAAATACCCAATATGGTGGCTGGTGTCTGTACTCAAAAGTCCATGTTCATAGGGTAGCCACTGAAACCCTCCTAAGACCTGTATTCTTTTTTTTTTCCTTCGAGGTAGGGTTCATGGTAGCTCAGGCTGACCTGGAATTCACTCTGTAGTCTCAGAGTGGCCTCAAACTCATGGCACTCCTCCTACCTCTACCTCAAGTGCTGGGATTAAAGGCATGCGCCACCACTCCCAGCTTGTATTCTTGCATGTATGGTGACTTGTCCTCGGGAGCTGTGGTGGTTTGAATATATGTCTCCATAGAATCAGGCTTGCAACTTGAGTTTCCAGTGGGCGGACCCCTGCTGGCAGATTTTAAGTCCAGCCCTAAGGTGTGTAAAGAGCAGTTGGAGCTCTGGCTGTTTTGTGATGCTGGTTGGTGGTGGTCTCTCTGCTATTAATCTAAGGATGTGAGCCAGCTTCTGCCATTAGTGGCATTCCCCTGGAATTTGTAAACCTGAAATAAGTCCCTTTCCTCCTATAAGCTGCTTCTGGCTGAGTTTTTGTCCAGCAGCATGAAGCTGGCTGCAACAGGTGCTGACTCACAGGATGGAGTTGAACACCTTCTAGCCACCACTCTGGCCACTTCTGCAGACTTTCAGAGTGGTCTAAAAACTTAAATACACAGCTGTGTATGGCACAATGCCATTTTGGTTGGCGATGGACTGCATGTATGATTGTGGTCCCATAAATTTCTTGGTGACATGGTAGCTGTCTTAGTTTGTTCAGATATACTCTTATATTTGCAAAATGAGGACGTTGTCAGGGGACACACTTATCCCTGTCATTATGTATTGTATGACTGTACCAACAGTAAAAATTTAAAAAGGAGAGAGTGAAACCCGACCCCAAAAAAGCAAAACAAAAAAAATTAAATAAGGCGAGGTGTGGTGGCGCACACCTTTTATCCCAGCACTCAGGAGGCAGAGGTAGGAGGATTGCCATGAGTTCAAGTCCACCCTGAGACTACACAGTGAATTCTAGGTCTGACTGAGCTCCAGTGAGACCCTACCTCAAAAAACCAAAACCAAAAGCAAAACAAAAATTAAACAAGGAAGACGAGGGCTGGGATGTGACTCAGAAGGTAGCGTGCTCTCAGCTAGCACACACGAGGCCCTGGATTCTGTGTCATTCCCAGTGTTGCACAAACTGAGCATGGCAGTACACACCTGTACTCCCACACTTGGAGGTAGAGGCAGGAGGGGCCAAAGTTCAAGATCGTCTCCAGCTACATAGTGAGCTTGAGGCCAGCCTAGGCTACATGCAACCCTGACTCAAAAACTCAGGGGCTGAGGGAAATGACTCAGTGGTGAAGGGCTTGTTGTGTAAACATGAGGACCTAAGTTTGATCCCCAGAACCCATGTAAAAGCTGGCAACGGTGGCATAGTGGCATGAACCTGTAATCCCAGTGCTAGGGAGGTAGAGATCCTCAGGGCCTGATGCCTAGCTAGTCTGGCTGAATTGCTGAGTTCCAGGTTCAAGGAGAGACCATGTTTCAAAAAATAAGGTGGAGAGCAATTGAGGAGGACATCCAGTGTTGACCTCTGGCCTCCACACATGTGCACACACACCCAACCATGTGTGTGATCACACACATACATCCCACACACTTATGTGCACACATAGGAATATTAGCACATGCACACCACACACAGACATAAATGTAGGCATCATTTCTTCTCCAAAGCTTACCTGTCTCTGGGACTCATCTGCCTCTTTCCACCCTCTCCTGCCCTTGTTCTGTGTGCCCCCTACAGCCACACATGCTGAGCTCCAGGTTCCGCATGGACTTTGCAGTCCTCTTTAGACTGGTTTGAGCTGCTCTTCTCCAATTCACCCCAGCTGGTTTCTTCTGGTTTGTTTTTTTTTAATTTTTATTTGAGAAAGAGGCAGACAGGGAGAGGGAGAGAGAGGGAAAGAATGGGCACACCAGGGCCTCTAGCCACTGCAGATGAACTCCATATATGTGTGCCACCTTGTGCATCTGGCTTATGTGGGTCCTGGGGAATTGGACCTGGGTCCTTTGGCTTTGTAGGCAAGCACCTTAACCAGTAAGCAATCTTTCCAGCCCTGTCCTTCTGTTTTTTATTTTCGAGCCACTGCAAAGGAACTCCAGATGTGTGTGCCACCTTGTGCATCTGGCTTATGTGGGTCCTGGGGAATTGAACCTGGGTCCTTTGGCTTTGTAGGCAAGCAACTTAACCAGTAAGCAATCTTTCCAGCCCTGTCCTTCTGTTTTCTGTTTTCAGCTGCACACTGGGCTAGGTTGGCCCTGCCCTCCCCAGCCCCAAGGGCACGCACTTTCCCATTACTTGTTTTTCTCATAGTTCTTCCCACTCCACTAGAGTGCCCTCTGAGCAGGAAGAGGTGGCACTGCACTTGTCCTGTTATTTGTCTTTCTGGGGACTGGCACACAGTGGTGCCAGCATGGCTTTGTGAGCTGGATGGACCCACACTGTCCCTCTCATCCTGGTGGTGTCTTGCTAGCACGTGCTCCTGTCCATGGGTGAGCACATGTGGTTTGATGCCAGGCCTCTCTCATAGACACGTGAAGCTCAGAGCCCACTCTGTTGCTGGAGGATTGTGGAGTGGTAGTTTCCCCCATAGCTCACTTGAGCATTGGTCTTCAGTCAGAGCAGCTGTGGTCGCCTGTATAGGA
Source organism: Jaculus jaculus (assembly GCF_020740685.1). Classification (NCBI taxonomy): domain Eukaryota; kingdom Metazoa; phylum Chordata; class Mammalia; order Rodentia; family Dipodidae; genus Jaculus; species Jaculus jaculus. The sequence continues at coordinate 30,606,135 of NC_059114.1, forward strand.
TCTATGTGATGGGGTCAGTCAACATTCTCTTGTGAGGAGATCTTATGAGGCTCCTCCCCTACTGAGATATGTAAGGGGAAAATAATGGTCTGACTGGGACTTCTTATCTTTATTTTAGTCATTATTGGGCCACCACCTCAGACTCAACACTGGTCTATACAAAGAAGGATTCCAAGAGGAAACCAGTCATCCAGCAGAGGGTACCACGTGCAGTAGAACACTGCCTCTTAGTGGATGTCAGGTGTATTGAAGGCCCGCACATCCTGGTGAAGATGGGCCAATCCTTGCTATTCTCTCTTTACCTTCAACTAAACATACTCATAAGCCAAGCTCTCTCCCCCAAGTGCAAAATAACATCAACAGATATTAAATGTCAGCCAATGTGGTGGCGTATGCCTTTAATCCCAGCACTCTGGAGGCAGAGGTAGGAGAACCACTGTGAGTTTGAGGCTATCCTGAAACTACATAGAGAATTCCAGTTCAGTCTGGGCTAGAGTGAGACTCCACCTTAAAAAAACTGAAAAAAATTAATGTTAAGATATTAGTCTACCTGAAACTTCATAGTAGTATCCCACTACCCTAATTTTATGAGAACTGATGAAAATTGGGAGACTATAGAAAAATATGAAGAATAGGTCAGTCTGGAGTCTCAGGGTGGACCTGAACTTATACCGATCCTCCTACCTCTGCCTCCCAAGTGCTGGGATTAAAGGTGTGCACCACCAAGCCCAGCTCTCCTATGTTTTTAGATGCTTGTCAAGTATGGTTTTTGAAGACTGTGTAAGGGATCATCTCATTTTAATCATCCTCTAATTAAAAAAATATTCTATATATTTATTTATTTTCAAGCAAACATTTATATATGTGTCTCTCTCTGTGTGTGTGTGTGTGTGTGTGTGTGTGTGTGTGTGTGTGTGTATGTGTGTCTGAATAAAGAGAATAGGCATGCCAGGGCCTCCAGATGCTGCAAATGAGCTCCAGATACCTGCACCACTTTGTGTATCTGGCTTTATGTGGGTACTGGAGAATTGAACTCCATTCCTTAGGATTTGCAGGCAAGAGCCCTAACTGCTAAGCCATCTCTCCAGCCTCATCATACCCTAATTTTGAGTAGTTAGGCTATTATTGATTTTTCACAGCCATAGTTTTTTTTTTTGTAATAAACTTTCTCATATCTCTGATGATTTCTTCCAAATTCTTAGGAGTGTAATTCCTGGTTTAAGGATATGAATATTTTTCAGTGTTTTGATTCCTGATGCCAAATTAATTTTTCAAAAAGTTATCTGTTGACATCTCCTCAACAATATGCAGGGTTTTTTTTTTTCATTTTCCACCTTCAGCAGTAGTAATTATTATAATTTCAAAAAGTCAAGTTGGTACTCTCCAATTACCTCCTCAACTTCAGCAGTTGGATGAGCTTTTAATGAAGTTCTGATTGGTATGTGAATAAGGCAGTCTTCCTCTCTACTAAAGTGCCCATTTGCTGCTTGTTTCCAGGAAGGGTGTACCACAGTCCCCATGAAAACCCAGAGCACCACACGGTGGTTTCAGCAGCTGTTTGCCCTTGACAGCATTTGACATTTCCTCAGTGTGTCAAGTGTCAGTGACATCCCTGTTGATGCCATGGCTTCTGAGTTCTCTACACACTCACTGTCACACATTTTTCTGCTGAGAGAGGTCCTGGTAAAATGACATTCTCAGGCTGGAGAGATGGCTCAGCGAGCGGTTAAGGTGCTTAACTGGGAAGCCTAAGGACCTGGGTTCGATTCCCCAGTACCCACATAAGCACAAGGTGGCGCATATATCTGATGTTCATTTGCAGTGGCTAGAGGCCCTGGTATGCCCATTCTCTCTCTCTGTCTTTCAAATAAATAAATAAAATATAAAAAATGACATTATCCCCTCTGTGTTTTCTTCCCCTAGGATATCAGACCCAACAGTGTAATTTGGGAACATATCAAACCCTGGCTCCAAATCCTCTGACACTGTTGTGGTTTGAATGTGAAATGTCCCCTATAGGCTCATGTGTTTGAACACTTGGTGCCCAGTTGGTAGTGCTGTTTGGGAAGGTTGTGGAACCTTTAGGAGGTGCAGTCTGCTGCAGGAAGCAGGTCATTGGTGGCAACTCCACTTCCTATCTACTGTCTGCTTCCTGACTGAGTTCACTTTGTGGCCAGCTAGCTTCCTGTTCCTGCTGCCCTGCCTTCTCTGCCACGATGAGTTGTAACCTTTTTTTTTGTTTTTGTTTTTTTCTGAGTTGTAAACATTTTTAAACCATGAGGCAAAACCAACTCTTCCTACCCTAGGTGCTTCTAGTCATGTATTTGGTTATAGCAATGAGAAAAGGACCTGTGTACCCCCTTTCCATGGGGAGGGCTATGTCTGTCCCTCTTGGGTCTGTGGTCCTATGGCTTCCTCCATTGTATAGAACAATCGAAATGAGGTCATGTGATTTCCAGGGGTGGGTTTTCCAAGTTCTTGGCACAAGGCTCTTGCCTTGTCACTTGTGGAGTAAGGACAGAGGTCAACTTACAGCCATCCAGGCCAATGAGGCCATGTGTCCTGTTGAGAGCCTGGGCTGAGTTCAGCCTTCTAGACATCTCCCCTGCCAAGTCCCAGAATATGACGACTGTGTGACTCTCCCTGAGAAGATACACAAGAACAGTATTCATCCTGGACAGGGAGAGAGGACAGCAATAAGCCAAAGAAATGATCCCATCCAAATCAGCCTTGGAAACCAGTGTGCTTTCCACAGTCACTTACAGGAGCAGGGCTGACTCTTGGGCATCCCTGGAAAACCCTAGCATGGCATGTGTGCTGGTTCACTAACGCTGCATCCTTGGTGTCCCCACCCCACTTAACCTTCCACCTGCTCTATACTTGAACACCCCAAGGGCCATGTGTGGCTAGAACAAGAGGGGTTATGGTGCTGGGACCTCAGGGGCAAGTCTGATGTCCCCTCCTTCTACAAGGAATGTTGAAGGGGCTGATTTTGTATGGTAATGATAGCTGCTCTAATTTCAAGGTGGCAACACCCGTTTTATACCCAGAGGACAGGGTCCCAAGGCAGTGACTGAAGCAGCTATTTCAGAAATGGAGTCTCCATCCTTAGCTATCTCTGGGCTCCTTCATTTGAGTCACTGCCAGTCTTGGAAACTTCCCTAAGACTCCAAACATTGTAGAGATGGACACACTGTGTCCCTGTCCTAATTCCTGACCCACAGAACCCATGAGACATGTGTTGGTTACTGTTCCATACCACCAGGTAGTTTTGTCACCATAGCAACTACAGGGGGTAAAAGGAACAGATGATCTCACAGTGTCTATACTAAGACTGCATGTTACTCAAAAAAAGAGTAATTTGTAATTACTTGGTCAGGATGAACATTACTTGTGGGGGAGCTTGGGGGTCTTGAGCCCTGTGATTGACAGCAAAGTGAGACTTTAGCTTAAATGTAGAACTGGTGGCTTGCTGGTAGTGTGGAGACACATCTGAGGTGGATGTGTGGTTTGTGCACCAGGCTCTCTGGCTCTCCTTATTTGCATATTCAATAGCTAGGAGTGGTAGCCCACCATGTGTGCAGCCAGCATGCTGGTGGGTGGGAAAGGAAAGGGGACTACAGGGAGCAGCCGTGTTTTCCACCTTTGGCTGTTTTTGGATCAACTTCACGATTTTTTAAAATGGTTTTGGGCCATATTTGGAACAATGCCCTGCTAGTTAAAAAAATTAGTATGTATTTAAAAATGGAACCAACCTGGTAGTTCAGGGTGGTAATCTCAGCTATTCAGGAGGCTGCAGCAGGAGGACCACAAGTTCAAGGCCAGGCTGGGTTACAATAGTAAATTCAGGGCCTAGGCAACTTACTCAGATTTTGTTTCAAAATAAAAAGTAAACAGAGGACTGGGCGTACAGCTCAGTGGTAGAGCACCTCACTAGCTGATATGAGCACCCAAATTCATCTCCAATCCCAATCAAAAAATACACTGCTTTTACTTAAATATGCTTATTTCTAAAGCAACTGAAAGCTAGTACCACATACCAAAGTAGTCAGAAACCTTCAAAATAAGATGACATAGTTCTCCATTCAGCTCTGTGTGGTCCCTTGTTGGAGGCCCTATGATGGAGTGAGCCCTTTCAGCTCCCGGTGAACTAGGACCACCAGCTCTGTGGGACACACGTTAGTGGCAGCTTGGCTTCCCAGTTTGGCAGTCAGGGCTGCAGAAGGGCTAAGAAGGAAACCCCAATGGTTCCTGGAAGCCCTTGAGTCTACCCTAGTAGGGACCAGAGGTAAGTGGGAAGGGCAGGTTTGGTAAGGCTCTGAGTGCTGTCGGGTGTGTTGGTAGGGGATTATCTGTGATATTCTTTGATAGGCTGAGGGAGGAAGATTAAATGTTCAAGACTTGCCTGGGCTACAAAGTGAGTGAGTTGAGGCCACCAGCCTGGGCAGCTTATAAAGGGCTGGGGAGGCAGCTCAGTGGTAGAGTGCCTTGGGTCGCCCAGCCCCTCCAAGCACCCATGCAGGTATGCGCACACATGCACAGGTAGTATGTGGATGAATAGGGAGCCTCTGTCCCCAGGGATGGCGGGGGAGCAACCTTCCTCTGGTTCAGAAGTTGGTGAGAGGCAGCAGGAAGGGTGTGTGACCCTGGAGCACCACCCTGTCACTAGGTGGATGCCAAGTGGTATCCAATACTTGGGAGGTGTCCCCATGAGCTCTTGGAATGAAAAAAAACAAACAAACTGGTGTTGGCACCATATCTAAGCGGCATGTGGCGGGCATGTGCAGTTAGATTATTTTTATTTATGATTGCCGAGTCAAAGTTGTTGCCATGGAGATGGTGTGCTGAAGGTGGAGGGAAGGGATATGTTAGTAAATGGCCTAGTGAGCAGGAAATATCCCTGAACACGTGAAGGATTAAATGAACGCCTTGGCCATTTGCACTGTGGGTCATTGCCCTTCCTGCTGCTGTTGCTGGTCCCTCCACTTCTAGAATGTTCCAGACAGAGTGTGTGCTTGAATGTCATTCTTTTTTTCAAATGCAACCATATATGGAGGATGGGTGGGGGGGAAGGGGCCAGCTGAGAGGTGCTCTGTGCTGTAGGACTTTCAGAAAACTCTTCAAGATACTGTTGTGTGTATGTATGTCCATATGAGTCTATAGATACAAAATAATCTTTATAAATTATGTCAGGAATACAACCGTCCAAAGAGGACCTAGGTTCCTATTCCTTAATTTTTTTTAAAAAAATTGTCATTTTTCTGAGGTAGAGTCTCTCTCCAGACCAGGCTAACGTGGAAATTCTCAGGCTGGTCTCGAACTCGCAGTGATCGTCTTACCTCAGCCTTCCAAGTGCTGAGATTAAAGGCATGCACCACCATGCCTGGCTTTTAAAGGTATCTTTTTTTTTCTTTTTTACAAAGGGCCAAAGGGTGATGCGTGTTGATGATGACATGTGTCTTGATTTGCTGATGTCCCTGTCCTTTCTCACCAAAGAATGTCTTCACAGAGCCACTCCCAGGTTGAGTGCTTCTTGATCCTGCTGGGTTCCTGTCCCCAAGCAGTCCTTCACTCTCTTCTGTCTTCTTGTGAATGTTTAAGTCGGAGTGTGTCTGGGCTGGTTCTCACTAAATATCACACTTATGTGGACATTTGTGTAAATGGCAGTGTGTCTGGGTGGTCTCTCACTAATTATCTCACATGAATGTTTGTGTAAGTGGTAGTATTTCTCGGTAGTTTGTGTGGTCTCATTAAATATCATGCTTACATGTTTGTGTAAGTGGGAGTGTGGTTGGGGCTGCTCATGTGGTTTCTCTCATTAAATATCACAACTATTTGAACATTTGTATAAGTGGGAGTGTAAGGGACAGCTTGTGTGTCTTCTCATTAAATATCACACTTGCATGAATGTTAGTGTGAGAGTTTATCTGGGGTGATTTGTGTGGTTTCTCATTAAATATCACATTTACGTAAATGTGTGCGTAAGTGGGAGCATGTTGGATATTTTGTGTGGTCTCCCTCACTATATACCACTTCATCTATGCTACCACTTGCAGATGTGATCCATCCCTCTCTATAGCTGTGTACTATTCCAAGACAGATGTGTGGCAGGACCCATCTGTTGTTTGCCCTGACAGAAGGTTTAGTTGTTGCCCAGATTTTCTCTCATGACAACAATGCTGTGGACAAGATTGTATATCTACACAGATACATGTAAATTGTCCACAAAGAAGCTCTGGGTCAGTTTGTCATAGTATTTTTAGTCTGAGGAGATGAAACCAAACTTGTCTAAATAGCCATACAGATATATGGCTCAGCTGGAGAGGGAGTGAAAACTGGAGAGGGGGCTGAGGGTAGTTACAGATGGTGAGGAGGTGGAGGGTGGTTACAGTGGAGATGAGATGGAGCGTGGTTACAGTTGAGAGGAATGGAGGGTGTATACAGTGGAGTGGAGGTGGAGGGTGTTTACAGTGGAGTGGAGGTGGAGGGTGGTTACAGTGGAGAGGAAGTGAAGGGTGTTTGCAGTGGAGAGGAGGTGGACGGTGGTTACAGTGGAGAAAAGGAGGAGGGTGGTTACAATGGAGAGGAGGAGGAGGGTGGTTACAGTGGAGAGGAGGTAGAGGGTGGTTACTGTGGAGAGGAGGTTGAGGGAGGTTTCAGTGGAAGGGAGATGGAGGGTGTTTACAGTGGAGAGGAGGTGGAGGGTGTTTACAGTGGATAGGAGCTGTAGGGTGGTTACAGTGGAGAGGAGGTGGAGGGTGGTTACTGTGGAGAGGAGGTTGAGGGAGGTTACAGTGGATAGGAGGTGGAGGGTGGTTACAGTGGAGCAGAGGTGCAGGGTGGTTACAATTGACAGAGGGTGCAGGGTGGTTACAGTGGAGAGGAGGGGGAGGGTGGTTACAGGGGAGAGGAGGTGGAGGGTGGTTACAGTGGAGAGTAGGTGGAGCGTGGTTACAGTGCATAGGCGGTGGAGGGTAGTTACAGTGGAGAGGAGGTGGAGGGTGGTTACAGTGGAGAGGAGGTGGAGGGTGGTTATAGTGGAGAAAAGGTGAAGTGTGGTTACAGTGGAGAGGAGGAGGAGGGTGGTTACAGTGGAGAGGAGGTGGAGGGGTGTTACAATGGAGAGGAGGTGAAGGGTGGTTACAGTGGTGAGGAGGTGAAGCGTGTTTGTAGTGGAGAGGAGGTGGAGGGTGGTTACAGTGGAGAAAAGGAGGAGGGTGGTTAAAATGGAGAGGAGGTAGAGGGTGGTTACAGTGGAGAGGAGGTGGAGGGTGGTTACAGTGGAAGGGAGGAGGATGGTGGTTAGGTGGTTACAGTGGAGAAAAGGAGGAGGGTGGTTACAGTGGAGTGGAGGTGGAGGGTGGTTATAGTGGAGAGGAGGTGGAGGGTGGTTACTGTGGAAGGGAGGTGGAGAGTGTTTACAGTGGAGAGGAGGTGGAGGGTGGATACAGTGGACAGGAGGTGGAGGGTGGTTACAGTGGAAGGGAGGTGGAGGGTGGTTACAGTGGAGAGGACGTGCAGGGTGTTTACAGTGGAGAGGAGGTGGAGGGTGGTTACAGTGGAGAGGACGTGGAGGATGTTTACAGTGGAGAGGAGGTGGAGGGTGGTTACAGTGGAGAGGAGGTGGAGGGTGGTTACAGTGGAGAGGAGGTGGAGGGTGTTTACAGTGGAGAGGAGGTGGAGGGTGGTTACAGTGGAGAGGAGGTGGAGGGTGTTTACAGTGGAGAGGAGGTGGAGGGTGGTTACAGTGGAGCGGAGGTGGAGGGTGGTTACAGTGGAGCGGAGGTGGAGGGTGGTTACAGTGGAGCGGAGGTGGAGGGTGGTTACAGTGGAGAGGAGTTGGAGGGTGGTTAAAGTGGAGTGGAGGTGGAGGGTGGTTACAGTGGAGAGGAGGTGGAGAGTGGTTACAGTGGAGTGGAGGTGGAGGGTGGTTACAGTGGGGAGGAGGTGGAGGGTGTTTACAGTGGAGCGGAGGTGGAGGGTGGTTACAGTGGAGAGGATGTGGAGGGTGGTTACAGAGGAGTGGAAGTGGAGGGTGGTTACAGTGGAGAGGGGGTTGAGGGTGGTTACAGTGGAGAGGAGGTGGAGGGTGGTTACAGTGGAGCGGATGTGGAGGGTGGTTACAGTGGAGAGGACGTGGAGGGTGGTTACAGTGGCGAGGAGGTGGAGAGTGGTTACAGTGGAGCGGAGGTGGAGGGTGGTTACAGTGGAGAGGAGGTGGAGGTGTTTACAGTGGAGAGGAGGTGGTGGGTGGTTACAGTGGAGAGGAGGTGGAGGGTGGTTACAGTGGCGAGGAGGTGGAGGGTGGTTACAGTGGAGAGGAGGTGGAGGGTGGTTGAGTGGAGAGGAGGTGGAGGGTGGTTTCAGTGGAGAGGAGGTGGAGGGTGGTTACAGTGGAGAGGAGGTGGAGGGTGGTTACAGGGGAGAGGAGGCGGAGGGTGGTTACTGTGGAAGGAAGGTGGAGGGTGGTTACAGTGGAGAGGAGGTGGAGGGTGTTTACAGTGGAGAGGAGGTGGAGGGTGGTTACAGGGGAGAGTAGGTGGAGGGTGGTTACAGTGGAGTGGTGGTGGAGGGTGGTTACAGTGGAGAGGAGATGGAGGGTGGTTTCAGTGGAGAGGAGGTGGAGGGTGGTTACAGTGGAGAGGAGGTGGAGGGTGTTTACAGTGGAGTGGAGGTGGAGGGTGGTTACAATGGAGAGGAGGTGGAGGGTGGTTACAGTGGAGAGGATGTGGAGGGTGGTTACAGTGGAGAGGAGGTGGAGGGTGGTTACAGTGGAGAGGAGGTGGAGGGTGTTTATAGTGGAGTGGAGGTGGAGTGTGGTGACAGTGGAGTGGAGGTGGAGGGTGTTTATAGTGGAGTGGATGTGGAGGGTGGTTACAATGGAGAGGAGGTGGAGGTTGGTGACAGTGGAGAGGAGTTGGAGGGTGGTTTCAGTGGAAGGGAGGTGGAGGGTGTTTACAGTGGAGAGGAGGTGGAGGGTGGTTACAGTGGAGAGGAGGAGGAGGGTGGTTACAGTGGAGAGGAGGTGGAGGGTGGTTACAGTGGAGTGCAGGTGGAGGGTGGTTACAGTGGAGAGTAGGTGGAGCGTGCTTACAGTGCATAGGAGGTGGAGGGTGGTTAGAGTGGAGAGGAGGTGGAGGGTGGTTAGAGTGGAGAGGAGGTGGAGGGTGGTTACAGTGGAGAGGAGGTGGAGGGTGGTTACAGTGGAGAGGATGTGGAGGGGGGGTTACAATGGAGAGGAGGTGAAGGGTGGTTACAGTGGTGAGGAGGTGAAGCGTGTTTGTAGTGGAGAGGAGGTGGAGGGTGGTTACAGTGGAGAAAACGAGGAGGGTGGTTACAATGGAGAGGAGGTGGAGGGTGGTTACAGTGAAGAGGAGGTGGAGGGTGGTTACAGTGGAAGGGAGGAGGATGGTGGTTAGGTGGTTACAGTGGAGCAAAGGAGGAGGGTGGTTACAGTGGAGTGGAGGTGGAGGGTGGTTACAGTGGAGAGGAGGTGGAGGGTGGTTACAATGGAGAAGAGGTGAAGGGTGGTACAGTGGTGAGGAGGTGAAGCGTGTTTCTAGTGGAGAGGAGGTGGAGGGTGGTTACAGTGGAGAAAAGGAGGAGGGTGGATACAATGGAGAGGAGGTGGAGGGTGGTTACAGTGGAGAGGAGGTGAAGGGTGGTTACAGTGGAAGGGAGGAGGATGGTGGTTAGGTGGTTACAGTGGAGCAAAGGAGGAGGGTGGTTACAGTGGAGTGGAGGAGGAGGGTGGTTCAGTGGAGAGGAGGTGGAGGGTGGTTACAGTGGAGAGGAGTTGGAGGGTGGTTATAGTGGAGAGGAGGTGGAGGGTGTTTACAGTGGAGAGGAGGTGGAGGGTGGTTACAGTGGAGAGGAGGTGGTGGGTGTTTACAGTGGAGAGGAGGTGGAGGGTTGTTACAGTGGAGAGGAGGTGGAGGGTGTTTATAGTGGAGAGGAGGTGGAGGGTGGTTTCAGTGGAGAGGAGGTGGAGTGTGGTTACAGTGGAGAGGAGATGGAGGGTTTCACAGTGGAGAGGGATGGAGGGTGGTCACAGTGGAGAGGAGGTGGAGGGTGGTCACAGTGGAGAGGAGGTGGAGGGTGGTCACAGTGGAGAGGAGGTGGAGGGTGGTTACAGTGGAGAGGAGGTGGAGGGTGGTTACAGTGGAGAGGAGGTGGAGGGTGGTTACAGTGGAGAGGAGGTGGAGGGTGGTTACAGTGGAGAGGAGGTGGAGGGTGGTTACTGAGGAAGGGAGGTGGAGGGTGGTTACAGTGGAGAGGAGGTGGAGGGTGGTTACAGTGGAGAGGAGGTGGAGGGTGGTTACAATGGAGAGGAGGTGGAGGGTGGTTACTGTGGAAGGGAGGTGGAGGGTGGTTACAGTGGAGAGGACGTGGAGGGTGTTTACAGTGGAGAGGAGGTGGAGGGTGGTTACAGTGGAGAGGAGGTGGAGGGTGGTTACAGTGGAGAGGAGGTGGAGGGTGTTTACAGTGGAGAGGAGGTGGAGGGTGGTTACAGTGGAGAGGAGGTGGAGGGTGGTTACAGTGGAGAGGAGGTGGAGGGTGGTTACAGTGGAGCGGAGGTGGAGGGTGGTTACAGTGGAGAGGAGGTGGAGGGTGGTTACAGTGGAGCGGAGTTGGTGGGTGGTTACAGTGGAGAGGAGTTGGAGGGTGGTTACAGTGGAGAGGAGGTGGAGGGTGTTTACAGTGGAGAGGAGGTAGAGGGTGGTTACAGTGGAGCGGAGGTGGAGGGTGGTTACAGTGGGGAGGAGGTGGTGGGTGGTTACAGTGGAGCAGAGGTGGAGGGTGGTTACAGTGGAGAGGAGGTGGAGGGTGGTTACAGTGGAGTGGAGGTGGAGGGTGGTTACAGTGGAGAGGAGGTGGAGGGTGGTTACAGTGGAGAGGAGGTGGAGGGTGGTTACAGTGGAGAGGAGGTGGAGGGTGGTTTCAGTGGTGAGGAGGTGGAGGGTGGTTTCAGTGGAGAGGAGGTGGAGGGTGGTTTCAGTGGAGAGGAGGTGGAGGGTGGTTGCAGTGGAGAGGAGGTGGAGGGTGGTTACAGTGGAGAGGAGGTGGAGGGTGGTTTCAGTGGAGAGGAGGTGGAGGGTGGTTTCAGTGGAAGGTAGGTGGAGGGTGTTTACAGTGGAGAGGAGGTGGAGGGTGGTTACAGTGGAGAGGAGGAGGAGGGTGGTTACAGTGGAGAGGAGGTGGAGGGTGGTTACAGTGGAGTGCAGGTGGAGGGTGGTTACAGTGGAGAGTAGGTGGAGCGTGGTTACAGTGCATAGGAGTTGGAGGGTGGTTACAGTGGAGAGGAGGTGGAGGGTGGTTAGAGTGGAGAGGAGGTGGAGGGTGGTTAGAGTGGAGAGGAGGTGGAGGGTGGTTACAGTGGAGAGGAGGTGGAGGGTGGTTATAGTGGAGAAAATGTGAAGTGTGGTTACAGTGGAGAGGAGGTGGAGGGTGGTTACAGTGGAGAGGATGTGGAGGGGGGTTACAATGGAGAGGAGGTGAAGGGTGGTTACAGTGGTGAGGAGGTGAAGCGTGTTTGTAGTGGAGAGGAGGTGGAGGGTGGTTACAGTGGAGAAAACGAGGAGGGTGGTTACAATGGAGAGGAGGTGGAGGGTGGTTACAGTGAAGAGGAGGTGGAGGGTGGTTACAGTGGAAGGGAGGAGGATGGTGGTTAGGTGGTTACAGTGGAGCAAAGGAGGAGGGTGGTTACAGTGGAGTGGAGGTGGAGGGTGGTTACAGTGGAGAGGAGGTGAAGGGTGGTTACAGTGGAGAGGAGGTGGAGGGTGGTTACAATGGAGAAGAGGTGAAGGGTGGTACAGTGGTGAGGAGGTGAAGCGTGTTTCTAGTGGAGAGGAGGTGGAGGGTGGTTACAGTGGAGAAAAGGAGGAGGGTGGTTACAATGGAGAGGAGGTGGAGGGTGGTTACAGTGGAGAGGAGGTGGAGGGTGGTTACAGTGGAAGGGAGGAGGATGGTGGTTAGGTGGTTACAGTGGAGCATAGGAGGAGGGTGGTTACAGTGGAGTGGAGGTGGAGGGTGGTTCAGTGGAGAGGAGGTGGAGGGTGGTTACAGTGGAAAGGAGTTGGAGGGTGGTTATAGTGGAGAGGAGGTGGAGGTTGTTTACAGTGGAGAGGAGGTGGAGGGTGGTTACAGTGGAGAGGAGGTGGTGGGTGTTTACAGTGGAGAGGAGGTGGAGGGTTGTTACAGTGGAGAGGTGGTGGAGGGTGTTTATAGTGGAGAGGAGGTGGAGGGTGGTTTCAGTGGAGAGGAGGTGGAGGGTGGTTACAGTGGAGAGGATGTGGAGGGTTTCACAGTGGAGAGGATGTGGAGGGTTTCACAGTGGAGAGGAGGTGGAGGGTGGTTACAGTGGAGTGCAGGTGGAGGGTGGTTACAGTGGAGAGTAGGTGGAGGGTGGTTAGAGTGGAGAGGAGGTGGAGGGTGGTTACAGTGGAGAGGAGGTGGAGGGTGGTTATAGTGGAGAAAATGTGAAGTGTGGTTACAGTGGAGAGGAGGTGGAGGGTGGTTACAGTGGAGAGGATGTGGAGGGGGGTTACAATGGAGAGGAGGTGAAGGGTGGTTACAGTGGTGAGGAGGTGAAGCGTGTTTGTAGTGGAGAGGAGGTGGAGGGTGGTTACAGTGGAGAAAACGAGGAGGGTGGTTACAATGGAGAGGAGGTGGAGGGTGGTTACAGTGAAGAGGAGGTGGAGGGTGGTTACAGTGGAAGGGAGGAGGATGGTGGTTAGGTGGTTACAGTGGAGCAAAGGAGGAGGGTGGTTACAGTGGAGTGGAGGTGGAGGGTGGTTACAGTGGAGAGGAGGTGGAGGGTGGTTACAGTGGAGAGGAGGTGGAGGGTGGTTACAATGGAGAAGAGGTGAAGGGTGGTACAGTGGTGAGGAGGTGAAGCGTGTTTCTAGTGGAGAGGAGGTGGAGGGTGGTTACAGTGGAGAAAAGGAGGAGGGTGGTTACAATGGAGAGGAGGTGGAGGGTGGTTACAGTGGAGAGGAGGTGGAGGGTGGTTACAGTGGAAGGGAGGAGGATGGTGGTTAGGTGGTTACAGTGGAGCATAGGAGGAGGGTGGTTACAGTGGAGTGGAGGTGGAGGGTGGTTCAGTGGAGAGGAGGTGGAGGGTGGTTACAGTGGAAAGGAGTTGGAGGGTGGTTATAGTGGAGAGGAGGTGGAGGGTGTTTACAGTGGAGAGGAGGTGGAGGGTGGTTACAGTGGAGAGGAGGTGGTGGGTGTTTACAGTGGAGAGGAGGTGGAGGGTTGTTACAGTGGAGAGGTGGTGGAGGGTGTTTATAGTGGAGAGGAGGTGGAGGGTGGTTTCAGTGGAGAGGAGGTGGTGGGTGGTTACAGTGGAGAGGATGTGGAGGGTTTCACAGTGGAGAGGATGTGGAGGGTTTCACAGTGGAGAGGAGGTGGAGGGTGGTCACAGTGGAGAGGAGGTGGAGGGTGGTCACAGTGGAGAGGAGGTGGAGGGTGGTTACTGAGGAAGGGAGGTGGAGGGTGGTTACAGTGGAGAGGAGGTGGAGGGTGGTTACAATGGAGAGGAGGTGGAGGGTGGTTACTGTGGAAGGGAGGTGGAGGGTGGTTACAGTGGAGAGGAGGTGGAGGGTGGTTACAGTGGAGAGGAGGTGGAGGGTGGTTACAATGGAGAGGAGGTGGAGGGTGGTTACTGTGGAAGGGAGGTGGAGGGTGGTTACAGTGGAGAGGACGTGGAGGTTGTTTACAGTGGAGAGTAGGCGGAGGGTGGTTACAGTGGAGAGGACGTGGAGGGTGTTTACAGTGGAGAGGAGGTGGAGGGTGGTTACAGTGGAGAGGAGGTGGAGGGTGGTTACAGTGGAGAGGACGTGGAGGGTGTTTACAGTGGAGAGGAGGTGGAGGGTGGTTACAGTGGAGAGGAGGTGGAGGGTGGTTACAGTGGAGAGGAGGTGGAGGGTGGTTACACTGGAGAGGAGGTGGAGGGTGGATACAGTGGAGCGGAGGTGGAGGGTGGTTACAGTGGAGCGGAGGTGGAGGGTGGTTACAGTGGAGAGGAGTTGGAGGGTGGTTACAGTGGAGAGGAGGTGGAGGGTGGTTACAGTGGAGAGGAGGTGGAGGGTGGTTACAGTGGAGTGGAGGTGGAGGGTGGTTACAGTGGAGAGGAGGTGGAGGGTGGTTACAGTGGAGAGGAGGTGGAGGGTGGTTTCAGTGGAGAGGAGGTGGAGGGTGGTTTCAGTGGAGAGGAGGTGGAGGGTGGTTTCAGTGGAGAGGAGGTGGAGGGTGGTTACAGTGGAGAGGAGGTGGAGGGTGGTCTCAGTGGAGAGGAGGTGAAGGGTGGTCACAGTGGAGAGGAGGTGGAGGGTGGTTTCAGTGGAGAGGAGGTGGAGGGTGGTTTCAGTGGAGAGGAGGTGGAGGGTGGTTACAGTGGAGAGGAGGTGGAGGGTGGTTTCAGTGGAGAGGAGGTGGAGGGTGTTTACAGTGGAGAGGAGGTGGAGGGTGTTTACAGTGGAGAGGAGGTGGAGGGTGTTTACAGTGGAGAGGAGGTGGAGGGTGGTTACAGTGGAGAGGAGGTGGAGGGTGGTTACAGTGGAGAGGAGGTGGAGGGTGGTTACAGTGGAGAGGAGGTGGAGGGTGTTTACAGTGGAGAGGAGGTGGGGGGGTGTTTACAGTGGAGAGGAGGTGGAGGGTGTTTACAGTGGAGAGGAGGTGGAGGGTGGTTACAGTGGAGAGGAGGTGGAGGGTGTTTACAGTGGAGAGGAGGTGGAGGGTGTTTACAGTGGAGAGGAGTTGGAGGGTGGTTACAGTGGAGAGGAGGTGGAGGGTGGTTTCAGTGGAGAGGAGGTGGAGGGTGGTTACAGTGGAGAGGAATTGGAGGGTGGTTACAGTGGAGTGGAGGTGGAGGGTGGTTACAGTGGACAGGAGGTGGAGGGTGGTTACAGTGGAGAGGAGGTGTAGGGTGGTTACAGTGGAGAGGAGGTGGAGGGTGGTTACAGTGGAGAGGAGGTGGAGGGTGGTTACTGAGGAAGGGAGGTGGAGGGTGGTTACAGTGGAGAGGAGGTGGAGGGTTGGTTACAGTGGAGAGGAGGTGGAGGGTGGTTACAGTGGAGAGGAGGTTGAGGGTGGTTACTGTGGAAGGGAGGTGGAGGGTGGTTACAGTGGAGAGGACGTGGAGGGTGTTTACAGTGGAGAGTAGGTGGAGGGTGGTTACAGTGGAGAGGACGTGGAGGGTGTTTACAGTGGAGAGGAGGTGGTGGGTGGTTACAGTGGAGAGGAGGTGGAGGGTGGTTACAGTGGAGAGGAGGTGGAGGGTGTTTACAGTGGAGAGGAGGGGGAGGGTGGTTACAGTGGAGAGGAGGTGGAGGGTAGTTACAGTGGAGAGGAGGTGGAGGGTGGTTACAGTGGAGCGGAGGTGGAGGGTGGATACAGTGGAGCGGAGGTGGAGGGTGGTTACAGTGGAGCGGAGGTGGAGGGTGGTTACAGTGGAGAGGAGGTGGAGGGTGGTTACAGTGGAGCGGAGTTGTAGGGTGGTTACAGTGGAGAGGAGGTGGACGGTGTTTACAGTGGAGAGGAGGTGGAGGGTGGTTACAGTGGAGTGGAGGTGGGGGGTGGTTACAGTGGAGAGGAGGTGGAGGGTGGTTTCAGTGGAGAGGAGGTGGAGGGTGGTTTCAGTGGAGAGGAGGTGGAGGGTGGTTACAGTGGAGAGGAGGTGGAGGGTGGTTTCAGTGGAGAGGAGGTGGAGGGTGGTTTCAGTGGAGAGGAGGTGGAGGGTGGTTTCAGTGGAGAGGAGGTGGAGGGTGGTTACAGTGGAGAGGAAGTGGAGGGTGTTTACAGTGGAGAGGAGGTGGAGGGTGTTTACAGTGGAGAGGAGGTGGAGGGTGTTTACAGTGGAGAGGAGGTGGAGGGTGGTTACTGTGGAGAGGAGGTGGAGGGTGGTTACAGTGGAGAGGAGGTGGAGGGTGGTTACAGTGGAGAGGAGGTGGAGGGTGTTTACAGTGGAGAGGTGGTGGAGGGTGTTTACAGTGGAGAGGAGGTGGAGGGTGTTTACAGTGGAGAGGAGGTGGAGGTTGGTTACAGTGCAGAGGAGGTGGAGGGTGGTTACAGCGGAGAGGAGGTGGAGGGTGGTTACAGCGGAGAGGAGTTGGAGGGTGTTTACAGCGGAGAGGAGGTGGAGGGTGTTTACAGCGGAGAGGAGGTGGAGGGTGTTTACAGTGGAGAGGAGGTGGAGGGTGGTTACAGTGGAGAGGAGGTGGAGGATGTTTACAGTGGAGAGGAGGTGGAGGGTGTTTACAGTGGAGAGGAGTTGGAGGGTGGTTACAGTGGAGAGGAGGTGGAGGGTGGTTTCAGTGGAGAGGAATTGGAGGGTGGTTACAGTGGAGAGGAGGTGGAGGGTGGTTACAGTGGAGAGGAGGTGGAGGGTGGTTACAGTGGAGAGGAGGTGGAGGGTGTTTACAGTGGAGAGGAGGTGGAGGGTGTTTACAGTGGAGAGGAGGTGGAGGGTGTTTACAGTGCAGAGGAGGTGGAGGGTGGTTACAGTGGAGAGGAGGTGGAGGGTGGTTACAGTTGAGAGGAGGTGGAGGGTGGTTACACTGGAGAGGTGGTGCAGGGTGGTTACAATGGAGAGGAGGTGGAGGGTGGTTATAGTGGAGAGGAGGTGGAGGGTGGTTACACTGGAGAGGAGGTTGAGGGTGGTTACAATGGAGAGGAGGTGCAGGGTGGTTACAGTGGAAGGGACTTATAAGGTAGTTGCAGCTAGAGAGGGGGTAGACAGTAGTTGCAGCTGGAAAGTAGATGGAGGGCAGTTACCGCTAGTGAGGGTGGACAATCATTACAGCTTGAGAGGAGGTAGAAGATAGTTACACCTGGATAGTGCTCTCTGGCATCATTCACCTGAGCTCTGGAGTGGGGATAAGGACGGCCATGTGCTGATGTGTAGTCTTAGCTCTGTGTCAGAGATGTGTTTTTGAGGACAAATGAGAGTGACACTGGGCTGAAGAGATGGCTTAGCGGTTAAGCGCTTGCCTGTGAAGCCTAAGGACCCCGGTTCGAGGCTCGGTTCCCCAGGTCCCACGTTAGCTAGATGCACAAGGGGGCGCACGCGTCTGGAGTTCGTTTGCAGTGGCTGGAAGCCCTGGCATGCCCATCCTCTCTCTCTCCCTCTATCTTTCTTTCTCCCTGTGTCTGTCACTCTCAAATAAATAAATAAAAAATGAACAAAAAAAAAAATTAAAAGAGAGTGACACAATGGCTTCAATGTGAGGAGCAAGTTGGTTACTAACGAGATGTTCTATGTAAATGTTGTCCAAAGATTCCAGATGAAAGGTAGCTCTGAAGTGGGTTTTGAGGGTTGAGTAGGAGTTGAACATATGTTAACGACTTTTTATCTACTTCCTTGGTTTAAGGCATTATTGTAGTCGTTTATTGTAAAACCTTGGAAAGCTATCCTCCTACCTCTGCCTTCTGATTGCTTGGATTAAAGATATGTGCCTCCATACCTGGCTCGAATGCATTTTAAAAAAGGCATATGTCAATGAAAATTGACAAATGTCATTTCAGTAACTGTGGGTACTTGACTGTGGAAGTGAAAACATTGGGAACGATGGGTCAGGGCTTGTGGGCACCATCATACATACACTTGTTCTTTTATTTGATCACAGCATTTATATTTGTTGTATGCTTGGATAAAGGCTAAAGATAAAAACATAAGCTTCATTATCCCAACTGCGACTATCCTGGATTCTGTTCTGACCTCCTCTGGGCCTTCTGACTCCAGCTTATGGATATGGCTGTCCCCACTAGGTGCATTTTCCCAGCATTGTTTCAGACTGAGGGTTGATCTCAGTGGCTGGGGTTGTATAGAGTTGTTTTGAACACTGGTTAATTAGATCAGGTCCCCACCCGAAGATGAACTCTGGTCTTTCAACCCTTGCCAACCCAGGGCTGTGTTCCATCACTAGCCCCAGGACAGTCCCCCTGGGGTGGTGAGAGGGAGCTGTTTCTCCATGGAGGACATGAGAGAGGGCAGAGGGGGCATGGGTTGTGCCTTGTGGCTTATGTCAGTTGAAAGAGTGGCTTTTGCTTTTGACTCGACCATCCATCAAATCAGTAGAGTTCTTGTGTCTTCCTGTCAACTGGCACTGTAAGGATTGTCACAGAGCTGAGTGGTCACTGCTTTCCACAGGTACCTGTGAGGTTTCAGTCTGTAGAGTGAGGCTGAGAGGTCATATGGTGGAGTCAGGCAGGGGTGGAGGTGTCTTGGGTTCTAATGGAGTGGCCTTTTGTCATCCTGGCTGTCTATGTTGGCCTTTAAGGAAGCCAGCACAATGAAAGGCTGGGACCCAGGGCTATCCAGGTTGCAGGCTAGATTTTGTGTTCTTTTTTCTTTTCTTTTTTTTTTTTGACAGATCCAAGAACCTTTTTATTCAAAGTCTAGGTTTCAAATATTTTCCAAAGGTTAATAACATCGTTCAGAAACCAGGATTATTTTGTTGTTGTTCAGCAAGGTAGATCTTGTAATCGATTTCAAGCAGAGCATAGAACCTGCAAGTTCTCTCAAGCCACCTCAATCCCACTGGAAGTGAAGGTCCCAGACAAGGGCAAGAAGAGGCGATTTTGTGTTCTTGAAGACATGCCTGTGGACTCGTTTATCACTTTTTTGTTGTGACAGACACCTGACCAGAAGCAACTTGAGGCAGGAAGGAAAGGGTTTGTGTTGGTTTGCAGCTTCTCGGGTATGCTTTCCTCAGAGGCATGGTGTTAGGATCATGAAGCAGAACTGGTCACATTATAGTCAGGAAGCAGAGGAGTAACAGGGGTGCGGCCAGGCTATAAATTCTCAATGCAGGACTCCTGCCCCATGATCCATTTCCCCTAGCAAGGCTCCAGCACTTAGATTCCACAATTTCCCAAACAGTGCCACCTGCCGGGGATCAGGTGTTAAACACATTTTGCCTGTGGGGGACAGTTTACATTCAAACAATACTTCCCTCCAGTACACTGGAGTGACCCCCTCATTGGAGAGAAGTTATCTGCAGGTACAGTCAGGGTGAGCCAAGCACTAGGGTAAGGCCTGAGCCAGCATGACCAATATCCTCACATGAAGGGGAGACAGACATGCTTGGGAGACAAGACCATGTGGGGGTAGAGGCAGAGCTTGAATGACATGTCTGCCAGCCAAGGAACATACAGGAAGTCAGGCTTTCAGCAAAGGACCATCTATGAGTTGAGTCTGCCCCCTGTGTGTTCTGATAAATAAAGTTTTATTGAAAGCCCTGCCCTCTCATGTATGTTTGTCTGTGGTTGCTTTGATGGGACAAGGACAGAGTTGGGTGCTTTCACAGATGGCATTAGACAGGAAATATTTTCTTCCTTGCCCTTTCCAGAGTGTGTTAATTCTACTCTAGAGAATTGAAAAGTCACATTTTCACTTACTGTGCCCCCAGGGTCTTTTCAGAAATCTTTTCTGTGTGTTTGTGTGTGGGCATGTGTGCGGTGGTGCACACACGGAGGTCAGAGGACAACTTTGGGTGTTGGTCCTTGCATTGCACCTGGTCTGAGGACCTTCCATCACTCAGGAGCCCAGGCTGGTGAGCAGTTCCCATCTTCCACCCAGAGGAGTGCCCAGGCCAACTATACCTCCCTTGGTTACCCCTCCCTCATTGGTCAGAAGTCATGTGACCCCACCAAGCACATTTAGTAAGGAAGTGAAATCTGCCTGAGTGCAGGCAGAGGGAGGGGCTATTTAAGGAGGGCACAGAGGTTCAGGGAAGATTGGGGTAAAGTTTCTCTTCCCAGGCTCTGGGTAAGAAGAAAGCGAGGGGGAGGGGCACAGAGGTGGGCAGGAGCTAGTGATAGGCTTTTTGTAGAAACCCAGAAAACGTGGGACCCTAAAGTCCTTTCAGAACAAATGCAGGTGATTTCCATGACAACAACTCAATTACATAGCAATACTGTTCTTGGGAGCAAGGGAACAAGGGACTGCTGCCCAGGAGTCATGCCACAAAGAACTGAGCCTTTGGGGGTGGAGAAGGGAAAGAAAATGTCCCCACAGGGGACCCACCCCCTGACAGGCCTGGGAAAATGGAAGGACCTTGACAGGAAAGCAAGTGCCTAGTGAGCAGGAAGCAGTGGGGAACAGAGAGGCTCAGGGGGTGGTGGGAAATCTGAGGAGGCCCCTGTTCACCTTGCTAAGGCTGGCTGGGGCACCAGTGGTAGGCAGGGTTGCAGAATAAAAAAGGAATAGTTCCCTATAACATTAAAATTCAGAAGTCTGATGAGATGGCACACACCTGTCATCCCAGTGCTCAGTGGACAGAGGCCCAAGGGGAGATGGCGCGCAGTGGACAAAGCTATTGTGCGTATTTTAGTTCGAATCTATAGGTCCTATGTACAGATGTGCTACCCTCTGTCACCCGAGCCTAGGGTGAGAAGGGAGGCAAAGCAGGGGAATCGCGCAGAATCTCTCACGCCAGCTAGCCTGGTGAATGCAGCAGTGTACAAGATGGGAGGTGAGGCTGACAGCTGAACAGTGAAGTTGTCCTCTGACCCTGCTGAGGCAATGCTTACCCCCCCCCCCCCCGTAAACATAAATGCACATCACAAACACCCCACACAGTTCAGTAGAGGGTAGAGCTCCCAACAGCCACTTAGGCTGTGGGGCCTGAAATTAGTTCCTTGACTTCTCAGAACCTCAAACTCTGAGTAGCACAGAGTGAGTCATCATGCAGGAGAAAAGTGGGTTCTGGATGTGTGGCGGGCGCACGTCTACAGGAAAGCAGCCTCTGGGGTCCTTTCCTCCCTGTTCTTCTCTGCCTTTCCTTCCTTGCTGAGAGTGTGCTCTGGGACAAAAAGAACTTACTCCTGGACAACCCTAGAGTCCAGGGGAGCCCCACACTGAAGTCCCCCCTATTTGGGCAGCAGCTGTGTTCTTTTTGTTGTGTGTGCGTGGGGGGCAGGTATGTGTGTGTGCATGTGTGTCAAGGCCAAGGTTGGTGACAAGAGTCCTCAGTCACTCTTCACTTTATTTTTTGAGACAGGGTCTTTGTTGAATTGGAAGCTCACTGACTCAGCTAGACGAGCTGGCCAGCCCTCAGGATCCTCCTGCCTGTGCCGCACTGGGGTTACAGGCGAGCCACCATGGCTGGCTGTGAGTGCTGCGGATCTGAAGTAGGTCTTTATGCTCGTGGGCAAGTGCCCACTGGTTGTCTCACCAGCCCCAGTGGCTATGTTCTGTAACAGCTGTGCAATTTCCATTTAATTTGCTTTCACATGATGCCTTGTTAGTAGTGCTTGTGATAAATCCTTTTGCCAAATGACAAGTCACCAAGGTGTCCTGCCCTCTGATTCTTATAGTAGGTCTTTTGAAAGCAGGGCCATATCAGCAACAGACATGGTCCAGCTCAGCACTGGTTGTCAAAATTGGTACTTATTTCAACCACTGAATATACAGTGTACCCCAGAAAGGTATTTCTAGCCAAAGAGGATTAAGTGAGGAAACTGGAGTTACCACCAAATGTCTTGGTTCCAGTGTCTGCTTGCTGTGGCTTTGCCAGCAGATGCCCAGCCATTTTATTTTGTTTTATGTTATTTTATTTTATGTATTTGAGATTGAGAGAGAAACAGAGAGAGAGAGAAAGAGAGAGAGAGAGAGAGAGAAAGAGAGGGAGGCAGATAGAGAAAGAATGGAAGAATGGGTGTGCCAGGGCTTCCAGCTACTGCAAGTGAACTTTAGACACATGTGCCACCTTGTGCATCTGGCTCACATGGTTTTGGAGAATTGAACCTAGGTCTTTAGACATCACAGGCAAGCATCTTAACTGCTAATCCATCCCTCCAGCTGCCTTTGATAAGGGGCCAGAAACGATGCAGAGCTCTTCTCAGGAAAGGCTGAGAGTGAATAGCATGGCTGGGAAAAGCACAATTACTGCCCCTGTTCGTCTCTGATGAAGCCTGGATCCAGCCAAATCCAGAGCATAAGTGACCAGAGCAGGGGAGGGAAGGAGTACCACCCTGAGGTGTGTGTGGTGGGATGTGCAATAGAACACTCACATGCTGGCTTGGGGACTGGCCATGCTGGTTTGTCTGCTACTGAACTGGGGAGGTGCTGGTTAGAGCCACGCATACCTCTGATGGAGGTTTCTGGGTTTACTGCAGAACTCAGATCTGTGCATTCATTTTATAGACCAGGGAAGGGAGTGGAATCCCTGAAGCCCACAGGCAAGGCAGTTACCACATCTGGGACTCGACTGATTGCCTTTGTCTAAGGGTTGTGGTCACTGACCTACCCAGGACCATGCTGCCTGCAATGGCTCCCTAGGGACAGATAGGTCAGTTTTCCTTCTCCCATAGATTGACATCTCCTTGGATACATAGTCCAAAATGAGACTCTCTCATAACAATGAAAATGCTGTCAGTTTCAGGAAAAGGGTCGGGAACTGTAGACCATCATGTTAAGAGAAATAAGCCAGACATAGAAAGACAAGGGTTGTATCTAGAGAAAACGTCACCGACTCTAGGGGCAGATGGAAGACGTGAAAGTAAAAGGGACAGTATATTAGACTACTGGGGATGTGGAAGGGGAAAGGGCAAGTGGGTAAGGGTAAAAGAGAAGTGAAGGCAGAGTCACATGTGGAAGGGAAGCCTCTTATTTTGTGCAATTAATATATACTAATAAAAAATAACAATAAATTAGGGCTCTCCCTCCTGCCTATTCCCAAGCCACTCCCTAGAGGCCTCTTGTGTGGGTCCAGAAGCTGTTCTGTTTGTCTGTTCACTCACTCACTCAGCAGCACTTTCTCAAGTGCCCTCCATATGCCAGGCACTGCTGTGGACCCTGAGCCTCTGCTGTGGACACATCAAGGTTCCTGCCCCATGCCTCAGAGCTGGCCCAGGCCTCAGTCATCCTAGCTCCCTCTCTTCGTCCCGCAGGGCTCTGTCTGGGTGCTTAGAGCACAGACCCCGCCCTCCAGCCTGGAGAGCTTTGTTGCCTTTTCTAAGGGGCCTCCTTCTGCCTGTGAGAAACCCTGACTCAGCAGCTGGTGTTTGCTTGGTGGTCACTCAGGTTCTTGCGTTTTGCTTTCATTGCAAGCCATGCTGCACGTTGTTGCACACGTTCTCTTTGAGTGTTTTGTCAGATAACTTCCCACCCTGCCACAAGATCTTTGATTTAATGAGGTCACCAAAACCCTTCTCCATTTTGTGAGGCAGAGTCTTGCTATGTAGCCAAGGAATACCTTGAACTTTAAAAAAATTTTTTTTTGTGTATTTTTATTTATTTATTTGAGAGTGGCAGAGAGAGAAAGGGGGGGGGAGGGAGGGAGAGAGAGAGAGAGAATGGGTGCATGTCAGGGCCTCTAGCCACTGGAAACGAACTCCAGATGTGTGCGCCCTCTTGTGCATCTGGCTAACGTGGGTCCTGGGGAATCGAGCCTCAAACCAGGGTCCTTAGGCTTCACAGGCAAGTGCTTAACCAGTAAGCCATCTATCCAGCCTACCTTGAACTTTTGATCTTCCTACCTCTACCTCCTTGTCTCAGACTCCTGAGTGTGGCATTATAGGTGTGTACATCAGGCCTTGTTTATGCACTGTGGGCATGGAACTTGGCTTTCTGCAAGCTAGGCAAGCACTCTGCCCACTGAGCCACATCTCTAGGCCATAAATTATTTCAATTTCTAGACTTATGCAACGATTTTTAAGTGTACCATTTTTTTTCAGGCTTTTAAAACACATGTAGATCAATACTCAAGAAAAAAGAAAAGGGTCTTAATGATGCTGGCTAACCCCATGGAGGATTCCTCCTGTTTCTGACATTTAAACAAAAATGTAAGTAATGTTAGCAGAAGGGTAAAGAAGCTAAGATGTCATGTGAAAGCAGAAGATCTCCTCCTTGCTCATGGTTGGAGTGAGACACTTCTAGTCCTTCTGCTCATGGTGACACTACAGTGACTCTCTAGTCCCTTCTGCTCACCCTGGGAAACATGCCTCCTGAAGCCAGTACAGAGGTGCTGGCATCCTTCCCTTGTAGGTGACTTAGAGATTATGTTGCTTACACTCTGCAGCTTTTTTCTCTCAGTAGTCTATATCTTCTAGAAGTTTTGCACTGGGCCACCAGTTTTGTGTTTTCTTCTAAAGAGCTGGGGACCGTCAGGGTTGAGATGCTTTGTTTGCTTGTTACCCTGCTGGGGAGATCCTGGGCTCTTCTCCAGTTCATCCCTGGTTTTGTTTTTCTTAACATGTGGCATAGAATTCTTTTCTTTTCTTTCTTTTTATTAGTTATGGACATACTTAGTCTGCAATATTTTTCTTTTTTAAAAGAAATTATTTATTTATTTGAAGGAGAGAGAGACATAGATAGATAGATAGATAGATAGATAGATAGACAGACAGACAGATAGATGGAGAATATGGGTGCCCCAGGGCCTCTAGCCAGTGTAAGAAAACAAGAGAGAGAGAGAGAGAGAGAGAGAGAGAGAGAGGGAATGAGAATGAATGGGTGTACCAGAGTCTCTAGCCAGTATAAACAAACTTCAGACTCATGAGCCACCTTCATCATCTGGGTTTACATGGGTCCTTTGGCTTTGCAGGTAAGTGCCTAAACCACTAAGCCATCTTAGAATTCTTTTTATTTATTTATTTTTTGTGTGTGGAGGCTGTCATGTGTTTTGTAGTATCTATCAGATGCCAAGGCCCCAACCTCATGAATTTATGGCAGTCAGACATTTCCAGACGTCCAGTGGTGGACAACTCACCTAGGCTGAACACTGCTGTTTTCAGGCTTTCCTTTCAGGGTGCTGGTGGCCCAGGAGCCTGCTTCATAGTACCTTCACTAGCAGCCACTGGGGTGCTGGGTAGATCCTGCTAGGCTCCAGGTTGTGGGCGGGGTGGGGGAGCATCAGTTAGTGGGAGGTCTGAAGAAGGGGCGCTGTCTTGGTGTCACCAAATGACTCTACTCATTGGGCGATGCTTATTCCTAAGGGAATGTGAAGAACTTTGTTCAGCCAGATCTGGAATGTTCTATGAGTGTGACCTCACACAATGCCCAGCATTGCTCATCCCTTCCTGACCAGCTGCATCCCTGTGCTCTGGGATGAAATGTTTAGATGTTTGCTTGCTTAATAAACCCTCCACACTTACACAGGCTGTACTTTTTTTTTATTTAAGAAAAGTTATCTATTTGCAAGCAATGAGAAAGAAAGTGTTGGTACCAGGCAAACTCAAGCCATATATGCCACTTTGTACATCTGGCTTTACCTGAGTTCTGGAGAAACAAGTAACTTTAACCACTGATCCGTCTCCTCAACCCTAGCCTCCCCTCTAAGGGTCTTCCCATGGGGCTCCCCTTAGCTCTGGCACATGGAACCTTTCAGTGTTTATGGCATTTAGCTTATTTAACCCTCAAATGAACTGCCTGAGATGCCCATTTCACTGAGGCTATGGAGGGTGCATGAATGCATCCCAGTCTACACAGCTCTGAAGTGGTAAAGCTTACACCTGTGTCTTGCTCTGGGCTAGGAAGACCATACTATTTTACAGTGAAACTCAGACAGGACCACAGGGGTGCCACTGATAACATGCCAGGCTTAGCTCCTTCTAGGTCCTTGCACATGTGTCCACATTCACTCAGGACAACCCTGTGAAATGGGTGGTTATTTCTCATTTTAACTGGGTCAAGTAACTTGATTGAGGTCACATGGCTATGAAGTGCTCAGGTACTGGTCAAGTCTTTATGGCTCTAGGAGACCTAGGCCTTGCCACCTAGCCACCCCACCACCCTGTCACCCAGCTACCCTGCTACTTTGACATGCAGCCATCCTTCCACCTGCTTCCAGTCAGATACACATAGGGTTTTTAGTGCTGCAGCAACCCTAGCTAGGCTGAGGACTCTCCTCATTTGCCAAGGTTCTCAGGAGTTTACCCCTGGCCATGCTGGTTTGACCCTAACTGTCATCCCTTATACTTTCTGTCACTTTTAGGTCCCAGCCTCACTGTCAGTTGGGAGTGTGGTGGATATGCAGTGTGCTTTTCTGGCTGGTGATTGTTTCTTCACTAGAGCTCACCAAACTGGTGTGTTCTGCACCCAGAGCTGGAGTGGAGTGACAGCGGTTGGTGCATCTTGGCTGGTGCTGGCGGTAGTTCATTCAAGTCGCTCGTTAGATTTCTGAACAGGAGGCTGTCCCAGTTTCCACGATGTGTTGAGTTATGAGGCCTCACTACCTTGACAATTATGTACTGTTCCTGGCATGCAAAGAGGGACAGAGAATATTTTAATGAACACTGGGTACCCACCACCCAACTACAGAAATAAAACATGACAGTTACAATGGATGAGCGGATGCACCAACATATTCCTTGCTGGCATCACTTTTCTTCTCTTTCCTCAGAGGTTACTGTTGCCCACATCTAGCCTGTTCTTTTTTTTTTTTTTAGAAAAAAATTATCTATGAGAGAGAGACACACACACAGAGAGAATTGTCATATCAGGGTCTCTAGCCACTGCAAATGAACTCTAGACACATGTGCCACCTGGTGCATCTGGCTTATGTGGGTTCTGGGGAATTGAACCTAGGTCCTTAGGCTTTGCAGGCAAGTGCCTTAACCTCTAAGCCATCTCTCCAGCCCCTAGCCTGTTTTTCTTAAGTTGGTTGTCCATGCCCATCAGCATAAGCCACATACAGTATCACAAATGCCTAAAAACTTCACAGAAACACATCTCCTCTGCAGTCTGCTTCTTTTGCACCATGTTGGGTTCACCTGTGCTGGAGCATGTGCTGTTTCTCTGCTGCATAGTATTCCCTGCATAGCATATCCCCCACCCAGGGCAGCCCTTCTCCTATGGATTGACATTTGGGCCGCTTGTCCTTTATTACTTGACACAGTGCCACAAAGTGTCATTGTGCACCTCACTGGGTACAAGGGTAAGAGTTTCCCCAGAGCCAAGACACGAGATTGGAGTTGCTGGGATGTTGGGTGAGTTTGGTGGACAGACTGCAGGCAGTGTCGCGAATGTGTATGAGGTCACTCCTGGGCCAGGTTATGCTTTAGGATATGGCTGGTGTTTAGGCCAGGAGGGCATGACCCAGTGGTTATGCTCCATTTCCCTGGATTCCTGATGAAACCCTTTTCTTCCTGTGAGATGTGAGGAGGTAGGGTCTGTGGAGGGGTCAAGGTTGTGGGCATGCACTTAAAAAATTATTTATTCATTTATTTATGAGAGAGAGAGAGAGAGAGAGAGAGAGAGAGAGAGAGAGAGAGAGAGGGAATGGGCACACCAGGGCCTCTAGTCACTGCAAATGAACTCCAGACACATGTGCCCCCTTGTGCATCTGGCTTATGTGGGTCCTGGGGAATCTAACTGGGATCCTTAGGCTTCACAGGCAAACACCTTAACTGCTAAGCCATTTCCCCAGCCAATGTACTTTTAATGACATGAGTAGAGTATGTGGCTGGAGCAGCCCCAAAGGCCAGGCTTGGTCACCTGGTGAGAGCAGAGGAAGCAGAAGTAACCAATGTATTAGGAAGATATCAGTAAAGAGGCTTGGTGAGCCCAAGTTTGTGACATTGTTGTGAGCTTTAGGTTAAACAGAGGAAGGACTGTAGACAGGGCCAGGAGGTATGCATAGTTTAACAGACCTGTGCTTCACTATCTCAGCTCTGGTCCTGCAAGTAGACCATAAGAAGCTATTCATCTGGAGGCTGGGGAGAGAGCTCAGTTGGTAAAGTGCTTTGCTTGCCTTATAAACCTGAGGACTGGAGTTGGGCTCTCCAGCATCCATGTAAATGTCAGGTAGGTATGTCTGGAACATTGCATTATAAGCAGGCCTGCCCTTCCTTTGGCTCTTACAATCTTTCTGCCACCTCTTCCTCAATGGACCCTGAGCCTTGGAAGGTATAATAGAGTGCATCTGGCTTACTTTGGGTCCTGGGGACCCAAACCTGGGCCCTTTGGTTTTGTGGGCAAGCGCCTGAACTGCTAAGGCGTCCCTCCAGTCCTCTCCACCTTATTTTCTGAGACAATATGTTTTACTGAACCCAGAGCTCACTGACTGAGCTAGACCAGCTGATCAACAAACTCCAGGGATTCTCTATCTCTACCTCCTCAGTACTGGGATTACAGGCATGGGATACCACACCTGGCTTTTTATAAAGGGACTGGGATCGTACTCAGCTCCTCATGCTTGCATTGCCAGCACTTTACTTACTGGGCCATCTCCCCAGTTCCCAAGAAGGCAAGAGTTTGGACTGTCTTGGTTGATGTTGTGTAAGACAGCAGGGTCTAGGGAGTGATGATGTGGCTTCTGGGAGTTGGTCTCAGGTCCTCACACTAGCAAGGCAGTACTTTCCTGATTCTCCTTTGCCATATATATATATTTTAGGTAGGGTTTCACTCTTGTCCAGGCTTTTGCAATAGTTTTAAAACTGGTCACGAGTTTCAGACAGTCTTCTCACAAGAGACAAAGGGACGAAAGGTCTTGTACACAATGTCCTTCAACCTGGGCTCTGTGACAGCTCTGGCTCGGGACAGTGTGACTTCTGAGACCAGGTCCCCACATACCGTGCAGCTGTTACAGTGCCTTGCCCTGGAGACTCTGAGACCAGAGGTGGTTACCACATTGTGAGGAAGTTCACGCTGACCCACATGACAGCTGTGAGCAAATACAAAGTCACCTGCTCATGGAAATATGCAGCAAGTCCATTGCTGTGGGCGTGGACAGTCCATCCCACCTGGTCGGGTTGGCTGAATTCCCATGCTGGACTCTGTAAGCTATGTTAAAGGTGGTGTCTCCTCACCCCCAAGTTTGGGGCCTGTGGGAAACAACCTGCATTGCTGGCTGGGTGGGTGGGCAGAGGCAAACCTATGATAGAAATTAATGTTACTTATGTGTCCAGTAATTTCACTGCTGAGAATCTATCTCAAGGAAGTAATCTCAAGTGGGGACAGTGGATCAAGCATCATACACAAAGATGTTCATTCCAGTGTTTTTTGTAATGGTGAGAGACTCAGAATAACTCAGGTTTTTGATGTTTGGGGTACTAATCTTTGCTTGTAAGGGTGAGAGACTTCGAATAACTTGTGTTTTCGATGTTTGGGGTACTGATCTTTCTTTGTAACTGTGAGAGACTTAGAATAACTCAGGTTTTCAATGTTTGGGGTACGAATCTTTGTTTGTAAGGTTGAGAGACTTAGAATAACTCAGGTTTTCGATGTTTGGGGTATAATCTTTGGTTGTAAGGTTGAGAGACTTAGAATAACTCGTGTTTTCGATGTTTGGGGTACTAATCTTTGGATACAATGATTATGGCCACCTGAATGCCTGAGTGTGCCAGGATCTATAGGAACGTCTGCCCATATATCAACTATGAATCACTCCTACAGCCTTTGGGTTAGTACCATACCAATGTGAAAATTGAGGAAGCTTCTCACTTGCCCAAGGTCAGAAGCAGCAGTCTGCTAACTCAAAAGCTGGGCTCTTCTAATACACATGGCACCAATTCAAGGCAGGAGAGTAGGTGACCAACTTGTGGAGGGCCAGTGGGTGATGGTTAGGCAGTTCTCATAAATAGTGTGTTTCAATGGCCTGTTGTGTTTCTGTTTTTGAGATAAGGTCTCACACTGTAGCTCAGGCTGCAGTGGAACTTACCCTGTAATCTAGGATGGTCTGGAGCTCATGGAAGTCCTCCTGCCTCAGCCTCCCATGTATTAATGTTATAGGGGTGAGCCACCACATCTGGCATAAATAATCTTTAACTGTAAGAGTGTTTGTGCCAAGCTAATGTGACAAAATGTCAGATGAAAGTTGTGTACACAATACGATGTCAACTTAATAGGAAAGGCAGGAAGCATGCTGCATGCTGGCTGTGGGTGACAGGTCTCAGCAGGTCCAAGACACCCTAAGCTTTTCAGAATTTGAAGTTTTTCAGCTATAAGCAAATCCTGTTGGCAGAAATCTTAGAAAATGGAAAGGTACAAAAGTTAACTATAGTCAAGCCTGTTGTATGGTGAAGTGGTGTAGGAGTCCCTGAGGCTGGCGTATGGGAGACCTGCAATGCCCTGTGAGCTCTTTGCTTCTAGCTGGGGCCTGAGGGAGGCAAGGGGAGGTCATCAGAATGTCCCATAGTGAGTGGTCCGAGGACCCAGCTAGCTGGATTGAAAGTGTGTGTGGGGAGGAACACTGGGGAGGAGGGGTCCTGTGGATTGGCTGGCTCCTGCATGAAGCCTGCATGAGTGTGTGAATACATGCTTTTCTGGGCACAGGGCAGCGCTGGGCTCATGCAGTGTCCTGTACTCTTGGGGGGCCCTCTCGAGTGCACTGAAGTCACCAATGCCACCCAGAGTGCAGTGTGCAGCCCTGGCAGCACGTCAAGCCCTGCTTGTGTGTGACTCTACTGTGCATTTGCGCCAGAGCTTTGTGCAAAGTGGACTTAGTTTTGTCGTTTGTGGAATGGGAGCAAGGATGATGCTTCATGTCCTCCAGTTAAATAAGATGGTGTACCGCACCATGGGCGGGGCCTCTGGCTCACATGACCCTGATGCTGCTGAATCACACTGACAGTAACAGCATCCCCGGAGCTGGCACTGGTGGCAGAATCACCCAGGTCCGAGTGACTAGGAGAACTGTTGTGTGAGCTTCATGTGTAAACTTTTCCTGGACAAAGTCAGTTGGCCAGGGTTCATGTCTGTACCATGTTGACCTGTGTGACCACTGGTGAGTTACTTAGCCTCTCCGAGCTTCTGATTCCTCATGTTACAAAAGCTGAAGGAAGCGGCATGCCTGTACTTCGAGTTGCTGGAGGTCAGAAGAGAGGACTGATTGCAGGACAGCCAGGCTTTGGTGTGAGATCCTGTCTCATAGAACCAGTCAGGAAACAACAGCAAAACAGAAGCAGATGAAGTGAATTTGAATATTGTACTTTTATAACCAAATATATTGAAAATGGGAATTTTTCTAACACGTGATCAGTAGATCTAATGTCATCATTCTCTCAGCAAGGGAATTGAGTCTTGGCTTGTTGATTTAAATTTAAGTTAGTTCAATGAAATAACATTAAACATTCTGTCACAGTGTCCAGTTTCAGTAGCTAAGTGCATTTCTTGGTGACAATATTAGAGTCTGAAGTTGTTGGATAGGATTCATATCCTTACCATGTCTCAGCTGTGTGACCACAGGTACGTTACTTAACCTCTCTGGACCCCTATTTCTCATCTGTTAAATGGTGAGTAACAACAGCATCAAAGGGGTTGTAAGAATCAACATAAGGCCCTTGAGATGGGCCCCCCTGAGAGCTGTGATTTACCAGCCTGTGGATGGGTCTCTTGGAGCCTGTCACAGAAGTCCCAAGGGAAGTATGAGCTCAGTGTTAATAGCATATCAGTGCCAGTGTGTGGTGGCAGCCACATGTCTCAAAGCTGGGGGTGGGGGACTGTCTGTTACAAGTTAATGATCTGGAAGTCCAGACATCAAGGAAAGCCCCAGTGAAATTCCATGGTGCTGCAGGCCGTTAACTTACATTTTCCTAAGGCTGAGATAAGAAACACATCATCTTTTTTGAGGTTTGCACTGACACATAAATCTTCATCTGGCCAATCTGGGACAGGAAATGGGGAATGTGTAGGGTGACCTCTTGACACGGCGATGCTGGGCCCCTGTGCTGCTTGGCTCTGTGGGGTCATGCTGCCTGGTCCTCCCCTGATGCTGCTGAGTCTCCGCCCTTCCTCTGTTGCCCTGTGTGTTAAGCCGGCTTCCCTGCAGGTCGAGGTCCTGACAGAAGAGAGGAGAGGCAGCCAGGAGCTCTGGCTGTTCTCACTCCCTCAATAGCAGTTGTCAGCGTGGAGACTCGTTTCTAAGGATCTGCTGGGGGATGCCACCAAGGTGCCTGAGGGGGCCAGGTGGCCATCAAGAGCTTCAGTTGATGTGAATTCAGGACGGATTCAGAGATGGTGGGCCTCCCACTTTTTCTTCCAGGCCTAGAGATCTAGACTGTTACAGGAAATCAGTCTAAATTAAAATGGACTCCACACTGCACAGCTGCTGGCAGTGTTTTCCAGCATCTTACAGGTGGCACTGTTCAGACCTGCTCCTGTTGCTGTAGGGCTGTCTGCATGGCAGCTCTCCTGCTCTCTCCCGCACAGCTCATCCTTAGCCAAGCCAACCTTCTAGTCTTCATCCTGACTGTTCCTTCCACACCTTCCCCGGGTCTGCTGAGGGACCTCCTTCCACCTAGCCACCCTCTTCTCCTCTCCCTTTCACATCTAGGCCACTCACAGCTCTGTGGTTCTGCCTACCAAGCATGTCTCACCCCCTCTCATCCCCCCTCTGCTGCCACCCTGCTCCATCCTCCATCTGTCACCTGGATTGCAGCACCCTCCTCACTGAGCTCCCGACCACCACATATACATACACACACTCCTCCATCCTTGCGTGTGTAGCAAGCACTGTGGCTCTGCTAAATGTGAATTGCATCAGGCCTCCTCCACTGCTCAGAATGTTTCAGAAGCTCTCATCTCCTTCTAGGTAAAGGCCAGTGTCCTGAAAATGGATCAGAGTACCCTAATATAACTGGACATCCCCAACATTCCCATGACTTCCTGTTTACTTGTCCTTGGCTCTCTACTGTCCCTGGAGCACCTAGGCAGGGTCCTGCTGCAGCCGCCCCTTCTTAGAACCTTGTCCACTTTTATTCTTGTGCATATGTGTATGTAATGTTGTGTGTCTGTGGTGCATGTGTGGTGTATGCACGTGTGTGTGCCCTTGCAGTACCCTTGTGCTGTCCTGAGTGGGGGTGGCCAGGGAAGAACCATTTGATCTGAAGTTTTCCTAATACTGGAGCTTGCTGTTTTTTCACAAGCCCAGGCAATTCCTGGTCTCTGCTTACCTTTGTGGAGCTGAGGTTATAGGCGTGCATAGCCATACCCAGCTTCCTGCTAGATTTCAGCTTGATTTCTCTATTCTACAATTGAAGTATCAGTCCCAGCCTTTAAAAATATATTTTACTCCCAGGTATGGTGGTGCATGCCTTTAATCCGGGCACTCAGGAAGCAGAGTTAGGAGGGTCACTGAATTCCAGGTCAGCCTGGTCTAGAGTGACACCCTACCTTGAATCCCCCCACCCAAAAATGTATTTTAGTTTGAAACAGGGTCTTAGTAGCCCAGACAGATTGAACTTAAGATCATCCTGTCTCAACCTCCCAAGCAGCAAGATGACAGAAGTGCTCCACCATGCCCTACCCAGATACTAGGATTTAGGAAGACTTCTTACCTTCTCTGTACCTTTTATCAAGCAGGAAGAACAATGATTTCCACTTCAGTCTCTTCAGAGTAGGTGATGAATGTGTACAGAGTGCTAGGATGTCACTGACAGATAGAAAGCACAGTCAATATGAAGGTAACAATGTCCGTCATGACCACTAGGAAATCAAAGAACAGCTCAACATCCGGGCAACTCCTCTCCCTGCTCCTCCCAGAGGACTTGCAGTTTCTGCCTTTAGTTCAGCCCTTGCTCTGCTCTGAGATATCAACGTATGAACCTGGGAGCTGTGGAGACAGCTCAGTGGGTAAAGTGCTTGCTGCACAAGTGCAAGGACCTATTTTTGGATCCCCAGCAACCATATGCAAGTTGAACATGGTGGCTTACTGACTAGCTGGTCTAGACAGTGAGCTGTGGATTCAATGAGAGACCCTGTCTCAATGAATAAAGTGGAGAGTGATTGAGGAAGACACCTGATGCCCACCTCTTGCCATGACACACCCCATACATGTGCACCCACACACATAAGAAATGCATACACATGTGCATGCATATCACACACATATAAACACATGAAAAACAGAAATAAACCCAAACACAGTACTTAAAAAAATAAATGCTATGCTTCACTTATTTTTATTTTTTCGAGATAGGGTCTTACTGTAGCACAGGCTGACGAGGAATTCACTCTGTGTTCTCAGGGTGGCCTTGAACTCACTGCAATCTTCTTACCTCTGCCTCCCACATGCTGGGATTAAAGGCATATGCCACCATGCTCGGCTTTACTTAATTTTTTTGCACGTTGCATTTTTTCTCGTCTTTCTCAACAGCACATCTTGGGGGAGGTTTAAGACCAACTCAGATACGTCCATTTGCAGTATACACTATTCTAGAAGATGGAATGCTCTGGATTCCTTGGCTGTGCCCCACCGGGACAGGCAGGCTATTGCTGCGTTCCTGCTGTAGTGAGCAAGGCTTCGTGGGCGCATCTGCACTTTTCCTGTGCCGGCCTGTCTGCGAGGTGGACCCTGGCAGGGGTGCTGGGCCTCTGTGGAGGCATTTGTCATTTCAGTACCCCCTGCATACTTTCCCTGACGTGCTGCTCACAGCTAAGTTCCCATGGGCAGCCTGAGAAAAACCTTCACTTCTTGTTTTTCTAAACTGTAATTTTTACTTTGAAAAATCAAAAAATGTGAAAGGTACAAACAAGCAGTATGCCCAGTAATGCCTTAGCAATGCCAATGGTTGGCATTTGCCACATTTACAAGCCTTTATTATTTTATTACAAAAGACCTGAACCCTACAAAAACACTGATGTTCTATTGTGCAACCTCAGTTCTATTCTGCATCCTGGAGGCAGCCATGATTATGAAGTGAACATTCATATTTATATATAGAAATGTGAAGCTCTTCTTTTTTTTTTTGAGGTAGAGGGTCTCACTCTAGCCCAGGCTGATCTGGAATGCATGATGTGGTCTCAAACTGGCCTTGAACTCATGGTGATGCTCCTACCTCTGCCTCCTGAATGCTGGGATTAAAGGTATGTACCACCACACCCAGCTATATGTAGAAATATGAACAATATATCTTTCTCTGTACCTAAAATTTTTCTTTAAATGTTATATTGACCATACTATTATGCAACTTGCTTTTTTACAACCAACAATGTGGGTGTATGTACATATATATATGTGTGTTATATGTGTATATATGTGGTATGTGTATGCATGTGTGTGTATGGGTGCATGTATGACATGATGCACACAAGCATGTCAGAGAATACACTCCGGGTGTTGGTCCTCTCCTGCCTTGTTTGAGGCAGGGTCTCTTACTGTTGATTGCTCCTGTGAAGGGCAGACTAGCAGGCCTTTGAACTTCTACATTCTCCTGACTGCCTCCCATTACCTTAGGAATGTTGGTATTACAGATATGTGTGTGCCACTTTGCATCTGGCTTTACATGGTGCTGGGGACCTGAACTCTGGGAAGCACCTTGTGGAACAAACACAATTGACTAATTCCCAGCTCTTTCGGTGGCAGCTCATGTATACTTATCCATTTACCTGCTGTGTAGTACTCCCCTGTACCTTGTTTTCTTTAGCTCCTCTCCAAATGGATCTCAGGAATGAATGAATGTCCCTTAGTGTATACCTAGGGTTTCCACCGTTGTGTCCATGTGGTGATGCTTTAGTTTATAGGTTCTTCTTCTCCTTTTTATCCTCCTCCTTCTTCCTCTTTCTTCTCCTTCTCCTTTTTTTTTTTTTTTTTTTGAGACAGGGTCTTGCTAAGTAACCCAGGTTGGCCTTGAGCTTATGATCCTCCTGCCTCAGTCTCCTGACTGCTGGAATGACAGACATGAGCCCCCATGGGAGTTTGGTTTTGAATACTTCAAGGAATCAGATGTCCTATGCTTTATCCTAGATATAGATGGTGCTTTGAAAAGAAGCATTGTTTCATCAGTGCCCCTTCCCCCGAGGTACCCTTGCTTTTCCACGGGCAGGAGGCCAGCAGCACTTGGCTTATTAGTTTGTGTACTTGTACTGCTGAGGCAGCCAGGGCAACTCCTCCCAATGCTCTATAGTTCCAGGCATTCGATTCAGGGGCATTTTTGTTTATATATGTGTGTGCATGCCTGTGAA
Source organism: Jaculus jaculus (assembly GCF_020740685.1). Classification (NCBI taxonomy): domain Eukaryota; kingdom Metazoa; phylum Chordata; class Mammalia; order Rodentia; family Dipodidae; genus Jaculus; species Jaculus jaculus. Next base: position 30,641,983 of record NC_059114.1, read on the forward strand.
GGCCAGAGCTCAACATTGAGTGTCTCTCTCAATTGCTCTCCACTATATATTTTGAGACAGGGTCACTCACTGATTCTGCTAGACTAGTTACCAAGCCCCAGGGATCTTCTTGTCTGCACTTCTCTGGGATGACAGGTGCACATCACCATGCCTGGCATCTTATGTGGGTGCTGGGGATTGAACTCAAGTCTTCATATTTGTGAGGCAAGCATTTTACCCTTGAGCTGTCTCCCTAGCCTGCACTTGACTGCATCCCACATTCTCATTCATTGCACCATTGTTTGTGGAGCAGCTGGTATGTGCAGGGCTCTGGAAAACTCATCTTGGAATGCCCATCCCAGGAGGGGATGGACAGGCACAGATTGACTCCTCTTCCAGTCCAGAGCCCATCCTCAAAGAGCTGGTGGAGAAATGCCATACTGACCATCTGCTCTAAGTCTGAACCTCTCAGGAGCATCATAGTGAGCAGTATGATGGGCTGGAGGTTCAAATCATCTCTAAGGGGCTGGGGAGATGCTCAGTGGGTGAAGTGCTTGCTGTGCAAGAATGAAAGCCTGAGTTTGGGTCCTCAGCACCCATGTAAAATATCAGACATGATGATGTACCTGTAATCCCAGTGCTGGGGAAGTGGAGATGGGTGTGCCTGGGGCTTGTTGGCTAGATGGCTGAACCAGTGAGTTCTGGGTTCAGTGAGAGACCTTGTCTCAAAAAATCAGGTGCACAGAATCTGAGGAAGACACCTGACATCAACCTATGACCTCTACATGTAATGCACACATATGTACCTGCACACATGCACATCACACACATATTTATGCAAGAAAATATATTATCCAAGTGTTGAGTTCTGTGTGACAAACTATTGTGACTCAGGCTATGAGCCATTCCTTTTGCTCACTCATCTCCAAGTGGAGCGGGGTCCCTGCTCCCTTCTCTACTCTCTGAGGCTACTCCAGGGAGACATCCTTAGGCATATTTGCATGTCTGGTGGTTTGTGCTGGTCTATGGTAGCTGGGACCTCAGCTGGGCTGTGCCCTCAGGGCCTCCCCAAGGATGCTTGACTTCCACTGGCAAGCAAAGGAGTGGGTCCCAAGAGACCAGAGAGAAGTTGCACTGCTTGGAATAATGTAATCTCACTGGTCACATGGAATCTCTTCCACTGTAGTCCTAGGGCCACCCAGATTCCAGGGGAGGGGATGTTGCCCCCTTCCTTGGAAGTATGACAAGTCTACAATAAGAGGGGATGTAGTATGGGACCATTCTACCTCTGGGTGGACAGTGATATCCAATTCAAATTGTTCCAGGCCTTCTTTAGTCCTGTGCCACGTGTTCAGCTGGATGTCCTGGTGGGAGAGCTGGATGGCCTTATGGACCATGACTGAGTGGTGGGAATGGATAGGTGCTTGAAGCCTGCCTCATGTCTTTAACCCTCCACCCATGCCTTGTTCTTCCATTTTACACATGAGGAAACTGAGGCACAGAGCTCTGGAGGAAGGTCCAGACAAATATGTATTTGTTTTCAGGTGTGTGAGACTCATCTCCTGGAGACCTCCTCCCCCTAGAGGCCTCTCTGTTCTGAAAGATCCAGCTATAGTGCTCCATGCAACTGCCTTTTAGTAGACCCCTTGTTGCCATGGCAACAAGAGCCAGTGCACAGAGAAATACCTTGCCCTTCTCCCTCCCCTTGGTGGTGGTTCTGGGTCGGAGGGCACCTCTTCTTCATCTGCTAATGGGCTTGTTGATTTGAGAAATAGTCTTGGATGTCTCCTTGGCTCAAAGTATGAGAGGAGCAATTATAAAAATGAAAGATGATGTCACGTCAGGTTGTGGAGTCCTGGCATCTGAGGCTGTTCATTGAAACACACCTGTTCCCAGAGCTTCCAGACTCTTCAACAAAAGACTTTTCTAGTGGGATTGTTCTGCTCACCCTTCGGGGCTAAAACACTGCTCACATGTTCTTGGGTGTGCACTGCTGTTGGAGGAGAAATTCTGTCAGAAATGGTCCTTGAAGCAGGGGACGCTTGTGTGGGTTGTACCAGGCTTTTCCTTCACCCTGACTGCCTTCCCTGTGTATTACTCATCTGGGAACCCAGGTAGCCTTGCAAAGGTGTGAGTTTCACCTCTGGGCTGGGCTGGGGGCTGCTGCTTAGGAGTGGCAACTTAAAATTCAAACTTAATTGGGGGTTTACTCGGTTAACTAGGTATGATGATCTTTGCATGTGTGCACATGCATGCAAAGGCCAGAGGAAAGTGCTGGGTGCCACCCTCTATTGCTTTTCTGCTGTTTCCTTGAGACAGAGTTTCATTGAACCTGGAGATCCCCATCTCTTGCTTACACTGGCTACTCAGAGAGCCTCAGCAATCCTTGAATCTGCTTCCTCAGCTCTGTGGCTATAAGACTTGTGCATACATGCTTGACTTTTTGGTTAGCTTTTTAAAATTATTTTAGACAGAGAGAGAAAGAGGGAGGGAGGGAGGGAGAGAGGGAGAGAGAGAGAGAGAGAGAGAGAGAGAGAGAGAGAGAGAGGGAGAATGGGTACACCAGGGCCTCCAGCCACTGCAGACGAACTCCAGACGCATGCGCCGCCTTGTGCATCTGGCTAAAGTGGGTGCTGGGGAATCGAGCCTCAAACTGGGGTCTTTAGGCTTCACAGACAAGCGCTGAACCACTAAGCCATCTCTCCAGCCCCATGCTTAACTTTTTTTGTAGGTGCTAAGGATCAAACTCAGGTCCTCATGCTTGTACAGCAAGCACTCTTAACCAACTCCCCGGCCCTAACATGAAAATCACATGAGCTGAACACACATGGTGGTTGTGGGTGATTCCTTCCTCACCCTGCTTGCTCTGGATGAGGGCATTAGAGCCTAGGATACCTGGGATGGAAGTGGCATGTGGTTGGTGACCAGGAGCGAGGCAGAGCTGATACAGAAATGGGGGCACTAGGCGTTATCTCCAGGCAGGCAGTAGGGAGTGATGACGGCAGCAGTGAGATCCCACGCCTTGCTGCTGAGACACCACAGCTCCCTCTCCTGCCAGTTATCAGCATTTGATAACACAAGTAGGATGTCAGCTATTGGAGATTTTCTTGAGAACCAGGCCGCTCTCTGTGGCCCTTCTCTGTGCTTGTTTTTGTATATGACAGAGCTTGTGCATTTGACATGCTTCTGCCTGTGAGTCATCCATCATCATTAGATGTTGGCAGTTGTAAGTCATCCCGTCCTTGGGCAGGAACCACTCCTTCCAGCAGTCTCATGTGACTGTGGGCATGTCCCCATCCATTCTGGCATAAGACACTAGGATCATATGGTGTAGTTCTTAGTTCTTGATTCAGACATAGGCTCAGCTGATGCTGGGGCTGGGCTCCCCATGTTTATAGGCTGGTGGTAGATTCACTGGCACATGCAGGGCTTTGCCACAGCCAGGTCTGTCATGAGGAGGCACCCTGGGCTCCTGGGCTCAGGAGCTCAGCACTGTCTGCAGAGCCCGGGCTGAGTGCCAGGCCTCAGGGAGGTTGTTCTCTCTTCCAGGGCCCACTGGGCTGACGGATGGCCTAGCTAACACACCCGATGGTTGTATTCTGCTTAGGGGCAGCCTCCCAAGAAATGCCAAATGCACTTTCTCTGAGAGCTTTTTCTACAGGCTGTGCCTCCTGGAGGTCTATGAGGACTCAAGTGCGGATGTGGATGCAGAGGTGATGTTGTGGCTGTGTCCACATCCTCCTTCCATTATCTTGCCTGCTGTATTAGGCAGGGCTCTCTAGGGAAGCAGAATCTATAGTATGAATGTGAATATACTTCAAAAGGGATTCACTGAATTGGTTTACTGGTCAATTCAACAATGGCTGTCTGCATGCTATTGTTAGCTAAAAGTCCAGTTCCCAGTCCAGGGAGCTGGAGGCCTCAACAGTCTGCATCCAATGCTCAAGGTTGAAGTTCTGTGTAGTTCCTGGTATTGAGTTCGTGAAAGCTGCAGTCTGATATCATCCACGCTCAGAAAATGAAGGGGCTTGCAGGCTCATGCACTGCCTTCTTATCACTTCCTTTGTCCTCTGGGCTGCCAGGCCTTTGAGAGGAGCTGCCCACATGTCCCCCCTTCAATCATCTCTGGGTAGCACCTCATAGATACAGAGGTATGCATCATGAGTCCTAAGCATTTCTAATCCAGGCAAGTCGATGACCAAGTCCAGCTACCACACTGGCCACAGGACATTGGTGGGATCGACATGTCTTGGATGCATGTGTCCTAAGTTGATGGACAAGGCTCCTTCCAGCCTCTTCCTGTGCTGACAGTGGTTATTCATGCCTCTACCACAAGCGTCTGGTGAACTGCTTTTTCAGAAGAAAGACTGTGCTGAACATGTCAGATTCTTTGATGCCTCTAGTGTAAGCTTGGCATCCAGGTGTCTGGTGGAATGCTGGCTTGGCCATGGGTCTTGTCTAGAATCTCAGGTAAGCTGCTGAAGTGCTCTGGGCCTAAGTTCCCTCATTTTAAAGACAAGGACAGTAGTATATGGCTCAGAGGATGTTATGAGTTACGTGCAAGCCCCTTAGGGATAGTGGCTGGAAAGATGAGGCTTAATGAACGATGACACTGAATCTGCCTCAGCTCTGGTGGTTACAGGAGCTAGTGTGCTTTCTTTTTTTTTAAAAAAATTTTTTTTTTATTAACATTTTCCATGATTATAAAATATATCCCATGGTAATTCCCTCCCTCCCCACCCCCATACTTTCCCATTTGAAATTCCATTCTCCAACATATTACCTCCCCATTACAATCATTGTAATTACATATATACAATATCAACCTATTAAGTATCCTCCTCCCTTCCTTTCTCCACCCTTTATGTCTCCTTTTCAACTTACTGGCCTCTGCTACTAAGTATTTTCATTCTCACACAGAAGCCCAGTCATCTGTAGCTAGGATCCACATATGAGAGAGAACATGTGGCGCTTGGCTTTCTGGGTTTCTTTCTCCTTTTCCTCTCCTCTTTAAAATCTCTACTTCATTCCCTTACTTCCTTTCCTTCCTCTCTCCCCAGCTTCCCCTCTCCCTCTCTGTTGGTTGAATTTCTTTCCTTCTTTCTACCAGTGGCTTCTTAGACATGGAGGCTGTGTTGTTCTAAAAAGTGCTACACTCAGAAGGACTAGGAACTTTTGTATGCCCCACTTTGTGCATCTGGCTTTATGTGGGTACTGGGGAATCAAATCTGATCATTAGGTTTTGCAGGCAAGTGACTTAACCACTGAGCAATCTCTCTTGTCCTTAAATCTTTTTAAAAAACTCTTTTCTTTTTTTGTGTGCATTTTTGCATTCATGTATGTAATGTGGTCTCTGTGTGTGTGTGGTGTATGCGTGTGTATATGCCCATGCAGCACCCTATCTATTCATCTGCCGTGGGGTGTTCTCACCTGTGGTGGCTGGAGCAAAACATGGAGTCCTCCACTTTATCACTTCTACCTGTTATTTGAGCTGGAGTCTTACTGATCCTGAAGCTTGCTGAGTTTTCATGAGCTCCAGCAATTTTTGCATCTTTGTTCTCCCATAGGACTGGGGTTAAAGACATGCTTGGCTATGCTCAGCTATTTATGTGAGTCCTGGGCATCTGACTTCAATAATCTCAGGCCCTTATATTTCCACAGTAAGTGCTCTTAAACAATAAGCCATCTCTCTTCAGGCCTTTTTTCTTAAACTTGTGTGTGTGTGTGTGTGGGGGGGGCACTTGTCACCATGTGTGTGGAGATTGGAAGATCTTCAGCCCGGATCGGAATATATTTTGACCAGGGTTGGTTTTCACTTCTGCTGGATCCTGCATGCATGCACCCTCCTTTTCAGCTGAGGTTCCCTGTGCATCCATCTCTGGCCATGATGGCTTTCTGAAGATACTGATGGAGTGTAGTTGAGAGCCCTGGGATGGGTGCATCTTTATTCTGTCTCTTCTCTTCACCAGGCACCTGCCCAACCCACATGAGTGCTCATGCGCAGTTCTGTGCAGAGACCTGAGGCCTCTCCCTCGACACTGATCTGTACCCCTGAGTCCCTTTCATTACCTGCTCAAGTGTGCAGGGCCTCCAGCCCTTCCCACAGAGTCTGTTCCACCCACTCTTGACTTTCTAGGTGGCTGTCTGAGCCATGCATGGGATGTATCTTTCTGACTAGCATTAGCCTCCAAGGTTTTGCACTGTGCTATGGACTTTTCTGGAGCCAGTGTTGGCTCCAGACAGAGCTAGGTGGCCTTTCCATCCTGCTCACAAGCCACAGCTGTCTTCTGACCAGGAGTGAAGAATGGGGACCAGTGATACCTTAGGCTACCGAGGTGGCACAGGGCTTTCCCAAGGGTATTGTGCTCTGCACTGAGTAGACACCTCCTGCCCAAAGGCTCCTGAGGGGCCACTTTTTCCCACAGAACCTGAGAGAGGCAGGCCTGACCAAGGCTCATTTAGAAGCTGGGAACAGCATGTGAGGACACTGCCCTTCTGCGGAAGACACAATGACCTTTTCTTCCAGTCCAAATTAGTAAGGTTGCCCGAGGTCCTTGTTTTCTGGGAAGCCCGAGGGTTAGAAGTTGGGACGAGCCAGTCCTTTCTTGGGTGCTAATCACTACCCCTGTCCCAGGCTTGGTCCTTTCAGAGATTAGATTTACTATTAGCCCACTCCTTTGTGCACATCAGCTCAGATTGCCGTCTTTGCCACCTGGAAGGTCTGGGGATGCTGGCACTCAGTGGGAATTGCCACACTGAGGCTGGATGGGGCGCTAGTGGGAGCTGGCTGCCCTACAGGCTGCTTGGGGCTGGGTCTCATTTGGTACTCCGTCCTAATTTTCCTAATTTTATGTCCTTCCGATAGGCCTAGGCAGGGTCACCCTGGGCTTGGGAGCTTAACCAACCCTGGTGACAAGGCAGCAAACACACAGGGCATAAATGGGGTGGGGAGAGGGAGTGTCACTACCTACAAATCAAAGCGCTTGGTAACTTGCCTAGGTGACCATCACACTGTTACCTCCTGGGTGAGTCCCTAGGGAATTGTTTAGAAACTGTTACAAAGACAAAGAGGGGCTGGAGAGATGGCTTAGCGGTTAAGCGCTTGCCTGTGAAGCCTAAGGACCACGGTTCGAGGCTGGGTTCCCCAGGTCCCACGTTAGCCAGATGCCCAAGGGGGTGCACGCGTCTGGAGTTCGTTTGCAGAGGCTAGAAGCCCTGGCGCGCCCATTCTCTCTCTCTCTATCTGTCTTTCTGTGTCTGTCGCTCTCAAATAAATAAGTAAAAAAAAAAAAAAAAAAAAAAAGACAAAGAGGCCAACAGAGTACTGAGGGGAGGAGCAAGGACCTACCTGGGATTGCCTGGGTTCCCGTGGTGGGGAGCCCCAGCAGTCGCCCCCCGTGTTCCCGTGGTGGGGAGCCCCCAGCAGTCGCCCCCCGTGTTCCCGTGGTGGGGAGCCCCCAGCAGTCGCCCCCCGTGTTCCCGTGGTGGGGAGCCCCTAGCAGTCGCCCCCCGTGTTCCCGTGGTGGGGAGCCCCCAGCAGTCGCCCCGTGTTCCCGTGGTGGGGAGCCCCCAGCAGTCGCCCCCCCGTGTTCCCGTGGTGGGGAGCCCCCAGCAGTCGTCCCCCGTGTTCCCGTGGTGGGGAGCCCCCAGCAGTCGCCCCCCGTGTTCCCGTGGTGGGGAGCCCCCAGCAGTCGCCCCCCGTGTTCCCGTGGTGGGGAGCCCCCAGCAGTCGCCCCGTGTTCCCGTGGTGGGGAGCCCCCAGCAGTCGCCCCCCGTGTTCCCGTGGTGGGGAGCCCCCAGCAGTCGCCCCCCGTGTTCCCGTGGTGGGGAGCCCCTAGCAGTGGCCCCATGCGTTTCCACCGAGCCTGGCTTGCCGGCGCAGGAGGTCAGCTGGCGGTACTCCCTCACCGTGCTGCATCCGTGGACTCTCAGCAGTCTCTCACCCCTGGCCTTTCTCACGTGGGTGTTTTCCTCTAACAACTCCGAGACTCCACCCTGGTGAGGGAGAAAGTGAAGCCTTGTTCTCTACAACTCCATGTAACTACAGAAACTGGATGCAACTTAAATACCTAGCGGGGAAAACCCGTCCACGTGGTCATTCCTCATGTGAAAACCAGGGAGAAGCAGTGAGGCCGTGGCACCGTGAGTCCATCCCTGTGATGCCTACACATCAGATAGTGAGGCAAAATGCAGGCTGTTGATTGGAGAATAATAGTATTTGTATGAAGTTTAAAAGTTTAGAAATGAACGGGTGTGGTGGCACACATTCATAATCTTGGCACTCTAGAGGTGTAGGCAGCAGGTTCTGGAAGGACTTCAAGGTCATTTTTGTGTGGCAACATAATGAATTTGAGACCAGCCTGAGATACATGAGATTTTTGTCTCAAAACAACAATAACAACAACAAACATAATAAAAGCAAATGACATTTTTTGTGTATGTGTGTGTGTTTGCGCACACGTGCTTTCATGTGGAGGCCAGAGGACAGCCTCAGGGTCCTGGCCTTCCTCCTCTGTGAGACTTCTAGATTTTGCACTGAGAACACCTGGCATCTGACTCACAAACAGATTCTCCTGGCTCTGCCTCCCATTGCTGTAGGCTTAGGGATGACAGACATGTTGCCCTTTTGTCTGGCTTTACATGGGTGCTGGGGCTGGAACTTGTGTCAGCAGGCTTATGGAACAAGCTCTTTCAACCACTGAGCCATCTCCTCAGCTCCAGAAACACCCTTCTGTAAATCTTAAATATCATATCATCAATTAAAAAAAAATACCTGGTTTGAATGAAAATTTTCACAGCTAAAAAAGTAAGCCTGGGGCAGGGGATGAAGCTCAGATATTAGAGTGCTTACCTAGCATGAATGAAATTTGATTCTCTGGGTTTGATTCCCTGCACAACATAAGCCTGTAATCACACCTGTGATCCCAGTACTTGGGAGGTGGAGCAGTAGTATCAGGAGTTTCAAGGTAATCCTTGGGTATATGGTGAGTTTGAGGCTAGTTTATGCTAATAAGACTCTGTCTTAAAAAAAGTTTGCCAGTACAAAGCTGTATAGCCTGGGCTGTCCCTACTGGACTGACTCTGGGATCCCTACTTGTCTTCAGGGCCATCAGCTAACTCAGTTTGAGGTGGGCTGGCTGCCGAGAGGATTGGACCGAAGTAACTCCTGTCCTGTCTTGGTCCTGTTGCCTTGGCCAGGAGCCACATCTTCTTTTGTGTCAGTGTGCTCCACGGGAGGGGACAGCCAGGCCCAGAACTCCCCTACCTGGGCTGGTGCCGAGGTGACGGTGCACACAGTGAGGCCAGCTCAGAGGTGGGCATGGTGGACACACAACACAGAGGGACATGAGTGGTAAGAGTGATTTAGTCTGCACAATGACACAGATGGGGTAGGCAAGGAGCTGGTGAATAATGGTGTGTGGTTCTCCTTCAGTGGAAGGACCCACCTCTTGTAGTTGCCAGTGCCATGTGCCAGTGAGTCTATTACCTGAGTCTGAGTCCCACCAGATTAGCTGGACTCAGCATCTCCCCCATCTTTCTTCTGAGGATTGGCTCAAATTTGCACCCACAAAGTGTCAAGGTGACTTATTTGTAAAGTCCCAAGGGAATACAGAAGCAATCTTCCCTTCATTCCTTCATTTTTTTTCATATGCACATATGTGTATAGTATGTATGTTGGGTGTGTGTATAGTGTATGCACATATGTGGTAGTTTGAATAGATGGCCCCCAATATATTCAGTGTTTTATTTAGTTTGTAGTTTGGATCTGTAGCCACCTGGCTGGAGAAGGTGTCACTGGGTGGATCTTAAGGTGAGGTGGTGGGTTTGAAATTCCAATCTAAAGGTATGCAAATTACCCGAGCTCCTGAAGTGTGCTGTGTGGTGTGGCTTCTCTCTCTCTGCTGTAAGGTCCTTTAAGAGGGGGCCAACTTCTGCCATTATGGAGCTTCCCCTGGATCTGTAAGCTTCAAAATATCCCTTCCTCCATAACTGTGCCTTGTTTGGAAGTTCATCTCAGTGAACCTGACTGCTACAGAAGTGGGTACCAAAAGTGGGCTGAGAAGAACCTGACCATGTGGATTTTGGTCTTTTGCAGCTTTTGTTTTGGAGCAATGGGCATGGATTTGGTGCTTGCAGCTGAATGTGGGGATGTCAGAATAAGCAGTTAGGTCAATTAGGCAGAATCAGGATGGTCCTTAAAGGGAGGGGCCTTCGGATGCCATACCTATCTCAGCTTGTCCTGTGCTAATCCTAGAATTTAGTGTTTATCCATCCCACCCAGTTAGATTCCTCGCAAGTGCACAACCTGTCCAGGTATGGGTGGATATCTCATCTAAGCCCAGGCTGATTGGACACCTGATGTAGGCATGTCTAGGTGAGATGACACAAATCCTATGTCCCCCTGGGCCCACAGAGAGGGCCCCATTTTTTTTCTCTTTCTGAAGCTGTCATCAGCTTTTTTCTGATCTTTGGGTGGGTAAGAGCTCTTTCCCACCCTGGCTGCCAGGGTGGGAGGAGACACCTTTTTTCTTTTATTACTATCTTTACTTTTGGTTCTTCTTCTTCTTTTTTTTTTTTTTTGGTTTTTCAAGGTAGAGTCTCACTCTGGTCCAGGCTGACCTGGAATTAACTATGTAGTCTCAGGGTAGCCTCAAACTCATGGCAATCTGCCTACCTCTGCCTCCCAAGTGCTGGGATTAGAGGTGTACACCACCACGCCCAGCTACTTTTGGTTCTTTTGGAAAGTGCACTTTATTTTTAAAATACCCTCTTACATTTTTTTCTAAGATCCATAAGATTCATATCTGATCTCATGGGCTCCTGAGCTACATGTGGTCCATGTGGGCTTTTGGGTTCCACGTGGTGTACTTCTCTTTTCCCCACTTTATTTCACCTTACCTCCCAGCCTTCCCCTTTGTGCACTCCTTTGTAAAATCTGAATAGAATGTGGTAGATTAAAAAAATCATTCTCTTGAATCTAAAATTGCCAATTCTTGGGTTAGTTTGCAGATATGAACTCAGGGCTTGGGGCTTTAAAATGCACCCCAGAACCTTAATTTACATAAAGATGTCTTCTGGAGCAGTAAGCCAAGTATTATGGACTGTTCTGATGAGAGTTTGAGAATGCTAAGTGCAGACAGTATTGAACTTGGAGGCTTGGCTTATGAGCTTTCAAAGGAGAAGGAAAGACTGCAGAGGATGGCATAAGGGCTGGCTGCGTTCTCTACCCAGGCCCAGAGAGTTTGATCAAAGTTAAATTTGTAATGGACTGATGTGCTTGACTAAAGATACTGGACTGAGAGATTTCAGATTTAAGTTGGAAAAACCTCAAGCAAGTTAAAATTAGAGGCACTGGGACTGGTTTTAGGTTGCTGGAGCTGCTACTGTGAAACACATTAGCAATCTTAACGAAAATGGCCCAACTGCTTTGCATTACAACAATGGAGAGGATGCCTGAGGAAAGACTATGATAGACATGCAAACTCTTTTGGAGAGAGTTGACTGGAGAAGTAACCTGCTTTTCAGGGTTGCAATTTATTTCACCCCTGAATTAAGAACATGGCTATGTCCTGCATACCTTGTATTAGTTTTGGAAGCATGGAAAATGCGTGGAGAGGTCATGAATGGCACATGGTTTCAGGAGCTGCTGCTGAGATGTGGAATGAGGCAGGGAGTGATGACCCTGATAGACTGAAAGAGCCTTTGAAAGATGGATCATGGTTTGCATGGAGACCCAAAGATGTTTTGGATTTACCAGGACTGTGCAAGGGTTACCATGGAGTGTACTGTTGGCATGGGATGGAAGTTTCCCTGGGCCACTCTGCCCAGCAGGAGGGGCAGAATAAGAAAACCTGGAGACTGTCAGTCTCTGGTTATATTGAACTTGAACTGCAGAAGTTTGATGAGTGCTTGATGGTGGTTGAGTTTGTGTTGTTCTAGTCTCTCCTTGCTATGCATTATACCAGTTGGAAATGTTTACTCTGTGCCTTTATATGTTGAAAGTATGTAACTTGTTTGATTTTACAGGACTCACAGCTAAGAGGCAATCATAAATCTCAGATGAGACTTGGGACTTTGGAACTATCTTAAGTCGGTAAAGACTATGGGAACCTTTGAAATTGGACTGAATACAATTTACAATGTGTGATGGTTTTAAATCTACTGGGAGCCAGGGCAGAATATGGTAGTTTGAATAGATGGCCCCCAATATATTCAGTGTTTTATTAGTTTGTAGTTTAGATCTGCAGCCACCTGGCTGGAGAGGTGTCACTGGACAGATCTTAAGGTGTGGTGGTGGGTTTGAAATTCCAATCCAAAGATATGCAAAGTCCCTGAGCTCCTCCTGGAGCTCCTGAGGTGTGCTGTGCGGTGTGGCTTGTGGTTTTGCTGTCTCTCTCTCTGCTTGGTCCTTTTAGAGGGTCCAACTTCTGCCATTATGGAACTTACCCTGGATCTGTAAGCTTCAATAAATATCTCTTCCTTCATAATTGTGCCTTGTTTGGCAGTTCATCTCAGTGCACCTGAAGCTATCTACTACAACATGCATATGCAAATATGTGGCCCATGCCTGTGTGCGGAGGTCAGAGGAAATTGTGGAGAGTCATCTATTATTTGCTGGTTTCATTAAGATAGAGTCTTTCACTGAAGTCAGAGCTACCATTTTTGTTCAGACTGGCTGACCTGTGACTCCCCATGATTCTTCTCCCCATAGGACATGTGTGGCCATGCCCAGCATTTTACTTGGGTTCTGGGGATCAAAATCATTCTGGCTCATGCCCTTATGTTTGTGCAGCAAGACGCTTACCTGCTGAGTCAGCCCTCTTGCCAAATATTTCAAATAGAGATCCTATGTCTCCTTGGGCCTCTGATCAGCCAGCCCTGGGTAACATGTGCCAATTCCTGGAAATGAGAACACAATCACTGCTACCTGATGTGGAAAGTAGGAATCTTCCAAAGGGAAGCTGGCACAGTTCCCAGGATGGGAACGGTGAGTGGCTCATAGTCACATAGCTCTGGGGACTGGACTATGTGCCACTGCTTCTAGTGACAAGTCTCCCTTCTCTGGGTTTTCCATGGCCTCTGTTCTTCAAGCCTTCTGAGCTTTCTGCTGCCTCAGAGCTGGTGCTCTCCTTTCACATGGTCCTGTATCCACATGGCCCCATCTGCCAGGGCGCCCCCTGCAGCCTCCTTCACACAGGCAGTGGAGAGAAAATCACCACAAAAACCTTGCCAGCCCATGTTAAATTTAGATTTATTCTGTTGGCATTAATTGTAATCTTTATTTGGTCCCATGTGATTCATTTTTATCATTCTTATTATAGCTGAGAAAATTAATTTTTATTCTCCCATAAGGATGGTGGTAATAATCCGGGTTCAGGGAGGGGATTACTGTAATAAGATTTGGCAGCAGGCTTTGCAACAGTCAGCTCTCATTAGTAGGTGGTGCCGGGCTGTTGCATGTGCTGTAGAGCACATTAGAGGGGTCTGGTGAAATGGCCAGGGAAGGCTGAGCTGCAAAGAGGGACAGGCTTGTTTGCTTTGTAAATTGCTCAGTCGGGTTCTCATCCCACGACCTTCCCCACACTGGGAGCTGAGCAGACGTCTGCACCTTTGGATGACTTGAGCCTGCTCCTGTGGTACTGTGGGGCATGCTTTCAGGGTCAGGCTGTCACACACTTGAGGACTCTGGATTTGGGAAGCATGAACCTTCCTTAGAAGCAGCAAGTGTACGTTTGCAAGTCTAAGTCCCTGAAGGTCTGAAAAAAGAGTGGTCACAACAAACAAATTAAAGCAAGTTTCATTTGGTGGTCTGCTGTTATGCTCCTGGTGCTGGGTGGGTTCTGCCTACTGGAATGCATTGTGTTGATGGGTGCTACCTGGACCTTCTATACATTCATGTAGCAAGTGAGAGGAACAGTCTGGTTAGTGGGGGATTTCTTGGGCTATCCAACATCAGAGAGTTAGGATGTATAGTTGATGGCCAGTGAAGTATCAGCCCACACCTGGGAACTTGAGGCTTGGAGAAGTGAGCTCATTTATGATGAGTTTACCTCATTTAGGATATTTTTATTGACAGCCAGACATTCTACCACTGCCTTACATCCTCAGCCATTAGGACTTTATTTCTTCCATCTCTGGCTGGGGACCATGGGTGGATGTCATTCTAAGGATGCCACTGCAGGCCCCATGAAGTTGCCTGTGACAGTCAGAGTGTACATGTGAGCCTTTACAAAACAAACACTAGGGTCTGGGAGCTTTGGAAAGGAGATGGAGCTTCTTTGTACAAGGAATGGTGACTTAGGGCTGTCAGGTTGTCTGGTTTTGGGAGAGGAAATGGAGGTTCTGATTGTCATGAGATGTTCCCCATGTCTGTATCCTTTACTGACTCAAACTCTTACATAACTCTTTTTGAAGATACCACAAGCCATCAGGGAAATGCAATTTCAAACCAGAAAAGCATACCACTGCACACATAATGGGGTGACTAAAATAAATACACCAATGAGGCAAAGTGTCAGCAAATGTGATTATGGTGGTCAACCTTTTGGGTGGCTGCTGGGAATATAAAATGGTGTGGTTACATTGAAACCAGTTCAGCAGTTTCTGATAAAGTTAAGTATAGGTGGAAATCCTTCCACTCCTGGATAACTGCCTAAAAGAAATGAAAGGCATGCTTATACATGTTCCTGGTGTCATTAGTCACCACTGCCCCAAACCAGAAGCAGCATAACTGTGTACTAAACGTTACTAAACGGCTCCCACAGCTCCCACAGTGGGGACAAGGGAATGAACTGCTGAGGGTGCCACAACACAGGGACATACAAGCAATCACACTCAGTGACACAAGTCAAATGGGCTGTCCAGGGTCTACACTGGGTGGTGGAAATGGCCGTCCAGCTCCGTAAATTCCCTAAGGTTGTGAAAGCTTACACTTCACGTGGGTGCATTTTATGGTCTGTAAAGTATATTACAACAAGCTTGTTCACATATTTTAAGCCATAATACACCCATATGCTTCTAATTTTAAAGACTATAGAAGTGATTATAATGAAAAAAAATCCTCTTATACCCCTCAGCAACTGTTTCTTCTGGCAAAGCAACCAATGTTATTAGCTTTTTCCTGTGTTTAGAGATATTTTATGCCTGGAAAAGCATATAAGTATATTTTCTGTGCCTCTGTGTGTATATAAATATATTCACACATGTCACACTATAGATAGTTTCTGTGCCCTCACAAATAGTAGCAAGGCACAAATTCTGTTCAATGCCCTGTTTTTTTTTTTTTTTTTTTTTTCCCATGTAACCCTCAGTAAATCTTCACAAACTTTCTAGCGAGTTCCACCATTTTACATACCTTTGTGTGGCTGGCCTGTAACATATGTAGCCACTCTGCTTGCTTGCTGTCAGTCTTTTACCACAGCACAAAAAGGTTGGCCAAATTTCTTAACTTTACTGTGCCTCTTGGCTTCCTGGTGTTGCTGTGGTGTCGATAGTCAGCCACGCCTTCGTTGTGCAGTTGTGAGGGTGGAAAGAGGCAAGAATACAAAGGCTTCAGCAGATCTGAGCACACAGGTGAAGCTGTCTCAGCGAGGCTGGTGCAGCACTTCCTTCCAAGAGGAGCTGTGAGTGGTTGTCCAAGTTCTGAGACCCAGGAAGTATTCCATCAAAGAGTGTGTGCACATTAATTTTTGATGGACTGTGGCAAGTTATCTATTTTGCTCTCCAATGGAATTGTGTCCTCAGGGATATGCTAAAATGGAACCAGTCTGGTTTTTGGGTCTTTGTCAGCCTGAAAGGGGAACCTTCTAATTTTGGGGTTCAACTTTAATGGGGTCAAACAAAATTCCTCTGAGCCGGTTCCTGCCCTGGGCCCATTGGGTAGACAGTACCTACCTGAGAACAATTTCTGTGGAGAGAGTTGATGTCATGGGGCAGATGTAGCTGCTGGAGGGCCCAGCTCCACATTTATGATTTTGCACACTGAATACTGCAAATCATTTTTTGGAACATGTCTGCCACTTGCTTACATTTCCCATGGCAAGGAAAAAACAAAAATCACCTGAGGTTCAGAGCAGTGTTCAACATTACAGCTGACAAGAAGCCTTTGGAGTCATGGCCCAGCCCCACCATGTCCTTCAGGCTGGGTTGAGGGCCCAGAGTGTTCCTGTCCCCTCACCTGCTCTTGATCTTATTCTTTGGAAGTGGTGATGTAATTGGAGAAATGATTAGAAATAACTCATTTGTCGATAGTTTATTCATTTCGCATCTGAGACATCACCATTGCTATGTATGGATCATAGCCTTTGAAAATTATTCATCAGAGGGTTGACATTTCTGTAGAGAATTCTAGAAGCCTGCACCTCTGGTTCCTTGTTTGTGTGAAGGTGTGTACCTCCTGCCTTTCCCTTTTTGCTCCTATTCTGTGTGGATTAGAGAAACTTCTTGCTTTCTTCTGTCCAGCTTTTCACTTGGAACCTCCTGGCTTACTGTTGTTGGTGGGATCTTGCTCTTCTTTGCATAAGTTGTGGGACCTTGTGGGTCTTGGTTCCTTCTTTACTTGTGTCCTGTAGCAAGCAGTGGTTACAAGTTCCTCACAGTGGAGGCAGTGGCCACTCCACAGCTTGAGAGGGTGTGTGTGTGTGTGTGTGTGTGTGTGTATGTATGTTGCTGTCCATGGTTCTGGCTCCACCCATGGCCTCTGGCTCTATCCTGCAGTGTGCCCAGGAGCTCTTCCCAAACTCCAAGTCCCTTTAATGGCCCAAGTGGGGCCACATGTCTGTTTATGACCAAATCATCAAGGTTTTTTCCAAAGGGAGAGAAGAGAAATAGGTACTGTGGGAGGCAGTTTACCAATGCTGATAGGAAAAGCACTCTTTATTTTTGCTTATGGATGTGTGTGGTGTGCATGCACATGTGCATGTGGGTACATGTGTGCAGGCATGCATGGATGTGTGTGCATGTGCATGCAGAGATCAGAGGTTGATGTTGGTTGTCTTTCTCCATTTCTCTACACCTTATTTTTATTTATTTATTTATTTTCAATTTTTTTATTAACAACTATGATTATAAATAATGTCCCATCGTAATACCCTCCCTTCCCCCACTTTTCCCTTTGAAACTCCATTCTCCATCGTATCCCCTCCCCATCTCAGTCTCTTTTATTTTGATGTCATGATCTTTTCCTCCTATTATGATGGTCTTGTGTAGGTAGTGTCAGGCACTGTGAGGTCATAGATATCCAGGCCATTCTGTGTCTGGGGGGAGCACGTTGTAAGGAGTCCTACCCTTCCTTTGGCTCTAACCTTCTTTCTGCTACCTCTTCCGCAATAGACCCTGAGCCTTGGAAGGTGTGATAAGAGATATTGCAGTACTGGGCACTCCGGTCACTTTAGTTTTTTTTTTTTTTTTAGAATTTATTTATTTATTTGAGAGTGACAGACTGACAGAGAAAAAGGCAGATAGAGAGAGAGAATGGGCTCGCCAGGGCCTCCAGCCACTGAAAACGAACTCCAGACGTGTGTGCCCCCTTGTGCATCTGGCTAATGTGGGTCCTGGGGAGTCGAGCCTTGAACCAGGGTCTTTAGGTTTCACAGGCAAGTGCTTAACTGCTAAGCCATCTCTCCAGCCCTCTGGTCACTTCTTTCCAGCACCATGAAGCCTTCTGAGTCATCCCAAGGTCACTGCCATCTGAAAAGAGAAGATTCTCTACCAAAAGTGAGAGTAACATTAATATAAGAGTATGAACATTAAGAGAAATACTTACTGGGAAGTTTGATAAGCATAGTGTATACATTTAGCCAGAGAGCAGCAGATGTCACACCCCTAGGGCTCATGACTACCCTTGTTTTAAGTTTTCAGTATCAGGGATGTATTCCCTCCCATGGAGCGGGCCTCCAGTCCAATTAGAGGGCAGTTGGTTTCCACCATGTCAGATATACCACTACTGTACCCCTTGGCTCATTTGGCCTGGCTGACCAAATGTAAGGCTTGTAGTATCCACTGTTGAGTATCTTCACTGGTGATTTCTCTTTCTCCAGTTGAACTTCATGCAGAATGGCCTCTTCCAGTTTTCTGTCAGCTGGTCTACATGGAGGAGGTTATCAGCTCAGTTTCAGCAGGATTTCTCAGTGGCCTTGCAGCCCAAGTATGTGGAGTATTCAGTAATAGGGTCTTAACATCTATTCCTGGTGGGAAACCAAGGGCCTTGGCAATGGCCTATAATGTTTTGGGAGCATCAAGGACCTCCCTGGCCAACAACTTACAGGAAGGTATCCCATCCCTGGCACTGAAAATTTTCTAGCAACAGTCTATGGCTCCTGAGCATTTCATTGTTCAAAAAAGTAGGTTTCCATATGATTTATTTATATCCTCTTAGATTTTGATTAGCCCTCCCTCCACCATTCCTTTATTCAATCTCTTTCCCTGACCTCACTTTGGGCCTTTTCACCCCCATTAATCTATTCTTCTACTTATATATATATACAATACTATTAAGTACCCTCTTCCTATTAAGTACCCTCTCCCTTTCTTTCTCTTCCTTTTATATCTCTTTTCTAGCTTACTGGTCTTTGCTACTGAGTTTTCTTCCTACTCACATGGAAGTCCAATCATCTGTATCTAGGATCCACATATGAGAGAGAACATGGGATGATTGGTTTTCTGGGCCTGGGTTACCCCACTTAATATAATCCTTTCCAGACACATCCATTTTCCTGCAAATTTCATAACTTCATTTTTCTTTACCACTGAGTAGAACTCCATTGTATAAATGTGCCATATCTTCATTATCCACTCATTAGTTGAGAGACATATAGGCTGGTTCCATTTCCCAGCTATTATAAATTGAGCAGCAATAAACATGGTTGAGCACGTACTTCTAAGGAAATGAGATGAGTCCTTACGATATATGCCTAGGAGTGCTATAGCTGGGTCAGATGGTAGATCTATTTTTAGCTGTCTTAGGAACCTCCACACTAATTTCCACAATGGCTGGACAAGATTGCATTCCCACCAACAGTGTAGAGGGTTCCTCTTTTTCCATATCTTTGCCAGCATTTATGAGCATTTGTTTTCATGATGGTAGCCAATCTGACAGAAGTGAGATGGAATCTCAATGTAGTTTTAATTTGCATTTCCATGATGACTAGGGGTGTAGAACTTTTCTTTTTAGATGCTTACATGTCCTCTGTATTTCTTCTTTTGAGAACTCTCTATTTAGTTCCATGGCTCATTTTTTAATTGGCTAGTTTGATTTCTTATTGTTTAATTTTTTGAGTTCTTTGTATATCTGAGATATTAATCCTATATCAGATGTATAGCTTGCAAAGATTTTTTCCCATTCTGTAGGTTGCCTCTCCTGCTTTATTCACAGTGTCCCTTGCAGTACAAAATCTTTGTAATTTCATGAGGTCCCAGTGGTTAATCTGTGGTTTTATTGCCTGAGCAACTGGGGTTATATTCAGAAAGTCTTTTTTAAGACTGATATGTTGAAGGGTTTCCCCGCTTTTTCCTCTAACAGTTTTAGAGTTTTAGGTCTGATGTTAAGGTCTTTAATACATTTGGCCTTAACTCTTGTGCATGGAGAGAGAGAAGAATCTATTTTCATTCTTCTACAGATACATATCCAGTTTCCCAGCACCATTTGCTGAAGAGGCTGTCTTTTCTCCAATGAGTATTTTTGGCATTTTTATCAAATATCAGGTGGCTGTAGCTACCCAGACTTACATCTGGGTCCTCTATTCTATTCCATTGATCTACATGTCTGCTTTTGTGCCAGTGCCATGCTGTTTTTTTTACTATGGTTCTGTAGTATAGGTTACACTCAGATATGGTGATACCACCAGCCTTATTTTTGTTGCCCAGTATTGTTTTAGATATTTGAGATTGATTCCAAATGAATTTTTGGATTGTTTTTTTCTATTTCCATGAAGAATGCCACTGGAATTTTGATGGGGATTGCATTAAATATATAGATTGCTTTTGGTCAGATTGCCATTTTCACAATATTGATTTTTCTGATCCAGGAACAAGGGATGTTTTTCCATTTCCTAGTGCCTTCTGCAATTTCTTGCTTGAATGTTTTAAAGTTTTCATTGTAGAGATTCTTCACTTCCTTGGTTAGGTTTGTTCCAAGGTACTTTATTTTCTTTGATGCAATTGTGAATGGGAGAGATTCTCTGATTTCATCCTCTGTGTGTTTGTTGTTAGCATATAGGAAGGCTACTGATTTCTGTGTATTTATTTTGTATCCTGCTACATGGCTATAGGTGTTTATCAGCTCTAACAGTTTGCTGGTAGAGTTCTTTAGGGTCCTTTATGTATAGAATCATGTCATCTGCAAATCATGATAATTTGATCTCTTCCTTTCCAATTTGTATCCCTTTTATGCGTGTCTCTTGCCTTATTGCTATGGCTAAGACTTCCAGAACTATATTAAATAAAAGTGGGGACAGTGGACACCCTTGTCTTGTTCCTAATTTTAGTGGAAAAGCTTCCAGTTTTTCCCCCTTTAGTAATATGTTGGCTGTAGGCTTGTCATAAATAGCCTTTATTATATTGAGATATGTTCCTTCTATTCCCAGTCTCTGTAGGACTTTTATCATGAAGGGATGTTGGATTTTGTCAAATGCTTTTTCTGCATCTAATGAGATGATCATGTGATTTTTGTCCTTCAGTCCATTTATACAATGTATTACATTTATCGATTTGCATATGTTGAACCATCCTGGTATCTCTGGGATAAAGCCTACTTGGTTCTCCAGCTTATTTTTGAGACAGAGTCTCCTGCAGAACTTGGGCGAGAAGCAGTTGGGGTAGGCTAGCCAGGGGCAAACCCCAGGGCTCTTCCTGTCTTGGCTTCCCCAGCGCCTGGGTTACAAGTGTCTCCACCATGCCCAGCATTTTATTGGGTTCCAGAAATTCAAACTCAGATCTTCCTGCCTGCACATCAAGAATTTTACCCACTAAGCTATCTCCTTATCCCAGGAAAAGGACTCTTCAGGGTCCCATGCTTTTGACTTTCAGGGGAATTGATGTATGAGTGGCTCATTGTTTGGGGGAAAGGGTTACTCTTGCCTTGAAAGCTTGGTCTCACTCACAACCATCCTTATTTCAGGATTTCAGTCTGCTGAAAAGGCTGCCCGCCCTCCTCATTGACCTGTTTTCAATAAAGACGGGGCGTGAGCACAAACCACAGCCTGCTCTGACATTCTGTTGTCCTGGCAACCATGTGGTAAATACCAGCTTGATGAAATTCTGTGGGGAGTCAGCATTGGGGGTACCTGAATAAGGCTGAAAGCTCTCTGCATGAGTCTTGGTTCCAGGGCTGGCAGGAAATGTTCGCTGTGCTGTCTGGGATGACTGGCTCTGGCTCCAGCCACTCATTGTCCCCCACACAAGCTGTGTTAAGCTGTCTTGGCACTGGCCTTTTAAAGGTTTTCCTCCACTGGGGTTCCTTAGCACTCAGGTAGCCTACAAAAGGAAGAACAGGGACAGTTTTGAATCAGTTCTGTAGAAACTCTCTGGCCTGAATCTGTCTCAACAAGGGAGCCCTTTTATGAAACTAGCGGGATGTCACTGGGAATGTGACAGACAGGCACAATATATTCTGCTCCTTTTGTGTCTCTCAGGGTGAGAGAAGCAGAGCAGGGGAAGTGGAGGAAGGGCTTCAGGTGCAGTGGCATGTGAGGCCACTGTCCCCAGGGCCTCAAATCCTGTTGTCTATAGGCCGATGACCCTGTGGCCCGTGGCTGTAGTACAACAAAAGGCTTGATAACCATGTGTCTGGTGAACAACACACGTAGCATCGACCCCCTCCCCCGCTGGGTGGTTTCTGGGTGGTTTCCTGAAGATGGTCGTCAGGTTTTCATGACATAGAGAAGAGCTGGATATGTCACTTTCTATGACTACTCTTCACCCCCTGCAGGGCAGTGACTCCCCTTCTCTCTGAAGCCTACAGAGCTGGGGATTTGTCTTTGCAATGCAAACACTTGTCATCTGTGGTAGTGATGCTATGCTCAAAGGCTTGCTGTGGAAGGACAACAGTAGGCGGGTAGCCCCACATCTCTAAGTCACAAAACATCTCCAGTGCCTCTCTGAAAACGAGGTCTCAAGCACCTGCTTCTCACAGTGTTGACAGCCATAGCCACCAGGTGGCGGTGTTGCTGCGCTCCAGCCTCGCCTGGTAGCCAAGGGCCAGGTGGCGCGGTCTGGCTCCCCTGGGCAACATCTACCAGGGGTGCTCCATGTGTGGGCCTCCTCCTGGCACCCGGCTGCCCATAGGATGCACTCTGGTTTACCCCTGGCGCCCCACTGAACACAGAATGCACCCTGGATTGCCCTGCAGGGCAAAGGGATCCAGAGCTTTTTGGGATTTTGTTTTTACTTACCCACTGAGAGTTTTCAAAGTGGCGGTTATTGAGAGACAATTGACGACAATGGATGGTGCCCATAGCTTCATCCAGGGCCCCTGCAGTTCCACAGATCTTGAGGTCATAGCCTGAGCTAGAAGCAATAATCCAGCTGCTTTGCTTTAGTGGGATCTGTAGCTCAAACTAGGAGCTGGGTGCTCTCCTCACCTGCTGTGACCTCAGACAGTGTCTTGACATCGTGTCCATTCATGTTTTCCTCTGTAAACAGCTGCAATTAGACTACAAATTTATGTAACAATTATATTTTGATATTGACAATATGAAACTGATATGATTGTATAAGGAATAAATGTGTAGACAAGTAATGCATATAATCACATCTAGAACATGTTAATGCTATTGAAACAGCAATTGGTACACGGTAGGTGTAGTTATAAACACTACTACTGTTACCACAAATTATTAATTTATTGGATACTCATAACCAACTTGTGATCATTCTAATAAGTGCTCTCGTGTCTCTCCAAGATCCACCAGCCACATTAATCATCAGCATTGTACTTTTTTATCTTTTTTTTTTTTTTTTTTTGGTTTTCTGAGGTATGGTCTCACGCTAGCTCAGGCTGACCTGGAATTCAGTATGTAGTTTCAGGGTGGCCTTGAACTCGTGGTGATCCTCCTACCTCTCTCGAGTGCTGGAATTAAAGGTGTGCGCCACCATGCCTGGCCCATTTTCTTTTATTCTTAAAAAAATTTTTTTTTTTTGAGGTAGGGTCTTACTCTAGCTCAGGCTAACCTTGAACTCACTCTGTTGTCCCAGACTGGTCTCAAATTCAGTGATGGCTTTGTGTTGGCCTCCTGAGTGCTGGGATTGGTAAAGGTGTGTGCCACCACGCCAGGATGAACTTTCTTTTATTGTTCATCAAAAAGAACCCATTTAGGGGATGGATAGATGGCTTAGTGGTTAAATGTTTACCTGTGAAGCCTAAGGACCCTGGTTCGAGGCTTGATTTTCAGGGCCCACATTAGCCAGATGCACAGGTGGCGCACGCATCAGGGTTCGTTTGCAGTGGCTGGCGGCCCTGGCGCTCCATTCTCTGTCTCTTTCTTTGTCTGTCTGTTGCTCTCAAATAAATAAGTGAAAATAAACAAAAAATAATAAAAAGCATTAAAAATATTTTATTGTTTTATTTACTCGAGAGAGATAGAGAGCAAGAGAGAGATAGGGAGGCAGATACACACACAAAGACAGAGGATGGGCACACCCAGGCCTCCAGCCACTGAAAATAAGCTCCAAACACATGTGCCATTTTGTGCATCTGGCTAACATGGGTTCTGGGGAACTGAACCTGGATCCTTAGGCTTTCCAGGCAAGCACCTTAACCACTAAGCAAACTTTCCAGCCCCCCAAAACTCTGTTTTTTTTTTTTTGGTTTTTCGAGGGAGGGTCTCACTCTAACCCAGGCTGACCTGGAAGTCACTATGGAGTCTCAGGGTGGCCTTGAACTCATGGCGATCCTCCTACCTCTGCCTCCCCAGTGCTGATTAAAGGCATGTGCCACCATGTCTGGGTCAAAAACCTATTTTCAAAAAACATTTATCTTTGTAATGAAAAATTCCTGAGAAACAGTCTGGGGCTGGACATAGTGGTCCACACCTATAATCCTAGCCATTTAGAGGCTGAGGCAGGAAGAGCGTAAGTTTGAGGCCAGCCTAGGTTGTAGGGTTTAGTAGTGAGACAGGGTTTTTGAGCAGATGGATTGTAGGGTGCTAAAAGCTCTCGTGGCCACACTGTCTAAATGCCTACCTTAAGATCTCACCCAGAAAGCATGAGTGTGAAAGGAAACTCTAAACAGTCTCAGATGACAAGAAACAGCAGAGCGTTGAGACCCAGCATGGTCCCTTCCAGGCACAGGGCCCTGTGGGGTGAGGTGGGTGGGGACACATCATGAAGCCAGGGCTAGTGCTGCGTATTCCCTCCTGCTTCATTCCCTCCTGAAATCACTTTGGGAGACTCTAGACCCTGAAACAAACTTGAGCCTTTCAGCAGGTGTGGTTTATTTTGGGTCCTGGGTTCAGGAGTTCTAACTAGTGATTCATTTGTTGTTTCAAAAAATTTTCTATGTATTGATCCCTGTAGGGTTGGTCCCTGAGTCTTTGGAAATAGAACCCTATGTTCTTGGTATATTTCAAGGAAGGAAAGAAAGTGTGAGCCATGGACTTTGGGTTAGAGTCAGAATTGTGGAAGATAGAGAAGCAAGAAAGGTAAAAATGGCTTTTAAAAATTACCTCAAAGTATGTACAATGTGGCGCTAATGTTCATGACCTCACAGTGGCTGATGATACCTACACAAAACCTGCATGATTGGAGTAAAAAAATGATGACATCAAAATATAAGACTTGGGGCTGGAGAGATGGCTTAGCAGTTAAGGCACTTGCCTGTGATGCCTGAGGACCCAAGTTTGATTACTCAGTACCCATGTAAGCCAGATGCACAAGGTAGTGCATGTGTCAAGAGTTCATTTGCAGTGGATAGAGGCCCTAGCATGCCTATTCTCTCTCTCTCTCAATACTATATAAAGTATTGAAAAAATAAGATTAGTTGAAAAGAAGAAAGGACTCAATGAAGGGGGAAGTTGGAAGGAGAAAAGAGAGGGTGGTGGGAGGGGATTATGATCATGGTATTTTGTCTATGTGTATGAAGGCTATCAATGAAAAGTTAAAGCAATTACCTTATAGTAAAATTCATTAAAATCCACTCTTTTTGTTGTGTAGCTGTATGGAGTTTTGATGAATGCACAGGTTCATGTCACCACTACCCTGGTCAGGACACAAGAGAGTTCTGTTACCATGTCCCACACTGTGTTCTGAAGTTTTGATATCAGAACCCTTTCCTGATTTCCAGCAGTAACTGATCTGTTCCCCATCCATTTTGTTTAACATTTCTATAGAACTGTATGTTCTCTTAGCAGCATAATGTATGTGAGCTTTACCTCATCTCTGTGGGTATTGTCACACGATCTGCTATGTTCTTGACTGATCCAGCTAATACCCCTCTGCAGCTATTTTTTCCACTGGTCTATTTGAGGATCTGTGAATATGGAAAGTGATGGCATTGTTCAGATGCTGGATCCATGCGGACCTGAAGCTCATACTTTCTAGCCATGACTGATTTTGCTCCAAACTTACTGTAGATTTGCATGGTTTGAGTTTCTTGTGTGTTGAAAGAATCTCTTTTGAGTTCAATAATGAACAGGTAACTGGAAGATTTCTTTGAATTAGTGAGGACAACATTCCCACATGCACTTATACAATAGCAAGCTACATTGCTTGGTCACCTCATGGTGTGGCCTTGGGGTGCAGGAGGATGTGACACTACATTTTACCCAGGAGGAACCTCGGGGGGGGGTTGGTGACTTGTCTGGGTATGAGGGCTGAGATGATGACAGAAACAGGGCTCCAACCCTGATGCCTCCCTGCTGTCCTACCCCATGAGCCCAGCTGCTTCCTAATGAGACAAGAGCAGGAATATCCAGCTTACTTAGTCAATTTTCTTCTGTTACACATCTCCAAGGTGTCCAATTCAGAATAAATATAGAACAAGGTCATCAGAATTTCCTACTGCTTAAAAGCTGATGGTGCCTATAGGAAGTCAGAATTACTCACACACACACACACACACACACACACACACACACACACACACACACACAGTCATTCAATACAGTGCTGTCTACATCTGCTACTCCATGGAAATCTCTCATGTTGGCTTAGCAGTGTTTCACCTTTGTCTGTCTTGGGGACAGAAGTCCCCATCAACAATGAGGGCTGTGACTTGTTCTGACTTTTTCCTGGACTAGGGGCCACAGCTGTCCAGATTGTGAGTGGATGTATTAGTTACTTTTCTCATCGCTGGAACAAAATACACAACAAAAACAACTTAAGGAAGATGTGATGTGGCTTCTTACAGTTAAGAGAGTATAGCCACTATGGTGCTGAAGGTGTGGTAGCAAGAATGGGAAGCAGCTGGTCACATTGGAGCTGCATTCAGGAAGCAGGAAGAGGTGGGGGAGGAAAGCAGGCTTACCTGCCTTCTTTCCTATACACCTTTAAATTTAGTCCTGGGCCCCAGTTCATGGGATAGTATCACCCACAACCATGATGTGTTAAACCTTTCTCCAAGTGACCTCATAGACATGTTCAGAAGTGTATCTCCAAGGTGATTCTACTTGTTTTTGTTTATTTGAGAGAGAGAGAGAGAGAAGGACACACACACACACACACACACACACACACACACACACACACACGCAGAGAGGAAGAGAGAGAGAGAGAGAGAGAGAGACAGAGACAGAGACAGACAGGCAGACAGACAGACAGAGAGACTGAGCATGCTAGGGCCTCCAGCCACTGCAATCCAGATGCATGATTCTCCTTGTGCACCTGTATTACTTGGTTGCTGCAGAATCAAACCTGGGTCCTTAGGTTTCCCAGGCCAGCACTTTAACTATTAAATCATTACTTCAGCCTCCTAGGTGATTCTAAATCTAATCAAGTTAGCAATGATTAACTCTCATAAGTTCACCCCTTATGGACATGTAAACACATCAATTTTAAACCATAGCATTCTATTACTTTCCCTCAAAGGTGCATGGACACTTCATGATACAAAATGCATTTAGTCCATCTCCAAAAGTCACCAAAGTCTTAATCATTCCAATACTGTTGAAAAGTCTAAATGCAGAATCTTTACTGATACTAGGGCAGTCTCTTAACTGTAAGCCCCTGTTAAAGAATGTTACATACGGGCTGCAGAGATGGCTCAGTGTTAAGGGGCTTGCCTGTGAAGCCTAAGGACCCAGTTTCAATCCCCCAGAACCCATGTAAGCTAGATACATGTGATGGCACATGAGTTTGGAGTTTGTTTACAGTGGCTAGAGGCCCTGGTATACCCATTCTCTTTCTCTCTCTCTCTGCTTGAAAATAAATAAAAATAAAAAATGTTACATGCTTCCAATGTACAATGGCATGGAGTAAACAGTCCCATTCCAAAAAGGAGGAACAGAACAGCAAGGAAAGACTGGGTCTGGTGTTTCCCAGCATGGGAAACACCTGGCCCTACACTCCATGTACAGCAGCTGCGGCTCTTGGTGACATCATCTGGGCTCCAACAGCCTTGGGCATCCCTGGCTTTCTAGTTCTGCTGCCCGTAGCACATGTAGCCTCTCTTAAGATGGCCCAACTCTGTGCCTGTAGTGCTTCATGGCAGATACTCCATAATTCTGGCATCTCCAAAGTCTTGAGATCTCCACTGAAACTTAGGCTTTGCCTTCACAGCTTCCCACAGTAGTCTTCAGGGCTGCCTTGAAAGGAGTTGAATCTTATCACACGTTGCCTGTCCTCAGAGGCTTCCTGGAACCTTGGTATATGCCTTTGTGACCCCGTAACTCTTGTATTTTGCACAGTACAGACCAACACCATGAGAAAAACACTACCACGTTCTGCTGCCCACTTGAGGTGTAGCCCTCTTCCACCACAGCGGTAAAGTTGATTTCAAGGCTTTCATCTTTCAAATGTATTCTCATTGTTACTCACTGGAGACTTGAGTAGGGCAAAATCTTACCCCCAGGGTACCTTTGCTATTACTTTAGCACAGAACACTAGGTTTCTCTTTAGTAGTGTATTCTCTTTGATAATTACAATACTTTCTTTCTGCGCAACTTGTTTGCAAGCTTCATCTTGCTCATGATCTTTTCCTTCCCAAACCACATCATTCTGTCCTCCCTGTGCTGTAAATCTGAGTAAAAGCAGTGAGCAGGAACCAGCCACAGCCTGGATATTACCTGTCTTGAAAATTTCTCCGCCAAATAGCTTAGCATCCAGCCTCATTCAGCCTTTCAGGAAATGGGCAGAATGCAGTCAGATTCTTGGTCAGAACACAACATACGTGGCTTCTTGTCCCATTGCTGACATCCCTGTTTCCCTCTGAAGACGACAAGCGCCGTCTCTCCTCTCTGCCTTTTGGGCACCAAGTCTTCCATACTTTCCTCAGAATGAGGTACTAATCTCTGCGTAAAGCATCCAAAGACTTCTCTAGCCTGCAGCTTTAAATGTCTAAATTCCTCTTATAGGCAGTAAAGGTTTATAAACCGCACAGACAGGATTATCATAGTGTTGGCCATGCTCTTCAGCACCAGTTTTTGTCTGTTACTTTTCTCATTGCTAAGCTTGACCAAACAGCCAAAATGTTTGACCAAACAACCTACAGGAGGAAGGGTTGTTGATGGCTCACAGACTGAGGGTTCAGTGCATCATGGTGAGGAAGGCATGGTGGCAGTGGTGTGAAGCAGCTGGTGACACTGTGTCCACAGTCAAGAAGCAGAGGGGCAAAGGTCAGTGCTCAGCCAGCTCCATCCTTTGTCCCTTTTTTATTCGGTCTGGGGCCTTAGTGCATGGGAGAGGCCACCTGCATTCAGGGCGCATCTTCCCTCTTTGACTAGCTTTTCTGGAAACACACTTATTTTTTTCCTTTTTATTTTTGGGATAAAAAGGGTTTATTTTAGCTTACAGACTCAAGGGGAAGATCCATGATGGCGGGGGAACACAATGGCATGAGCATCACTCCTGGGCCAACATAAGATGGACCATATCAACAGGACAGTGTGCCAAACACTGGCAAGGGGAAACTGGCTATAATACTCACTAGCCCTCCCCCAACAACACACTGCCTGCAGGAGGGGTTAATTCCCAAATCTCCATCAGCTGGAAACCTAGCATTCAGAACACCTTTAAGTTTATGGCAGACACGTGAATCAAGCTACCACATTCCACCCCTGGCCCCCATAAACTGATAACCATCCATGATATAAAATGTAATGCATTAAGTCCAACTTTAAACATCCCCACATATATTTTTTAAATTCATCCTTATGATGTTCAAACATCCCCATAATCCAAGGTCTTTTAACTGAGCCATAATATCAAAAAATACCCCCTCTGTCTCCCTTGCTGGTGGGTTTATCTGCTTGTGTCCCCCCTCTGTCTCCCTTTCTGGTAAGTTTTTGCCTTTGGTGTTTTGATGCTTTTATTTAAGCAAAGGTTCTATAAAAATGTGAGGGAATGCATGTAATAAGTCTGCCACTTAAAATTCAAATCCATATCTTTCTTTTAAAAGAAAACATGTCAATATTTCTCCTAGATTGAATAAGCAACACATGTTCATTCTTGAAAACTTGAGAATCGTGCACATGGAGGAATATGGTAGGAAGTTGAAAGCAGCCACAGGGCCCATACACAGACCCTCACCCTGCCAGCCAAGACTTTGCAAGGGTTTTGGCATAGGCGACTTGAACAAAATGATTCTACGTTAACTTGGAAGACAAAAGAGGCAGCTGAACTAACAGAACTTTCTTAAAGAACAGTAACACATCTGAATCAGTTTGCTGGGGTGGCCATAACAAAGGGCTTTAGTGCAGCTCAACACAGAATTTAAGTTCCTCATAGCTTGGAGCCTGGAAGCCCAAAGTCATGATGTTAGCAAGTCTGGCTTCTTCTCAGGCCTCTCTGTTGGCTTGCAGAAGGCCATCCTCTTTCCATGTCCCAGGGCCTTCCCCGTGTGTATTCATGGTCTGAGTTCCTCACTTTCTTTTCTTCATTTTTGTGCTTGTATGATGTGTTTGTATCTGTGTGTGCATGTTCATGTGTGTGAGTTCAGGCATGTGACTGTCATAACACACGTGTGGAGGTCAGAGGACAACTTCAGGTGTTAGTTCTTACCTCCCACCTTGTTTGAGGCAGGGTCTCTTGTTCACTCCAGGCTAGCTATCCTGTGAGCTTTTCAGAGAGTCTTTTGTCTCCAGCTCCCTTCTCACCCCGCCTGCGTCGGGATCCAGCTTTCCATGGGACCTGGGGGTTGGACTCAGGGACTCACACTTGCATAGCTAGCACTTGACCCACTGAACCTTCTCTACAGTCCCATCTTTCTGTTTGTAAGAACAGCAATCATATTGATTATGGCTCATTTAAATGAGCTCATTTTAATGTCTTTACCTCTTTAAAGATTCTGTTCCTAAATATAGTCACATTCTGAGAGTCTGTGGTGGAGGGTGGGGGAGTGTATGTTATAGTCCATGATATCTTAAGTCATGAGCTATATTGGAATCACACAGTAATTTCAGCTGCAAGGGTGGCAGGGGTGGAGCTACAGAGTAAAGGAAATAAACTAGCTTTCAAGTGTGCTCTGGCCTATAGCAGGACTGAAAATGTAACCAGACAGTG
Organism: Jaculus jaculus; assembly: GCF_020740685.1. Classification (NCBI taxonomy): domain Eukaryota; kingdom Metazoa; phylum Chordata; class Mammalia; order Rodentia; family Dipodidae; genus Jaculus; species Jaculus jaculus. Next base: position 30,672,610 of record NC_059114.1, read on the forward strand.
AGCACCAGAGATGGCTGGGGAAGGATAGAATGCATGGATTCAATTTGGAGAAAGTGACTATTCGGGCAGTCTATAATCCAACCTGAAGTGTGACACAGAAATAAACAGTTGAGTGTATTGGTAGGTGCTAGGTTGATGGAGGGAGTGGAGGATGCATGTGCATGCTGATACAAAGTATTCAGGCTCAGTTAAAATAAACTCAAACCAGAGTTGGAGAGATGGCTCAGTTGGTAAAGTGCTTACCTTGTAAGCATGGGAATCTGAGTTTGATCCTTAGAATCCATGTAAAAAAAAACTTGATATGGTGGCATGTATTTGTAATCCCAGAGCTGGGGAGGCAGAGACAGGAGGATCCCTGGGGCCCCCTGGCCAGCCAGTCTAGTGTAAATGGTGATTTCCCAGCCAGATAGGATACTGTTTTCAATCAAGGTGGTGATGCCAGAGACACCACATTCAGGATTGTCCTCTGGTCTTCACATGCATGTACACACACACACACACACACACACACACACACACACCCCTGAAAAAAGTACACACAAACACAAACAGTCAAGTAGATCCAATGCATACTAATTTCAGCTTTTTTTTGGCATGTATGTGTTTGTGATGTGGTGAGTGCACAGCATGTGCGCGTGTGTACACACACGCACAAGCCCTATGTACACACATACAAACTCCAGATGCATGTGCCATTTTGTGCACCTGGTTTTGCTTGGGCACTGGGGAATTAAACCTAGGCCTGAAGGATTTGCAAGCAAGTGCTTTTTAACCCCCAAGCCATCTCCCCAGCCTGGGCTGTGACTTTTCTGTCAAGCCTGACATTCTAAAAGCTGTCAACTGACTTGGGTCCATGCAGTGCCCTCTGCAGCATTGCTTCTGCTTGACTGTCTTTGCTGTAGCAGCCTGCCTTGCATGGATGGCCACCATGGGCCCAGTCCACTCACAGTGTATGATGGGAGTGCTGTTGTAACCCTCCAGGTCCTACAGGGAGTACATTGCTTCTTGATTTCATCTCATAGACAGTGTCTTGTTAGCAACCCAAGCATGGGTGGTGAGAGCTGGAAAGTACTAAGCTTCATTTGCAGTTTCTGCATGTTACTGTCTGAGCTTACGCAGTGTACAGAAGTGACTGGCAGAGTTTCTTGCTAGCGGTGTCAATAGCAGCTGACAGTGAGACTTTGTCTTATCTTGGTCAAATCCACCCTGGGCACTTACTGTGTGGTCTCAATGAACACTTAACTTCTCTGTGCTTCAGTTTCCTAATCTGTCAGTGGGAATGACAATTGAAAGATTTTAAGATCAAACACATTAGTAGTGATAGAATAATTATAATAGTACTTGCTTTGTAATAAGAATTATATAAATGATGACAATGGTTTAATGTCTGTGACATGCTCAGAACAGGACTTGGAAATTATGAGGTTTATATAGATCATGAGCCTATTCCTGCTTTCCCTTTGCCCTTGTTTTTCTATATTTTATTTTTTAAGGCTTAGACAGATTTTATTATAGATAGAACACTATCTATAAAACACTGAAGAGAAGGAAAGAGGAGAGAGCTCCTGCCCACGAGAAGGCAGGAGTTTCTAGGTTCTGGATGGGGGCTGAGCACAGGTTCAGGTTTAGTCTATCTAGAAATTGTAATTCTAGGAAAGAGACAATCCTTCTTAGGGAGGGGTTATGGTTGAGTTTAAGGAGAAATAGATCTAGGGGATTTCTTTAGGCAGTGAGTGGTAAGAAGCCAGAGCCTTCTTTGACCTCTAGCAACGTGAAAACTGCAAGGATAGGCTCAAGGACATTCCTCACTTTTACTTTTAGGGGGCCATGTTACCCCTCCACAGAAGCAACTCTGACTGCCATTAGGGAGTTGGGGGATTGATTGATCTGGCTTCTTCAAGATGAGTGGGATCATTGGGTGTGGCAGTTGGATTTTTCTATAGGGAGTCTATCTAAGGGACCCCAAAGGTACATTGGTATAATTTTGGAAGACAGGCCTAGGTAAAAACATTGAGGAGAAAGAATAAAAGCAAGGAGTTAGTGGGAAGTGGGCACTGAACAAATAGGGCTCCCATTCTTGTAGACTCAGACCTTGAAGAGTGGTTGAAGGGACTCCAAATAGACAGGTTTTCAATTGTTGCAGGACCATCTGAGTGTGAGCTGGATGTAAGCAAGAGGAGATAAAGTTAAACCAGCAGCTGAATACACAAGGTCCAAAAATTAGCAGTTGCTATTACCAGAAATCATGGGCATAATTCTCTTCCACCATGAAGATTCAGAAACCCACTTCTGAAGCTGTTCAACAAATGTTATGGTGGTGCGTGGCATGGTCAAACTTGTTCTTGTAGATCTTATGAAATAGATAAGATACGGAGAAGAATTACCAAAAATACAAACACAATATGTAGCCTTGATAGTGGCACAGATGTCACTCAGTCTTTGTAGGACTCTCTGAAGTCACACTGTTTTGTACAAAGGCCGCTTTCATCATTCAACTTTTGGAATTAAGAAGGGAAGTTCCATGGGCTATGTCACCAATAGTTTTAAGGCATACTTAGTTTTTTGATTATATTTTCTGTTGCGTGCAAAGACCAAGTAGGTAGCCAAGACTTAACTCTTCATATTATATTTTTGAAGGTTAGTTGTGACTATTTAGAAATGACTCGTAGGGGCTGGGAAGAGCTCTGTGGCTCTTAGCGTTTGTGCCATTTGCTGGGATGTGTCAGGGCTGTGCTGACCATGTGGATTCCCTGAAAAGCATTGAGGACCTTTCTGGTTTTACTGCCCTTGTGTAGACTGTTCATTGTTTGGAGTCCAATCTCGTGGGTCCATATTCTCTGATGAAGAGTCTTAAGACTTTGGTGAAGCAGAGTCTATATTTTTCCTTTTTGTTGCTGTAATTGCAGCCATCTCTAATCCTAAATGGACTAGCTGGTGTATGACCCAAGACTGGGTGGTCCTCAAGATCATCTCTCTCTGCCCTGAGTTCTTTTCATGAGTATTCAGAAAGCACTTACTAGATGCTCAGTACTGTCCTTGAATTTTCAAAGTGGGACTTCTTCCTATCAACACTCATTTGAATCATCTAGAAAACATAGTAAATAATTTGGCCCCACCTAAAACTATTTGAATCAATTCTGGGGGAGGGGAAAGTCCTGTTTATAACGTGTCTAATTCCTAACATGGAGCTGCTTGGGGATTCCTGTCTCAGAGAGCACAGAGGTAGTCCATGATTGTCATCTTGTCTGGAAAGAGCTTTTTCTGGGAAACAGCAAACAGGAACTCACCTCTCTGATATCTACAATCATGCTTTCAGCTATCTTCCTATCACTTTCCTCTTATATAACCTAAACATATGCTGTCTGCTTCCTGACTCTTCTCTACTTCCTCTCTGCTGTTGTTGGCTGTCTCTCTGCAGTTTATCTACTCCCTGTCTGCTCTTTAGCTGCTTTCTGTGCTTCCTGTCTGTTCTCTATCTGCTTCATAGCTACTTCCTTTTCCTATGAGCCCCAAGTTGTCAACTCAGGGCTGCCCAGCCTGAGGGTTAAGGAGAACATGGCTGTCTCATGGCTATATGACACTGGTGGCCTCGTGCTGTCCTGGTTGGGTGGTCTTTCCTTTTATCTCAGACCATGCTGTGTTTTATCTGGTTGTGACAAGCAGAAAGTCACTTGACTTCTTCCATCATATATTCATACTGGGGGTATTTTTAATCAAGTGGTTATTTTTTTTTTGTTTCAATAATGCATGAGCCATGTTTCAAATGCTGAGATACAGAAGGACCAATTTTCAGATATAATGCAAGTCTCCAATGAATGTTAAAGTAAACTGAGTAAGCCTTATAAAATCCCAGCACAGCTGGTGAATGAATGATCACATGGACTTGGCCTCCTCCATCCATGAACATGTGGTCTGGTGGTGGTGTTTGTTCTTCCTGGGATCTGGGATGGGCATGGGTATATACATATGGAATATAAGTCATACTGTTCTTCCACATTTCTCACTGTCTTTTTTTTTTTTTTCTTTGGTTTTTCGAGGTAGTGTCTCACTGTAGCCCAGGCTGACCTGGAATTCACTTTGGAATCTCAGGGTGGCCTCAAGCTCATGGCAATCCTCCTACCACTGCCTCCTGAGTGCTGGGATTAAAGGCGTGTGCCACCACGCCCAGCTTCTCACTGTCTTAAAGGTCCAGACATCAGCAATTTTGTCATTAGCAGTCCCAAGGTGCCTTAACTCTCCATATTTGTCAATTACACTTGGAGATGTGGACTGACAACAGATACCTGAATCAGAAAAATGGCTACTGGTCACTATGGTCACTATAAAGGAGTGAAACCCTCTGGACTGTAGAGGGTTCTGCCCATGAATGTGTCTGTGAACACTGAGCTTTCAGGTGGTCTTTACATGGCTAACTTCTTGGCCTCATTATAGAATCAGTAGACCAGGCATACCTTATGGGAATACAAATAAGTGGAAAGGCCTTGGGAGTGGGAAGGACTAGTGTGAACCCTAGCTTTGACCATGTTTAAGTTGCTTAATTTCTCTGTGTACGAGTCTCATCATTTTTCAAAAAGAATTCAGGAGGAGACAAGGGGGAGAAATGCCCTGGTTTCTCCCTTCTTCCCATTCTCCACTCTTCTCTCAGAGCTTCCTCTTGGCTGAACTCATGCATTAGTCAGGCGAGTCCCTGCTCTTGCTGTGTTGTCTGTGGCAGTTGGGAAAGAGACTGAGCTGCAGAAAGGCTGGCTGCTGTCTGTGCAGGTGACTGAGAGTCACAGCATCTAAATGACTTAGATGATGCTGCTGGGGACGGATTTCCCAGTCTGTGGGCTGTACAGATATGCGCCAGGCCATCTTGGGATTCAGGGTCACAGACTCCACCAGTCATGACCAGGGTCCATGTCTACGGATGTATTTAGTGTCCAAGCATAGCAGTAATATATGGCCCTCACTTTGGGCTGGAGGGTCTTTGCCAGGTTTTCCCAGCATAATAAGGAGAGAAGGGTATTGTCGTTAGTTTTATGCTGTTGGGATGAACCTCTACCTCATTACCCATTCCACACATTTTTCATGCTTTAAAAACCAATAGCAAGTGTGCAGGACACAGCCAGATTGCTAATTCCGGGGTGAAATAAATAATGATTTTTTTATTTTATTTTATTTTTTTTTTGGTTTTTCAAGGTAGGGTCTCACTCTGGCCCAGGCTGACCTGGAATTCACTATGTAGTCTCAGGGTAGCCTTGAACTCATGGAGATTCTCTTACCTCTGCCTCCTGAGTGCTGGGATTAAAGGCGTGCGCCACCACGTCCAGCTTATAAATCATGATTTTTGAAGAATAGGTTTCTTTCTTTTAAAAGAGTTCGTATTCCTATCATTCAGTCTTTTCTCAGGCATCCTTTCCATTGTTTCAATATGAAGTAGTTGGGTCATCTTTTTTCCAAATGCTAATGTATTTGACAATAAAAGCTTCAGCAACCAGTCTCAGTGTCAGTAATTTTAAACTTGCTTGATTTTTTCCAACTTTAAATCTTAAATTTCTTAGTTCTATATATCTGCCACTAAGCACATCATTACTTTATTTTTTTTAAGCTTGATGAAGATGGACATGGTGGTACATGCTTTATTTTATTTTATTTATATTTATTTATGAGAGAGAGAGAGAGAGAGAGAGAGGGAGAGAGAGAGGGAGGGAGGGAGGGAGAGGAATGGGTATTCCAGGGTCTCCAGCCACTGAAAATGAACTCCCGATGTGTGCACTCCCTTGTGCATCTGGCTAATGTGGGTCCTGGGAGATTGAACCTGGGTCCTTTGGCTTTGCAGGAAAATGCCTTAACTGCTAAGCAATCCCTTCAGCGCACATCATTACTTTTAAATTTAACCTTGATCAAACTCTCTGGGCATCACAAATTTCTCTGGAAGACAAATACCAAGTCCACGCCCATTCCTCCAAAATAAAAGTTCCAAAAAGGGCTGGAGAGATGGCTTAGCAGCTAAGCGCTTGCCTCTGAAGCCTAAGGACCCTGGTTCGAGGCTCGATTCCCCAGGACCCATGTTAGCCAGATGCACAAGGGGGCGCATGCATCTGGAGTTCATTAGCAGTGGCTGGAAGTCCTGGCACGCCCATTCTCTCTCTCCCTGTCTGTCTCTTTCTTTCTCTGCCACACAAATAAATAAATAAAAATGAACAAAAAAAAATTAAAAAAAATTGAAGATCCAAAAGACCAAAATCCACAGGTCAGATTCATCACACAGTAACAACCCATTCTCTGATACCAATTCTGTTAAAGTCAGCTTCATGCTGCTGGGATGAACTGCCAAACCAGACTCAGTTTATGGGAGAAATGGTATTTATTTGAAGCTTCTAGATTCAGAGGAAGTTTCTTAATGTCAGAAGAAGCCAAGTCTCTTTATACGGAGCCACACAGAAAGAAAAATAATCACCAACAAAAATAAGAGCCAAAACCCAGACCCAAACAACAGAGAACCCAGGCAGAACTCAGACTGTTCTCGGCATACCTTAGGCTGAAATTCAGATCTGCTCCCAGGTAACACCTTAGGGCTGGACACAGTGACACCACTTTACAAATTTCTTATAAGTCAATTTTTGAATGGTGTAACATAACTACATAAAAAGAAAAAGAAAGAAGAGGTTGCAGAGTTGCCCAGCAGATCAGAATGCTTGCTGCACAAACACGAAGACCCAAGTTTGATCCCTAGCTCCATGTAAAAGCTGAGCATGGCTGCTCAGGCCTGGCAATCCAGTGCTGAGGAGGGTCGGAGACAGTAGGATCTTTGGGGCTCACTGGTCAGCCAGTCTAACCAAAAACTGACTCAAGCTCCATGCTCAGGGACTGTCTCAGAAATAAGGTCGAAGAGTGATAGAGGAAGATGCCTGATATTCTCCTGTGGCCGCTGTATGTGTGAGCATGGAGCCTATGCATCTATCTATACACACATCTGCATACTGTACATGCACACACCACACACACACAAATGTAAAGAAAGGAATAAGTCAATCCATGAAGAAAATAGGCATATGAATATCTAAATTTATTTATTTATTTTATTGAAAAAGCAATGGTTTATTTTGTCTTATAGGTTTTTTTTGAAAAAATTATTCCTTTATTTGAGAGAGAGCAAGGGAGACAGAGAGGCAGATAGATAGAGAGAATGGGTGTGCCAGGGCCTCTAGCTACTGTAAACAAATTCCAGATGCATGTGCTACCATGTGCATTTGGTTTATGAGAGTACTATGGAATTGAACCTAGGTCCTTAGGCTTCACAGGCAAGCTCCTTAATCACCAAGCCATCTCTCCAGCCCTTGCCTTATAGTTTTGAGAGGAAGTTTCATCATGGTTAGGAAAGTGCAGTGGAGCAAACAAGTAAGCATCACATCTTGTGACATCAGCTTAGATCATGAAATGGCCCTGGGCTGTCAGGGTGGTTCAGTTCAACTGGGTGTTTAATAGTGGAATAGGGAAAGTGAAGAGTCAGAGGAGTGGTGGTGGAAGTAAGGCCAATAAAGTGTCATGATGCAAGACAGTCTCCTGTTGCTGGCCTTGAAGGTGAGGTCGAGGGCCATGAGGAGAGGAGTGCAGGTCTGGGCTAGCCATCTAACAATGGCTGTTTGCAGGCTGCAGAGTCTGAGAACCCAGTAACTGCTCAGTACATGAGGCTGGATGCCTAAACAGTCCCCATTTGGTGCTGAAGGCTATAGGATTCCTGGAGAGCCACTGGTCTTCAGCGTGCACTGGAAGGCTGAGGAAGCTGGTTCCATCACTTGTGAAGGACGGCAGCAACAGGGTAGCTGCACAAGCGAGGGAGTAGCTCAGATGGCCAGACAAAAGGCTACATTTATTTTGATTTCCTTTTTTTGCACTTGTAAATAAATTGGAATTTACACCTTGCTGTGGACCTGGACTCAGTCACCTCCTTCTTGGCGATCATTCGTCTTCTGCTCTTCCAGCCCTGTCTTCAGTGTTTCCCTGGAGCCACCGTCATGCTGTACATAGAGAGAACATCTGCAGGCTACACTGGGGGCTGTCTCTGAACCTGAACTCGATTCTCTTTGGGTCACATGAAGGATGAGAAGTCGTTGTAGCTGGCTGCATGAAGCCTTCCTTATTTCCTGTTCTGGCCCCTCTTGCCTTCCATTGGAGAAAAGCCCACTGGGAAACTGGCAGCTGGTCAGGCCCCATCTGGCACTCTGCCCGAAGGAGAAAGAGAGGTGCTGCTGTGTGGCACTTTGGAGTCAGAAGGAGCAGTGGGGCTTCTCAGGCCAAGAGTGGACACTTCCCAGGACAGTGTTGGACTCCTGAGTCAAGATGTCAGGCTTTGTTGATCTGGTTTGAGGACAGAAGGAGTGGTAGCTCTCATGTTGATGGCTGTCCCTAGATGCTTTCAGACAATATTTGTATCACGCTTTGCTTGAGTTATCAAGGACAGGAGTGTAACCTTACAGGACCATTTTGGACAAAATGGAGGCCTTGGCTACAATAAAGAGAGAAGTCACAGCCTTAAATTTCTTATAAACTCACTGATAAAACAATTGATATGATAAAGAGAAGAATGAGCACACCAATAGAGAAAATTGCATCTGAAAGTTTGCATTTATTTTGATTTTTTTTTTGCATTGTAAACAAACCAGAATTTCAGCCTTGCCCCGGACTTTGTCTTAACTTGAGGAGAAGGTAAATCTGGAGCCTCCTGTGGGTTGGGTGTGTGCATCACTCCTCTGAAAGATGGATGTGACTGCATAAGACAGAGGTTCCTGTTGACTATGGTCTCATGGCCAGATAATCCACAGGCAAATTCACCTGGAATGTGTTCTGGTTTAGAGAGACCAAGAATTCAACACTGGCCAACACAAACCAATAGCAAAACTAATTTAAATTCCATCTGCTGAAGTAAACCAGACCCAGGAAGACAAATTCCACATGTTTTCTTCCATATGTGGCACTTAACTTACACGCATGCATGTGAATAACACACACACAGAATGTAAAATAAGGTGGGCTAGCAGAAGGTGGGCAGAGAGGGAAATGGGTAGTGAATATAGTCAAAGTGCCTGATAAACATGAAGAGAAATGTCATTATGAAACTCGTTGCTTTGTATAATGAATGTGCACTATTTTTTTTTTTTAACAGAATGTGCTCAGCAGTTCAGAGCACTTGCTGCTTAAGCACTAGGACCTCTTAGGCCAGAGACCATCAAGTTTGACTCTCCATAATCCATGTTAAAGAAAGCTGTGGTGCTGGAGAGTTAGCTTAGTGGTTAAGGTACTCACCAGCAAAGCCTAAGGACCCAGGTTTGGTTCCCCAGGACCCATGTGAGCCAGATGCACAAAGTTCATTTGCAATGGCTAAAGGCCCTGGCATGCCCATATTTCCTATCTGCCTCTTCCTCTCTCTCTCACTCCCTCCCTCTCTTAAATAAATAAATAACTATTTTAAAAAGCTGGGGCCTGGAGAAGATGGTTTAGTGGTTAAGGCACTTGCCTGAAAAGCCAAAGGACCCCAGTTCGATTCCCCAGGACCCATGTAAGCCAGATGCACAAGTAGGCACATTGCATCAGGAGTTTGTTTGCAGTGGCTGGAGGCCTTAGTGCACCCATTTTCCTCTCTCTCTCACTCTCTCTACCTCTTACTCCCTCTCTCTTTCAAATAAATAAATAAAATATATTTTAAAAAATGCTGGGCATGGCCACTCCTGTAATTGCAGTCTGTGGGATGCACAGAGGGTCTCTCTAGACAGTAGCTCTGGGCTGAGAGAGACATGATAAGAAAAAGATACCCTATGTGCTCTGACCTCACACTTGTGTGCATGGGATGCACACATGTGTACACACTTCATATCACATACATCACACACACAAAACCACACATAGAACACACACAGACACACATGTGCACACAGATTGTGATTTGGAAGGCTGCTTCTGCACAGCACCATTTTCTCAAGACGCAAATTGTCTTGGTGGTGGTAAGTCTTTTAGAGGACGCTGATTCTCAAAGTCACTTTTTCCTTAGTCCTTTGACCAAAATCTCACCCAACCCAGATGGGTACACTTTAGAGGAAACTCAGGTCTGTGTGGTGACTGGGGTCTGTCCTGTGTGTGCATGTAATGGATTCAAGGTCATCTGTCACTGATAGGACATTGATGGTGTCTTTCCAGACCATGTTGCTTCTCACATGCAACACGTCTGTTGATTGGGGTTTGATTGTGGCCTCATCTTTCATATGTCATAATGGCCTTAACCATTGCCATGATGATAGCTGCTTCCAGGCGTCGTTGCTGTGGATCATGGTGTGATGTGTGAGGAACACATTCACAATTTCCACTCCTTGAACTCAGCACCATCCTGCCACAGCCTCTCAAGTGCTGGGATGACAGTGTACATCACCATGCCTGGTCATGGTGGGCAGTTTTTAGGGAGTTAATGTTCAGCTTCCTGATTACCCTGTGAATGCTGCTTGTATCTTTCTCCAGAGTTTAGGGGGTAAGCCATGTCTGCCTTGTGTGGGGGGCGGCCATATGGATGTCACTGGTAGAGGACTGGCTTGGAAACACCTTCTTGTAAAGTGGCACTGCGGCTCCCAAATAACTTCCAAGACAGGAGAGCTTCCCAAACAGCCCTGGAAAGGCCAAAATGTAGGCAAATCAATCAACAGAACGCTGAATTGGTGGGAATCCTAATGACCACAGAAAATCATGCCACCCAGAGGCAGTGTGTGGAGTGGCAGTTATCTGCCCATACCATCTGGAAGGAGACCACTTTTGTTTTTGAAACTTTTAAAATTGACCATTCTCATACATGTATCTTTCCTTCCATTACCTTCTTTCTTTTTTAAAATTTAATATAACGGTTATAATCTTTTATCCCCTTTCCCCTACTTTCGTTATCCTGGGGGCCCTCCTCAGTGGGGTTATAGTATTTATTGTAGGATCATGAAAGCCTCAGTCAGTCCCTGTAGGATAGCAAAGGGACCATGAGGTCACATGTTTTTTTTTTTTTTTTTGTTTTTTGAGGTAGGGTCTCACTCTGGTACAGGCAGACCTGGAATTAGCTCTGTAGTCTCAGGGTGGCCTTGAACTCATGGAGATTCTCCTACCTCTGCCTCCCGAGTGCTGGGATTAAAGGTGTGCGCCACCACACTCGGCCCTGACATCACATTTTTTAAAAATTGAATTTTAAAAATATTTTATTTATTTGTATGTCTGTACGTGGGTATGTGTGTGTGTCAGGGGGTGGGAACACCAGGGTCTGTTGCCACTGCAGAAGCATACCAGATGCATACACCACTTTAAAAATATATATATGTATATATAAACACACACACACACACACACACACACACACACACACATATATATAAATTTGAAGTAGGGTTCAAATCCAGCAACTGGCTCTAGTGATACTCCTTTTTTAAAAAGCTTTTTTTATTGACAATTTTTACATGTGCACATAATGTATTTTGTCCTCCTTAGGTCCCCCTCCTTGACTCCCACTGAACTACTCCATCTTTCTGACTCATCCCTCTTCTATTTTGATGTCATTTTTTTCCCTTCTCCATCACCCATGACAGAATGTTGGTGGGTTCAATATTGTGCAGGTCTTGTGCCAGTTACAGCAGCCACTGTGAGGTTGTGATGCAATGACTGTGTCATGTCCAGAAGACAGTGTTCCACAGCACTCCTCCCCATCCTCCGGCTCTCACATTTCTTCTGCCATCTCTTCCGCAGTGTCCCCTGAGCACTGCAGGGTGTGGTAGAGATGTCTCATTTAGCTCCAGTGATGCAACTCTGATGGTGCTGCAGTGTGAGCTCTACAGGATGAATCTTCTCACCTTCTCACTGAAGTGCCAGGAGAGACTCTGGAAGTGGGAAACTTTACACGCATTCTAATAATTATGGTGGCTCACATCTGTAATCCTAGTACTCAGGGGGAAAGATTGAGGGGCTTTACTGTGAGTTCTTAGGCAGCCTGAGCTACAAAGGGAGACCCTGTCTCAAGAAAAAAAAAAAAAAGTCAAACATGATAGAGATGTCAACGTATTCAGGCAAATGTCACATAGAAGGAGGGAGTCATATACATCAAAGCCTTCAAGCGTGAGTAGCAGCAGTGGTGTGACTTTGGCTTGGATGGGGACTACCAAGCAGGTGCAGCCTGCTAGGGTGATGAGTAACATCCCTCACCTTTAGCCTTTGAGACTGAATGCAAGAATGGGAGGAAGCAACTTCAGGAAGGCAGGTGTTCAGCCCCAGGGCTATTGGATGGATGGCCAATGGGGCTCCCTTGCCCTCTGGGCTTTTCTGGAAGATTATGAAGGGCACACTGAGTGTAGCAGCAGGACTTCCTCTGCGATGAGAGAGTGGGAGGAGAGATGTGGCCAGCAGGCACTGCTGCGGTGGTGGGTGGAGATTTAGTACTTGTCAAAACGAGGCTTAACACTTTGCTTTTCTCCTTGTACAGCTGCTGAGAGTCGAGGTGCTATAGACAGCTTTCAGAGGTTTTCCTCACTGCCCACCTATCTCCCCGCCAGCTTCCACGTCTCTGATGCGGAGGAGGCCTTCTTCCTCAAGGAAGCCAACCAGGACCTCACACGCAACACCAGCCTGCAGGCCCGGGCTGCGGCGCTCTTCATTCACAGAGCCAGGAGTCCCCCTGCCATCAATGCCAGCTACGGCCCCTTCTCTCTGGAGAAGACAGTGCCCAGGGAGTTCCTGCTGACCCCCACCCCCTTTGGAAACATGGAGAAATTTCCTTTCAACTGGAAGCTCAAATCCCACATTCTGGACAGCGCCATCTACTCCAACAGACCCAAAGTGCAGACCCTGTTCTATGTGACTGGCATGGGCTGGGACGACAGTGGCCCTGGGGACGATCTCCCCTGTGTCAAGATGTTTGCCTTCCCAGAGGACAGGGAAGTGGCAGCCAGCTGCCGGCTTCAAGGGTCCCCAGGACTCTGCGTGGCTGAGCTGGAACTATTGCCCGAGTGGTTCAGCTCAGGCCTGGACCTGGAGCCCCAGGAGGAAATCCCAGCACTGCTGGGGGGCTCGGCCATGGAGCTATTCTTTGCCCTCTACCCAGCCAATGAAGCTGGCCAGTGTCCACTAGAGGAGGAGGGCAAGTGGGAAAACAACATCCATTCAGAGCAGGATGACCTCCAGCCACTGTTCCCTCCCCGGGAAAGGATTGGCAGTGTGGTGGTCTACCCTACACAGGATGACCTGCGCTGGTCCTTGGTGAGCTTGGATGAGAATGTCGCGCTTTCTGTCCCTCTGAACCTCATCCAGGAAGGGGACATGGCCACCTTTTTGGTCTCTCTGACCAGCCGCTCTGTGGCTGACCAGTTCACCCTTCGGTAAGTAGCTTGGCTGGGGAGAATGGAGTAAGAATCAGCTTTAGTGGCCTGTGAGTTCCAGCTAATAGAGGAGGGTTGGGGCTGGGGATAAGGTTCTTGTCACACTAGTGTGAGGACAGAAGTTAAAATCCCTAGCACCCAGGTAAATGCTGGGCAGTGTGTGGTGCTTGCCTCTAAGTCCAGTGCTCAGAAAGCAGAGACACAGGATTCCCAGGAACAGGCTGGCTAGCTAGATTAGCTGAATCAGTGAACCCTGTGTCCAGTGGGAGACCCTGTATGAGAAAACAATGTGGAAAGCAAGTGAGAAAGACACGGAGGTCAACCTCTGGCCTCCATGCACACATGTGTATCCACACTCCTGCAAATAAACAAATGCCCGGGAGGTGATCATTTGATGACTTGTTGAATATTTATCAGAGACAAATGTAGCTGGCAACCAATTAAAGGAGTAAAGCCAGGTTTTGCCCAGTGACTACCATGCCTATGTGAGTAGAGATGATCTGAGAGAGGGAAGAAGGATGAAAGTGAGTCTCAGCAGAAGGAGAGTAGCATGGCACCGGAGTTGGCAGTGTGTGTTTGATTCCAGCTTCTTTCTGCCTGCTGGCTGTGATCTCAGTTAGAGGACTGTTGCCCATTAGTCTGGAGGCAGAACCTTGTCTTTCCTGATGACTCTATTGTAAAGGAATGGCTCTTGAGAGATGCTTCTAAGCTGCAGGCAACACATATTTATGTTCAGTAAATGGTCTGGAAAAGGAGGGGCTCATGTCAGGCGTGTGCTGGCTAGCACAAGTATGAACTCTCCTGGGCACACTAAATTTTCTCAGGTGGTACTTTCAGGGGCCTGGGATTTCCTGGGGACAGTTTGCTGCTGTTGGGCCACACTGGAGTTCCATTAAACCTCTTAGTGCAGGGTGGGCAGAGTTGTCCTGTGCTAAGAGCTCTATACGTCCAGGGTCCAGGGAAGCGAGAGCCTCACAAACACAAGCTAAAGACTCAGGTGACATGATGGTGGGGGTTACAAAGGGCCTTCTGGAAAGGGCCAGATGGTGGCTCAGCACTGTGTGCCCTGCTGTCTCCCGGGTGACTTTTCAGCTCAGTTGGTGCATTCTGTAAGCAGTCATAGTGAGCTGACAGTGCTCTGTTCCAATCAAACTGTGGACAAAAGCAGGCAGAGGATGGGCTTGCCAAGGGCTGGGGTTCATGTGTGATCAGGTTGAAGCCTGAGCAGCAGCCTGTGAAGTCTCCAGACATTGGAGCTCAGAGGTATGTGAGCTGAGACACAGACTGACAGTGTCCTCTCAGTCTGAAGGCTGAGTTGAGTTTAATGGGGGAAAAAGGAAGTGGTTCAAAATGTGCAGAGCAGCCCAAGCAGGAGATGGAGATCACACAACTGTATTAAGAGAAGATCTTAATATATAGAACCATGAGCTGGGTGACCAAGGGGCAGCAAGGCGGTTCTGAGGTCACAGTGGCAGAAAGTATATTCCCTGCTGGCCACAGTGGGGAGAAGTTAAAATAAGGCAACTGGAAGATCAGCAGGTAGGGTCAGATTGTTAGACTGTCCCCACCCTGCTTCATGTCAGGTAGAACCACATGATGTCATGTATGGGCAGGGTTCTGTTGACAAATTCCAAATTCTAGAAGCATGAAGGAGCTCTCAGAGATTCTGTCTTTCTTTTGTGAAATGAGCCCTTTGGCAAAGTGGCTTGGCAGCCTTGGCCTCCATGATGACGGCTTGGTGTTATGATTTTCATGGGTGTTGTTGGCTGCTGAGAGGTGAGCTTGCTTTACCTTACTTTGTTCCTGGCTACCAGGAAGCTGCCGCAGGGACTGACATAGCAGCTGTGTGTCCTGGTGCACGCCAGCTGGCTTCTCTGGGATTAATGATGGGATCTGTCTCCTGGGGTACTATGAGGGTGAATAAGGTTCTGAGAACAGTGCCTGGCATATTGAAGGTCTTCAGGGAAAGCTGGCCTTGGAAGATCCCTGATGTCCAGACGATGAGGCAGCAGGTGTGCAAATCCCATAACACACCAGACTTGGGGAGCTCATCATGCAGTCCTGATTCTAGCATGGCTGGATGTCCAGGGCCACAGCTGTCTAGAGGGATTCTTGTTCGGATGCCCACCAACAGAATACAGTGACTCGAGAAGATCAAAATGGGGTTTGTAGCCTGTGAGAAGCCAGCATAGTATTGGTGACCTTTGAGTTAGTCTTTACCAGGTACTGACTCAGAACTTAGGAAGAGCCTCCAGGACCATGGATCTTCCCTCTGTTTTGGGATTTGGCACAGGAGTGGGAACAGAAGAGCTGGCAGTGGGGCCCAGGCTGCTGTCTGCATCTTTGTGTCAATGTCAGATCCTCCCAAAGGAAAACCATCCAGCCTGGATTCATAATCCAGTTCCCCCAGCGAACTCCACCCTGAGATGTTTTTAGACTGTTGGGAGCTGCGCCCTCAACACAGGGGTGCCACAGGCCTTTTCTAGGCTGGTCTGGAGGCTCTGGCCATGTGGGGGAGTTGATTGCCATTGGACACCTCATGCACTTGAGGCATAACCACCTCCTGTGGATATTTGAAATTTCAAGTCCTGATACACAGTTGGAATAAAGGGGTTAAATCTAATTTGTTAGATTTCAATCTGTGAAGTAGCATTGTCCACTCACTGTACAGTAAGGGTTAGAAGTGAATGGAGGTGCAGGGAAGGGTCAAAATTCCAATTCCAGTGGAGGGAATTGGCTAGTCCTTAAAGAGAATGGGGGCAGTGTCTGGCATGCTGCATATGTTCCAGACTGTTCCTTGGTATTATTTAATCTTTGATATGATCATTCATTTAACAATATTTTATTTATTTGCAAGGAGATGCAGGGGGTGGGGACAGAGAAAGAGAAAGAGAGAGAGAGAGAATGGGTGCCGGGGCCTGTAGCCACCACAACAAACTCCAGATAGATGCACCACTTTGGGCATCTGGCTTTATGTGGGTACTGGGAATTTGAGCCTGGGTTGTTAGGCTTTGCAGGCAAGCATCTTAACTATGGAACCATCTCTCAGCTCCCCCCACCCTTTTTGAAGCAGGGCTTACCTGGAACTCACTTTGTAGCCTCAGGCTGTCCTCAAATCCACAGCCATCCTCCTACTTCAGCTTCCTGAGTTCTGTGATGAAAGGAGTATGCCATCATGCCCAGCTCATTCATTCTTTTAAATTATCATATATTCTTGCTACTAGACCTTGTTAATGCTGGCTAACCGTCTCTGCGCATTCTCCTATTACCTGATTGCACCAGTGTTCAGGTCACATCATGGAGGTGGAAGCTGAAACTCAGGGGAGTCAGGGCCTCTTTTCTGACATTATACACTGGGGTGGGATTTGGATGAATGCTTCTATGTGAGCCAACATCCCTTATTTTACCCACTCTGAGGTTCTTTTGTTCATCTGAATAGGGACTGATCTTCACTATCTGAGCTCTGTGCTCACTACTTACATGATGGTCCGTCTATCTATCTATCTATCTATCTATCTATCTATCTATCTATCTATCTATCTGTCATCTACTTCATCATCATCTATTATCTATATATCTATATATTTATCATCTATCTGTCTATCATCGTTATCATCATCTATTTATATATTTATCATCTATTATATATCTAGTATCTATCTATCTATCTATCTATCTATCTATCTATCTATCTATCATCTATCTATCTATCATCTATGTACATGGTCTCACTATGTGGCCCATTTTTTCCTCCAATTTATGGCATTCCTCCTACTTCAACCTCCTACTGAGATTAACAATGTGTGCCACCAAATCTAGTGATTTTATTTGGTTTTATGGTGGAGGAAAATGCATGGAAGAATGCATGAAATGGCTCAGTAAAGTTCTTGCTATGCAAGCATGAGGACCTGACTTGGATCCCCAGGAGCTGTATAAAAATGCTGGATGTGGTGTCATGTGCTGATAATCCCAGTGCTAGGAGGGCAGAGACAGGAGGATCCCTGGGGCTTGCTGGCCCCTAGCCTAACTGGTGAGTGAGTTCAAAGCTAATAAGAGATGTATCTGAAAGAGGATGGACAGTGTACCTGAGGATGACACATAATGTTGCCTTCTGGTCTCCTCATGCATGCACACACAAGTACATGCTCTCCTGCACATATGCATGTACACATGTCTGGAGATTGTGGAGATAAAGGAGAACTGCAGTGGTAGGGCTGCTGTGGTCTGCGTCTGGGGCTCACAGATGGCGGCAGGATAGGTGAGCCCAAGCTGGAGCAGAGAGGATGGCAAGCCTGTGGGTTTCACTGGAGGTTCAGGGTGGCAGTCCACTCAGCTGGTCAAGTGGGAACCAGTGGCATCTTCCATGATGAGTTTAGGGCATAGGTTTGGCTCTGTCTGTTTGGGAGAGTTAGAAGCTGGGCCTCACTGGGTGAGTTCTGACCACTCTGGGCTGATAGCTTTTGAGCACATGATTTGCCATTCATGCCCAGGTTCAGCAAAGTGACAGTTCATTTTATGGTCAATTCTTTTCAAGATGGTTTATTTGCATATTAGCATCTCAAAATAAAATCTTTTAAGACCAGGGAGATGTTCTGTTTCCAGCTCAAGTGATTGTTTTAGTGATGTCTCTTATGAATGAAATGTGACATATTTCATTCTGGTTCCAGTGAGAGCTTGGACCAGAGCAGGAAGGTGTGCAAGATTTTCTGGAATCTATCTCAGAGCTGGAGATTGAAGGAATAGGGACTACAGAGGTGGGGGGCAGAATTTTCTTCTATCATTTTGCTCATTTAGATTGTGTATTGAAAGGGGCCAGTTTGAACAACAAAAGTTGAGTTGGTTACTTTCTAGTTCTGGAATAGCATCTGGGAAACACAAACACCTACATCTCATGGGGCTTTCCACAGGTCCTCAGCAAAGGCCTGCCCTGTGATTTGGAGGAGCTGGGGCAGCAGAGATGCTGCAGAGCTATGGAGGCCAGAGGTCTTGGTTCCACTCTCAAGAAAGTTCTGCCCTATTGTGAAATGTCTCAGGAGGAGAAGGATCCTAGGAAACTGTTTGTGTTTGATTCAGATGGCTTTTCCTGGGTTTGCAGGACACCTTTTGCAGATCTGTCAGTGGTTAGGCAATGGAGCTCAGTGGTTTGAATCCTGGCTTTGTCACACAGCAGCTATGTGAACTTGGGAAAATTACTTAACTCCTCTGTGCCACAATTTTGCCACCTGTGAAGGAGGATTTTCTCCTTAGGGATTTTTCTATGGTAGTGGACTGTCATTAGTGCAGAGCAAAAGACCTTTTGTCTCCCTGAGCTTTTCCTCTGGAGGCACATTCCTGCTGAATCCAAAAGTGTCTCACTGGAATTCTCCTGGGTGCATCAGAACCTGAACTCCATCCAAATTTTAAGGAGAGCATTCCCGGCAGACCTCAGCCAGGCTCTTACATAGACCTGTTTCCTTCCCTAGGCAGCTGGTTTCACTGGTAACTCTCTCAATGCTTCCTACCCAGGTTCAACTTAAACAGGGTGACCTGCAGGACAAGACCTCCATGGGGCTTATCCGAGGCATCAGTGGGGGTCTCCCATGCATCCTTCACAGAAGAGTTCTCTCTTCTCTTTTCTTGCCTGGTCACATTTCTGTTTGGCTGTCTCTGTGTTGCTCTGTCTGTAACCCTTTATGCTCACTTGCTAATTTCAATCGCCTGCTATTAAGAAAAATGTAGAGAAAAACCTTTTAGAGAAACTTTTTGGTATTGGATGGTGAGAAAAACTAGGTATTTTCAGTGCTGTATACAGAAGAAACTCAAAGTTTTCAGAAAAATGCCAACAGTTAAATTTCAGTTTTTAGCAGTATTGGCATACATGGTTGAGATTCTTAAGACTAGATAGAACACTTCCATTCTTGAGTAGGTTCATAAAGTCCCTAATAGGATTTGCTGACCATAGGATCAGCAGATCAAGTCACAGAGAGGTTTATTTATTTTCCATTTGTATGTAAATTTTGCTATTATGGAAATTGTGTCAGGGACTCTGTGGCAAATCCAAAGGACACAATGTACTGTAATTTTGAATCTAGATAAAGAACAGACTCCCTCTCCTCTCCCCACCCCACAAGTAACCAGTGTGTTGCTGAAAACAGCCTCATATTCAGATCTCACCCCTGTGGACCAGGAGGACAGTTTATTTCAGTACTCAATTGAAGATGAGGTAATGGGGGCTGAGTGTTTAAGGGGCAGCGTGGTCATAGTTTGTCTTATTTTTAGCTCTCAGGATTCACTGTGTTTCTTCTTTAGAAACTCATAGAGGTATGCTTTACTGTGAAAGGAGAGATATTTCTGGAGTTAATTGCAGCCAGTCACATAGCAGAAATGCTTCTCTGCTTTTTGATCCTAAAAGAGATCGCACTGACAGGAAGAGGTTGACTCAAGCCCAGGAACAGGTCCATAATTCCCATCCTGGGGTCTTGTTCTATAGCCAGTGGCTGCACTGATCTGGAAGGAACTCTCCTTGAGCTGTAACCCCAGGCAGAAAGGGTGACTTGCCTCTGTTGTGCATTTCTGTAGCATCAGGACTAGTGTCCACAGCAGGTGGAAGACTCAGTCACTCTTGGTGTTTCCAAGTTCGCTTTGTTCTTTCAGCTTCTCTCCAAAAGGTACCAGCTTCTGGAATAACTTCAGCCCATCAGTCATCTTGAAGAAAGCACCAAAATCAGTGTGCTCAGGAAGCACTGGTGAGGGGAAATGGCTTTCAGGTGATTCCTAGGGTGAATATGGGGGTGCAAGTACCAAGGACAGGCACTGGGTGACATTGGCTATCTGGTGACTGCTCACGTGTCCTCCTTCTGTGGGTGGAAGCTAGGCGGGAATTTCCTGTCCTGGTGCCCAGCCCTTGCCTCCCATCCCTGGCTGTGAATCTTCTTGTCTATTGCTTTGTTTTGTTTGGAAAAACCAAGAGCCCACGGCCCTGGATGAAACCTTTGGTAGACAGAGCATCTGGGTAGAATTAAATGACATTTCTTTGTTTTTATTGTACCTATTTTAGTTTTTTTTTTTTCTTTATGGGAAATGATACTGCTTTCTTTTCATTTCAAGTACTGATATGTTACTTTCTCCCGGATACATTAATGTGAAACCAATGGGTAGATTTAAAGGAAAATATCAGGTATAACCATGAGAATGGTTTCCCAAGACAAAACAATGTGGCATGGTGTGTGATAGATGTCCAAGACTGGGAAGGCTAGGCGATCGCATGCGTCCCTTTAAGAATGGGACCAGCCTCAGAGGAGGCTGCATTTGTTCTTGTTTCATTAGGAATCATAGGTGGGTTTTATCATAGACAGGCACCCATGTCTTCTCACTCAGCAGCACCCACCCCCCGTGGTCAGCTGTCTGAGTTAGAGAGTATTTAAGTTCTATCTCAGTTTCTCCCTCTGGAATGAGACATTACCACTTCCCCATGGCGTATACAGTGAGTCCAGAGGAATGACCTGTGGGAGAGAAGCTCCTGACTAAAGAAGGGGGGGTCACAGGAAGTGAGTTTGTCCCTTGCCTGCTCCCCTTCTGAGTGTTGAAGGAAATCCATCATCAAATATGTCGCTGGTTTATACGGGGTCATGAGATTCCACTGGCAGTCAGTGGTGGGTCTAGTGCACACACACACAGTGAGCAGAACACACACTTATGGTGAGCCAGGCGGAGTGCACACCCATAGTGAGACTAATGTATTCCCAAAGTGAGCAGAGCTCACACCCACAGTGAACTGAGCACATGCCCACATTGGGCCTAGCGTAGAGCCACAGCCAGTAGAGTGAGCACCCACAGTGAGCCTAGCACACACACCCTGGAGCTCCCAGGCATGGGGCGTGATCGTCAAGAAGATCTGAAGCAGCAAAGAAT
This sequence comes from Jaculus jaculus, assembly GCF_020740685.1. NCBI lineage: Eukaryota > Metazoa > Chordata > Mammalia > Rodentia > Dipodidae > Jaculus > Jaculus jaculus. The sequence goes on from NC_059114.1 coordinate 30,693,867, forward strand.
AGTGGTTTATACCTATAATCTCAGAATTTAGGTGGCTGAGGCAGGAGGATCACCATGAGTTCAAAGATAGTCTGGACTGCATAGGGACATCCTGTCTGAACAGAAAAGGTGGGGCTGGGAGATGGCTCATTGGGTCACGTGCTTGAGCAAGCATGGGGACCTGAGTTCAGATCCCCAGATCCCATGTAAAAGTGATGCACTTATGATTTCAGCACTGGGGGGCAGAGACAATGATCCTCAAGACTTACAGGCTAGCTTATTTAGCCAGCGAAAGACTGTATCAAAGGAGATGGTGGAGAGCAGTTGAGGAAGACCCCTAGCATAACTGCTGGCCTCCACTACCAAGTACACATGTATGCACACATACACATATATGCACACACACTCATATATGTACAACAAAACAAGGTGGATGACAACTGAAAAGGACATCTGAACTCGACCCCTGGCCTCTACATGCATGAACATACTTGTGCATGAACACCTGCACAAGTATGGGGTGCCCACAAACATACGGACATGCACACACCACACACATACACACATGTCAAAATAGACAAAAGGGGGCTGGGTAGATGGCTCAGGGCCAGAGTTCCATTCCCTAGTACCCACGTAATGCAAGATGTACAAGGTGGCACATGCATCTGGAGTTTGTTTGTAGTGGTTAGAGGCTCTGGCACACCCATTCTCTCTCTCTCTTGCTATCTTCCTCTTTTTTTTTAAATTTCTCTCTCTCAAATAAAAATATTTTTAAAAAATAGGAAAAAGAAAAAAAAAAGTCCTGTGATAAGCTGCCTTCTGCAATGTGGGCAAAGAAAGAGGAGCCTGACAGGCTTTCTAAGCTGTTGCTTCTCCTCTTTCTCCAAGTGTGCTTGGGGGAGGAGGGTGCCAGACTGGCAAAGTGCAGACCCCTCAACTACATCCAGACTCACAGATTGAGGCTCCCGAGAGACAGCAGAACTTGTCTTCCAAATGCCATGACATGGTGACATGGGCAGAACAGAAAGGAGCACAGGACAGATAGCCACCTCCAGGGCTGCATGGAGCTGTCCACCACACCAGTGTTGAAGTGAGATGGCAGAGGTGTTGAGGGGTAACTCCATAAGTGGCTACTATGGTATGTGTGTGCACATACATGTGTATAATCATAAATATTCACATGAAAATTCAGACAGGGATTTCAGTTGTGCAATGAGGTGGGTTCTGCCTTCCTCCTGGCCCACAGGTGAGGTGTGTGTACTGGGAGGGCTGGGCACCCGGAGTACCAGACTATATAAGTCTATAAGCAGTTTTGTAAGCCCAAGATGCACATGGTGTTTGGTATCTGTGGAGATTTTTGGTGACTCTGGCCAGGTGGTCTTTGTGGTGGTCTCGCTAATAACCTGCCCTTGATCTTGGCCCATGTCTGGGTTTGGGTTTCTGGCCTTTCTCTGTGCTACAAGTTGCCCATTGTCCCTCCTAGAAATCTCTTTGTATGCCATGGACTCTAAGTCACATTTTTCCTTGAGTGCTTATCTTTTCAGGTTATTATCACATGATTTCATATTAAATATAGATCATATACTTTGTGTACTCAGTGTCTATCGACTCCTTTAAAATGTATTTATTTATTTATTTGAGAGAGAGAGAGAGAGACAGACAGACAGAGACAGAGACAGAGAAAATGGGCATACCAGGACCTCTAGCCACTGGAAACAAACTCCAGATGCATGCACCACCTTATGCATCTGGCTTATGTGGGTCTTGGGGAATTGAACCTTGGTCCTTTAGATTTGCAGGAAAGTTCCTTAACTGCTTTGCCATTCCTACAGTCCACTATAGAGTCCTAAAACTGATGAAAGTAGGACATGGCTCACCTTTCCTCCCAAGGTGAGTTCTTAGTGCAGCCTCTGCTTTTCTAGTTGGGATTCCCTGATTTGCTCTCCATCATTACATGAGTGGTCCCAAGATCCTGTGTGGAAATTCCGAACAATACTTGGAGCAAACACAAGATGATAAGTGTTTGAAGTTATGGGTATACCAGCTGTCCTGATTTGATCATTTTACATTGCAAACATTCAGTGGAACATCACACTCTACCCCATCAGGAAATGTAATTACTGCATACCAATTAAGATGTAGAAATAAGAAAAAAAAATATTGTCTTAAGAAAAGTGAAGAAAAGAAAGTGTGCTGCTTTTTATTTTTGTTTTCAGTATATATATGTATACATATATATTGAAAATATATATATATATGAGTCACCTTGTGCATCTGGCTTTACATGGATACTGGAAAATCAAACCCAGGTCATTTCTCCATGTGCTGCTTTCTTTATGAGCAGTGACATGATGTGGGAGGAGAGGAGGTCTGGTGATGGAGTCTGCATTCCCAGTATGCCTCTCTCAGACATTGTCAGTATAGGGCCATACCATCCTGAGGGGTCTGCTTCAGAAGCTAAGCAAGGTTGGCTTGGTAAGTATCTAGATAGGAGACTTTGCTTCATTCAACTTCACTTATTAGCTTTTCTTTCTGTTTCTCTCTCTCTCTCTCTCTCTCTCTCTCTCTCTCTCTCTCTCTCTCTCTCGTGTGTGTGTGTGTGTGTGTGTGTGTGTGTGTGTGTGTGCATGTGGAGGTCAGAAGTCAATATCTGATGTCCTTTTCAATTGTTCAACACTTTCTTTTTTGAGGAAGGGACTCTTACTGAACACAGAGTGCACTGACTGGGATAGACTGGATCCTCCTGCCTCTACCTCCCCAACACTTGGATCACAGATATGTTGTGCCATATACAGCATTATATGTGGGTGTTGGAATCTAAACATAGGATCTATATTTGCCTGGTGAACACTCTACCTATGAACCATTCAACCAGTCTGAATCTCCACTTCTTGATGGTACAAACATTACCTCAGTTGTGATGGAACAAAATGCAGAAGTCCTCCATAAAGCTGAAAAGTTGTTGAAGGATGTAGATATGGTCCTCATCATCTGATCCTGGTAAAGTGTGGAGATATGCTCCTGATCATCTGATGCTAGTGAGAGGTGGAGATATGCTCCCCAAAATCTGATACTGTTGAAGGATAGAGGTATGCTTCCCATAAACTGGTGCTGGTGAAGGGTGGAAATGTGCTCATCAACATCTGATCCAGGTGAAGGGTGGAGATGTGCTCCTCTTCATCAAATGTGGGTGAAGGGTGGAGATGTGCTCCTTGTCATCAGATGCTGGTGAAGGGTGGAGATGTGTTCCCCATCATCTGATGCTTGGGAAGGGTGGAGATGTGCTCCCTATCATCTGATGCTTGTGAAGGGTGGAGATGTGCTCCTTGTCATCAGATGCTGGTGAAGGGTGGAGATGTGTTCCCCATCATCTGATGCTTGGGAAGGGTGGAGATGTGCTCCCCATCATCTGATGCTTATGAAGGGTGGAGATGTGCTTCTCATCAGTGGATGCTGGTGAAGGGTGGAGATGTGATTCCCATCTTCTGATGCTGGTGAAGGGCTTAGAAGTGCTCCCCATCATCTGATGCTGGTGAAGGGTGGAGATGTGCTCCCCATCATTTGAGGCTGGTGAAGGGTGGAGATGTGCTTCCCATCATTGGATGCTGGTGAAGGATGGAGATGTGCTCCCCATCATCGGATGCTGGTGAAGGGTGGAGATGTGCTCCTTATCATCTGATGCTGGTGAAGGGTGGAAATGTGCTCCTTATCATCTGAGGATGGTGAAGGGTGGAGATGTGCTCCCTACCATTCTGATGCTGGAGAAAGGTGGAGATGTGTTCCCCATCATCTGATGCTGGTGAAGGGTGGAGATGTGCTCTTCATCATCTGAGACTGGTGAAGGGTAGAGATGTGCTCCCCATTTTCTGAGGCTGGTGAAGGGTGGGGATGTGCTAACCATCATTTGATGCTGGGGAAGGGTGGAGATGTGCTCTCCATCATCTGATGCTGGTGAAGGGTGGAGATGTGCTCCCCATCATTTGATGTTGGTGAAGGGTGGAGATGTGTTCCCAATCATCTGATGCAGATGAAGGGTGGAGATGTGCTCCTCATCATCTGAGGCTGGTGAAGGGTGGAGATGTGCTCCTCATCATCTGAGGATGGTGAAGGGTGGAAATGTGCTCCTCATCATCTGAGGATGGTGAAGGGTGGAGATGTGCTCTCCATCATCTGATGCTGGGAAAGGGTGGAGATGTCTGCTCCATCATGTGGTCCTGGTTAAGGGTGGACATGTGCTCCCGATCATCTGATGCTGGTGAATGGTGGTGATGTGCACCCAATCATCTGATCCTGGTGAAGGGTGGAGATGAGCTCCCCATCATCTGATGCTGGTGAAGGCTGGAGATGTGCTCCCCATCATCTGATGCTGGTGAAGGGTGGAGATGTGCACCCAATCATCAAATGCTGGTGAAGGGTGGAGATGTGCTCCCATCATCTGATGCTGGTGAAGGCTGGAGATGTGCTCCCCATCAACTGATGCTGGTAAAGGTTGGAGATGTGCTCCCAATCATCAAATGCTGGTGAAGGGTGGAGATGTGCTCCCCATCATCTGATGCTGATGAGGGGTGCAGATGTGCTCCCCAATGTCTGAGGCTGGTGAAGGGTGGAGATGTGCTCCCCATCACCTGAGACTGGTGAAAGGTGGAAATGTGCTCCTCATCAACTGACCCTGGTGAAGGGTGGAGATGTGCTCCTCATCAACTGATGCTGGTGAAGGATGGAGATGTGCTCCTCATCATGTGATGCTGGTGAAGGGTGAAGATTGCTCCCCATCATCTGAGGTGGTGAAGTGTGGAGATATGCTCCTCTTTTTCTGAGGCTGGTAAAGGGTGGATATATGCTCCCCATCATCTGATGCTGGTGAAAGGTGTAGATGTGCTCCCCATCATTTGATGCTCGTGAAGTGTGGAGATTGCTCCTCATCATCTGGGGTTGGTGAAAGGTGGAGATGTGCTCCTCATCATATGACGCTGGTGAAGGGTGGAGATGTGCTCCTCATCAACTGATTTTGGTGAAGGATGGAGATGTACTCCTCATTATCTGATGCTGGTGAAGTGTGGAGATGTGCTCCTCATCATCTGATGTTGGTGAAGGGTGGAGATGTGCTCCACATCATCTGATGCTGGTGAAGGGTGGAGATGTGCTCTCCATCATCTGAGACTGGTCAAGGGTGGAGATGTGCTCCCCACCATCTGATGCTGGTGTAGGTTGGAGATGTGCTCCCTATCATCTGAGACTGGTAAAAGGTGATGTGCTGTTCATCCTCCCATGCTGGTTTAGAGTGGCAATGTGCTCCCCATCATCTGATGCTGGTGAAGGGTGGAGATGTGCTCCCCATCATTTGATGCTGGTGAAGGTTGGAGATATGTTCCCCATCATCTGATGGGATGAAGGGTGGAGATGTGTCCTCAGCATCTGAGGCTGCTGAGGGTGGACATGTGCCCCCATATTCTGAGGGTGGTGAAGGGTGGAGATGTGCTCCACATCTTCTGAGGCTGGTGAAGGGTGAAAATGTGTTCCTCCTCATCTGAGGATTGTGATGGTGGAGATGTGCTGTCCATCATCTGATGGCTGTGAAGAGTGGAGATGTTGGTACCATCATCTGGTCCCGGTTACAGGTGGACATGTGCTCCACATCATCTGATGCTGGTGAATGGTGGAGATGTGCTCCCCATCATCTGATGCTGGTGAAGGGTGGAGATGTGCTCCCCATCATCTGAGACTGGTGAAGGTAGGAGAGGTGCTCCCCATCATCTGATGCTGGTGAAGGGTGGAGATGTGCTCCCCATCATTTGATGCTCATGAAGTGTGGAGTTTGCTCCACATCATCTGGCGTTGGTGAAAGGTGGAGATGTGGTCCTCATTAACTGATGCTGGTGAAGGATGGAGATGTGCTCCCCATCATCTGATGCTGGTGGAGGGTGGAGATGTGCTCCCCATCATCTGAGACTGGTGAAGGGAGGAGAGGTGCTCACCATCATCTGATGCTGGTGAAGGGTGGAGATGTGCTCCCCATCATTTGATGCTCATGAAGTGTGGAGTTTGCTCCACATCATCTGGCGTTGGTGAAAGGTGGAGATGTGGTCCTCATTAACTGATGCTGGTGAAGGATGGAGATGTGCTCCTCATCATCTGATGCAGGTGAAGTGTGGAGATGTGCTCCCCATCATCTGATGCTGGTATAGGGTGGAGATGTGCTCCCCATCATCTGATGCTGGTGAAGGGTGGAGATGTGCTCCCCATCATCTGAGACTGGTGAAGGGAGGAGAGGTGCTCACCATCATCTGATGCTGGTGAAGGGTGGAGATGTGCTCCCCATCATTTGATGCTCGTGAAGTGTGGAGTTTGCTCCACATCATCTGGCGTTGGTGAAAGGTGGAGATGTGGTCCTCATTAACTGATGCTGGGGAAGGATGGAGATGTGCTCCTCATCATCTGATGCTGGTGAAGTGTGGAGATGAGATGTGCTCCTCTTCATCTGATGTTGGTGAAGGGGGGAGATGTGCTCTCCATCTTCATATGCTGGTGAAGGGTGGAGGTGTGCTCTCCATCATCTGAGACTGGTGAAGAGTGGAGATGTGCTCCCCATCATCTGATGTTGGTGAAGGGTGGATATGTTCTCCCCATAATCTGAGACTGGTGAAGGGTAGACGTGTGCTCCCCACCATTTGATGCTTGTGAAGTTTGGACATGTGCTCCCTATCATCTGATTCTTATGATGGATGGAGATGTACTTCTCATCAATGGATGTTGGTGAAGGTTGGAGATGTGATTCCCATCATCTGTGGCTGCTGAAGGGCTAGATGGGCTACCCATCATCTGATGCTGGTGAAGGGTGGAAATGTGTTACTTATCATCTGAGGATGGTTAAGGGTGGAGATGTGCTCCCCATCATTCTGATGCTGGAGAAGGGTTGAGATGTGCTCCCCATCATGTGATGCTGGTGAAGGGTTGATATGTGCTCCCCATCATCTGAGGTTGGTGAAGGTTGGAGATGTGATTCCCATCATCTGTGGCTGCTGAAGGGCTAGATGTGCTGCCCATCATCTGATGATGGTGAAGGGTGGATATGTGCTCCCCATCATTTGATGCTGGTGAAGGGTGGAGATGTGCTCCCCATCTTCTGAGGTTGGTGAAGGTTGGAGATGTGCTCCCCATCATCTGAGGCTGGTGAAGTGTGGAGATGTGCTCCCCATTTTCTGAGGGTGGTAAATGGTGGAGATGTGCTCCCCATCATTTGATGCTGTTGAAGGGTGTATTTGTGTTCCCCATCATCTGATGCTGGTGAAGGGTGAAGATGTGCTTCCCATTTTCTGAGGCTTGTGAAGGGTGGAAATGTGCTCCTCCTCATCTGAGGAAGGTGAAAGGTGGATATGTGCTCCTCATCATCTGATGATGGTGTAATGTGGAGTTTTTATCTCCATCATCTGATCTAGGTGATGTATCTAGATGTGCTCCTCTTCATCAAATGCTGGTGAAGGGTGGAGATGTGCTCCCCATCATCTGATGCTGGTGAAGGGTGGATATGTGCTCCTCATCCTCTGATGCTGGTGAAGGGTGGAGATTTTATCCCCATCATCTGATGCTGTTGATGGGTGGAGATTTGATCCCCATCATCTGATCCTGGTGAAAGGTGGAGATGTGCTCCTCATCATCTGAGGCTGGTGAAGGGTGGAGATGTGCTCCTCATCATCTGAGGCAGGTGGAGGGTGGAGATGTGTTCCCCATCATCTGACATTAGTGAAGGGAGGAGATATGCTCCCCATCATGTGATGTTGGTGAAGGGTGGAGTTGTGCCCCTCATCATCTGATGCTGGTGAAGGGTGGAGATGTGTTCCCCATTATCTAATGCTGATGAAGTTTGGAGATTGATCCCATTATCTCATGCTGGTGAAGTGTGGAGATGTCCTCCCCATCATCTGATGCTGGTGAAGTGGGGAGATGTGCTCCTCATCATCTGGTGCTCTTGCAGGTTGGAGATGTGCTCCTCATCATCTGATGCTGGTGAAGAGTGGAGATATGCTCCCCATCATCTGATGCTGGTGAAAGGTGGAGATGTGCTCCTCTTCATCTGATGTTGGTGAAGGGGGAGATGTGCTCCTCATCATCTGATGTTGGTGAAAGGGGGAGATGTGCTCCTCTTCATCTGATGCTGGTGAAGGGTGGAGATGTGCTCCCCATCATCTGATGCTGGTGAAGGGTGGAGAATTGATCCCCATCATCTGATGCTGGTGCAGGGTGGAGATTTGCTCCTCATCATCTGAGGCTGGTGAAGGGTGGAGATGTGCTCCTCATCATCTGAGGCTGGTGGAGGGTGGAGATGTGCTCCTCATCATCTGAGGCTGGTGGAGGGTGGAGATGTGTTCCCCATCATCTGACATTAGTGAAGGGAGGAGATATGCTCCCCATCATGTGATGTTGGTGAAGGGTGGAGTTGTGCCCCTCATCATCTGATGCTGGTGAAGTGTGGAGATGTGTTCCTCATTATCTAATTCTGGTGAAGGGTAGAGATTGATCCCATTATCTCATGCTGGTGAAGGGTGGAGATGTCCTCCCCATCATCTGATGCTGGTGAATGTGGAGATGTGCTCCTCATCATCTGATGCTCTTGAAGGTTGGAGATGTGCTCCCCATCATCTGATGCTGGTGAAAGGTGGAGATGTGCTCCCCATCATCTGATGCTGGTGAAAGGTGGAGATGTGCTCCTCATTATCTCATGCTGGTGAAGGGTGGAGATGTGCTCCTCATCATCTGATGCTGGTGAAAGGTGGAGATGTGCTCCTCATCATCTGATGCTGGTGAAGGGTGGAGATGTGCTCCCCATGATCTGATGCTGGTGAAGGGTGGAGAATTGATCCCCATCATCTGATGCTGGTGCAGGGTGGAGATTTGCTCCTCATCATCTGAGGCTGGTGAAGGGTGGAGATGTGCTCCTCATCATCTGAGGCTGGTGGAGGGTGGAGATGTGTTCCCCATCATCTGACATTAGTGAAGGGTGGAGATGTGCTCCTCATCATGTGATGTTGGTGAAGGGTGGAGATGTGCTCCTCATCATGTGATGTTGGTGAAGGGTGGAGATGTGTTCCCCATTATCTAATGCTGATGAAGCATGGAGATTGATCCCCATTATCTCATGCTGGTGAAGGGTAGAGATGTGCTCCTCATCATCTGATGCTGGTGAAGGGTGGAGATGTGTTCCCCATTATCTAATGCTGATGAAGCGTGGAGATTGATCCCCATTATCTCATGCTGGTGAAGGGTGGAGATGTGCTCCCCATCATCTGATGCTGGTGAAGGGTAGAGATGTGCTCCTCATCATCTGATGCTGGTGAAGGGTGGAGATGTGTTCCCCATTAATGCTGATGAAGCGTGGAGATTGATCCCCGTTATCTCATGCTGGTGAAGGGTGGAGATGTGCTCCCCATCATCTGATGCTGGTGTAGGGTAGAGATGTGCTCCTCATCATCTGATGCTGGTGAAGGGTGGAGATGTGTTCCCCATTATCTAATGCTGGTGAAGGGTAGAGATTGATCCCCATCATCTCATGCTGGTGAAGGGTGGAGATGTGCTCCCCATCATCTGATGCTGGTGAAGGGTGGAGATGTGCTCCCCATCATCTGATGCTGGTGAAGGGTGGAGATTTGCTCCCCATCATCTAATGCTGGCGAAGGGTGGAGATTTGCTCCCTATTATCTGATGCTAGTGCAGGTTCGAGATGTGTTTCCTGTCAACTGATGGTGGTGAAGAGTAGAGATGTGTTTTCTCCTTCTAATGCTGGTGCATGGTGGAGACGTCCCTTCCATCATCTGGTCCTGGTTAAGGGTGGAGATGTGCTCCCCATCATCTGATGCTGGTGTTGTGTGGACATGTGATCCTGGTGAAGGGTGGGGCTGACATCTGTTGCCAGGCCATGATATTGAACTCTGGCTGGTGATGCTGTTCCTGACTGGGGTTTCGGGTTGAACTACTTATTTTCAATTCTTTCAGACCATTCTCATTCTGTGAGCATCATGGGTATGAGTATTTTGAAGACCAGCTCATGCTGTCTTCTCTTTGCTTCAGACCCTTTCTGTTTCTCACTACTCTGTGAGTGGTCCCTGGTAAGGATGGAGGGTGAGGTTGGGAAGGCAGGGCCATGTGGCTCAGCAGCAGGTCTTTGACAGGTGAGGATGTACTTGGATGTAGAGTCAGTAGCTCAAATCCCCTCCAGAAGTGTTTTTCTTTTTCATTTGAGCTTCTGAACAGACCCAGCCTGGAGTGGAGTTCTCAGATCGCAGCACCAGCTGCTCATGTCTCAGCAGAGGCCCAGCTGGATGGCAGACTGCCTGTGGTCCCAGAGCTGCCTCTCTGCCTCTATGCACAGCAGCAGTGATGTGAGAAACCCTATGAGAGCTAGTGACAGTGTTTCTCCGGGTCAGCCCTGTGTGGAGCAACCATTGCTGTGATTCTTGCCCACACCCACACCACCCAACTCTTTCTTCCCACTGCTATTTTCATTTAAACTAATGCATAGGTTTCTGGGCAATGAATATCTTAAAAGAAAAAGAAAATTATATACTAGTCCTTAAGGTGGAAGACCAATATTTTGACTTTATAGTTATATTTTCCCCCAGTAGGCATGAAAATAAATGTGTGGATTTTGCATGTATCTCTGTAGTAGAGCACTTGTGTAGAATCCACAGTAAGGGATTGTGGGCATGGTTTAGTGGTAGAACATTCACCTAGGCTCCACCATGAGGGGCAAGAGATAAGGCTTAGTAGAGAGTCTTAGTAGAGTGCCTAGAAGCCCCAGTGAGGGGCATCACTCAGGAGTAGTGTGTTTGCCTAGCATGCATTAGCCCCTGACACCTGTTCTCATATTGAAAACATAGAAAGATAAAAACAAAACAAACCAGAATCAAAACTAGCTTAATGTTGAACATTTTAGAATAAGATCTGTTAGTACCACTTTAAAATTAGGCAAGATGAAAACTTGCTTTTCCTTTAATCTTGATTCTTTCATAACAATATTGGATAAGAATCTATGCCTGACTTATTGAGGGTTCAGATCCCTCATGGAGTTGTCCCTCAGGGTTTTGCTACCCTAGTCTTGGGTGCTCCGCCACAACAGAATCTCCTGCGGCTGTTTACTTCATATCACATCCAGGGTCTCAGCAGCTGAGGCACCTTGTGGACCAGTGGCTGGAGGTGATCCATGCACTTGGACTTTCTGGCCAGTGGCAGCCTTTTTATTGACTGGGAAACCAGAATGTTCTGGGCTCCATGAGAGCAGGTTCTGATCATGTTTGTGTTGGGCTTTAATGTAACTGTCAGGCTACAACTTCCCAGTGAGAAAAACTTCCCTATTATTATGATTTTCCTGTACCTTTTTTTTCAAGGTAAGTTCTCTCTCTAGCCTAGGCTGACCTAGAATTCACTATGTAGTCTCAGGGTGGCCTCAAACTCATAGTGATCCTCCTACCTCTGTCTCTCAAGTGCTGCAATTAAAGGTGTGTGCCACCATGCCTAGATTTTATTTTCCTGTAGTTTATACTGGGCCTAACAACTAAAATAAATGGCACCAGGCTGGAGAGATGGCTTAGTAGTAAGGCAGTTGCCTGCAAAGCCAAATGACTCAGGTTTAATTCCCCAGGAGCCACATAAGCTAGATGCACAAGGTGGTGCATGTGTCTGGAGTTTGTTTGCAGTGGCTGAAGGCAAAGACACTCCCATACTCACTCTATCTGTTTCTTTTCTCCCTATCAGATAAATAAATTAATAAATTGAAAGTTAGTTTCAAATATTTATATAAAAAAGAAATGGTACCAACTGATCTAATGATGTTCCAGGAAATGCGAGTCTCCATATCATGTGTAACGTTAATACGCTCCAGGAAGAGATCAGTGGTATAAACTACTGCGTCTGTGGGAGAGTAATTCATTCATTTCTTCAGCAAATATCTTAGTATCTTTCATTTACCAGCCATTTCTCTTTTACTGGCTGTCCTGTTTTAGGTGCAAGATGTGGTTTTCTGATCCCAGGAAGCTTATATCTATAAAGTGACATGGAAGCACTGTGTTTTGGTGTTTAAGATGCTTGTGTTTTCTGAACAAAACAGAACTTGTTGATCTTGAATGGAGCAAGTGCCCCAGTATAAGATGTGTGTGGGCTGTGAGTCAGGCCACATGGCTGCCAAGGGAAAATGTATCAGGCTGGGTTGGTCTGGACTGTGCACAGCACTGGGGGCGCTGATATTTCAAATTGGGAAGTGTGCTGAGACTGATTTTTGTAGCAATGACAGATAATTAAAAATGCCTGCCATACATGAGAAAATCAGTAGGAGCTGTTTGCCGTGCACTAGGAGAGTGATGGTGCATTCAGTGTAGCCATCTCAAGCTGTCTATCATCGAAGGCTTCTTTGACTTAGGTTTCCTTGGATGGCATATTAATCACTTTCTCATCACTGTTACCAAATACTTGACAAGAAGCAGCTTAAGGAAGGAAAGGGGATATTTATGTTACAGTTCCAGGGGGTAGAGTATGTCATGGCAGGAAGGCGTGGTAGTCCGAGCATGAGGCAGCTGGTCAGTTTTCAGTGAGGAAGCAACTAGATGAATGCTGCTGCTTAGCTTTCTCTTTTTTATTCAGTCCAGAACCAAAGCCCATATTCTCACTTCAATTAAACCTAATGTAGAAAGTCCTTCACAGACCTGCCAAGGGTTTGTGTGCAGTACTGGGGAGAGCAGGCATTGCCCCAGCCCATGGCATGGAGGCTAAGGACAGGCATTTAAGGAGAACAGGGACTAAAGAGTAGGGCTCCCAAAGGTGCTGCATGTGGGGCCACATGCAGGGAGAAACCAAGGTGCAAATACCCCAACTGCCCTTTCCTCAGCATTGAACCCCTTAGCTCTCTGGCTTCCAGCTGGGTTTCACCAGCAGGATGCCCAGCAGGAGAGCAGGTGGTGAGAAGAGACCAGCAATTTTGCATGTAGCACTTCCCATCCATTGTTTCTGGCATCGATGCATGTGAGGATGAGGATGGTGGCAGTGGGCATTGGATGGAGAAGATGGCATGCCAAGAGATTAGAAATGACAGGCAGTCTTCATGGGGGTGTCCCACTTTCTGTCTGAGTAATTGTTGCAGTTACCTTCCCATTGCTGCTTGATTTTTCTTGGGACTTTTAATTGGAGACTTGAAGTTTTTTTCCTTTTCTTTCTTTCTTTCTTTCTTTCTTTCTTTCTTTCTTTCTTTCTTTCTTTCTTTCTTTTTTATTTTCACAATTTTTATTAACATTTTCCATAATTATAAAAAACATCCCATGTACAGAGAAGCGAGGGATGAAGACGACGCCGAGTCCTTGGAGGAGTTCTAGGAGGGGCTGCATTCTTCTAGTCTCTGTGAGCCACATGGTCATTCCTTCCATGGAACCTCTAAAAGTCTCGAGATCGCTGGTGGATGCTGCAGAGGGAAAGCAGGCTACGTTACACAGGTCGCTCCAAAGTGAAGCCCAGTCTTGTCTTTCAGGCAACGATCTTCATGTGCTTGACAAGTTTAGTATTTGAATGTTGTGCTTGCCCATATTGTATTAAAGTTTTCCACTATGTAGTGCATTGGTCTGATATCTTAGTGTGTAATGGAGCACACTTGTGTTTCTGTTTTGGGTAATTTGGCTTCTTTATCAACACTGATTACATCTGGTTAGTGATAGCTTAGTTGAGGGTCCTGTGCATGGAGTTTCTGAGGTGTGGGGCGGAAAGACCCCGGAGCACCTCAGAGTATTTGCTTCTGATCCGTGTTTCTGTGGGAAGACACCTTTTGTGAGGAGTAAGGACAGTTTAAGGTGCCTGTGGCTGGAGTGTCTTTCTGGAGTAGCATCCAAGCTGACCTAAGTTGGGGGCAGCTGTTGTTGGGTTCACCTGACTTGAGTTCATTGCTGTCATGAGTGGTTGGTTCACACACACAGCAGTCATGCTTGGTAAGGAAACCAACTTCTGCAAGTTACAATTGAATTGTCAATATATTGCCTTTTTTTTCCCACCAAAAGAAGCATTTATAGACTGTAGAAACTCGCATCTCATATGTACATGTTCATGTCATGTAAAATGATTATGTGGTTATCTACAGAGAAGTTAACACGTTATCAACAAATTCTTTGTCTAATATGTGGTATCTTTAAAAGCATTGAAAGGAGAAATAAAATAACAGTCCTCTGAAAAATAAAAAAAAAATAAAATAAAAAGCATCCCATGGTAATACCCCCCCACTTTCCCCTTTGAAATTCCATTCTTCATCATATTACCTCACCATCTCAATCATTGTACTTACATATATACAATAACAACTTATTAAGTACCCTCCTCCCTTCCTTTCTCTTCCCTTTATATCTCCTTTTGAACTTACTGGCCTCTGATACTAAGTATTTTCCTTCTCACATAGAAGCTTAATCATCTGTAGCTAGGATCCACATATGAGGGAGAACATGTGGTGCTTGGCTTTCTGGGCCTGAGTTACCTCACTTAGTATAATCCTTTCCAGATCCATTCATTTTCCTGCAAATTTCATAACTTCATTTTTCTTTACCGCTGAGTAGAACTCCATTGTATAAATGTGCCACATCTTCATTATCCACTCATCAGTTGAGGGACATCTAGGCTGGTTCCATTTCCCAGCTATTATAAATTGAGCAGCAATAAACATGATTGAACACATACTTCTAAGGAAATGAGATGAGTCCTTAGGATATATGCCTAGGACTGCTGTAACTGGGTCATATGGTAGATCAATCTTTAGCTGTTTTAGGAACCTCCACACTGTTTTCCACTATGGCTGGACCAGATTGCATTCCCACCAGCAGCGCAGAAGGGTTCCTCTTTTTCCACATCCCCGCCAGCATTTATGATCATTTGTTTTCATGATGGTTGCCAATCTGACAGGAGTGTGATGGAATCTCAATGCAGTTTTAATCTGCATTTCCCTGATGACTAGTGACGTAGAACATCTTTTTAGATGCTTATATGCCATTCGTATTTCTTCCTTTGAGAATGCTCTATTTAGCTCCATAGGCCATTTTTTGATTGGCTTGTTTGATTCCTTATTATTTAACTTTTTGAGTTCTTTGTATATCCTAGATATTAATCCTCTATCAGATATATAGCTGGCGAAGATTTTTTCCCTATTCTGTAGGTTGCCTCTTTGCTTTTTTCGCCATGCCCTTTGCAATGCAAAATCTTTGTAATTTCATGAGGTATTTCATTTATAGATTTGTGTATATTGAACCATTCCTGCATCTCTGGGATAAAGCCTACTTGGTCAGGGTGAATGATTTTTTTGATATATTCTTGTATTCTGTTTGCCAATATTTTGTTGAGAATTTTTGCATCTATGTTCATGAGGGAGATTGGTCTGTAATTTTCTTTTCTTTTTGTTCTATCTTTGCCTGGTTTTGGTATCAGGGTGATGCTGGCCTCATAGAAGGAGTTTTGTAGAATTCTTTCTTTTTCTATTTCCTGGAAAAGCTTAAGAAGCAATGGTGTTAGCTCTTCCTTAAAAGTCTGGTAAAATTCAGCAGTGAATCCATCTGGGCCTGGGCTTTTTTTAGTTGGGAGATTATTGATAACTGTTCGGATCTCCATGTTTGTTATAGGTCTATTTAAGTGATTAATCTCATCTTGATTTAATTTAGGTAGGTCATATAAATTAAGGAAATTATCCATTTCTTTCAGATTTTCATACTTTGTGGAGTATATGCTTTTATAGTAAGTCCCTATGATTTTTTGAATTTCTCTGGAATCTGTTGTGATGTTACCTTTTTCATCTCTGATTTTATTAATTTGTGTCTCTTCTCTCTTTCTTTTGGGCAGATTTGCTAAGGGTTTATCAATCTTGTTTATCCTTTCAAAGAACCAACTCTTTGTTTCATTAATTTTTTGGATTTTTTTTTGTTTGTATTTCATTAATTTCTGCCCTAATCTTGATTATTTCTTCCCGTCTACTGATTTTTGGTTTGCCTTGTTCTTCTTTTTCCAAGGCTTTAAGGTGAAGCATTAGGTTGTTTACTTGCGACTTTTCTAATTTCTTAATATAGGCACTTAAGGCTATAAATTTACCTCTTAGAACTGCCTTCATTGTGTCCCAGAGATTTTGATATGTTGTGTTCTCATTATCATTTGACTCTATACATTTTTTGATTTCCTTCTTGATTTCTTCATTGACCCATTCATCATTTAGTAGTATATTGTTTAGTTTCCATGATTTTGTGTATGCTCTATAGCCTTTCTTGTTACTGATTTGTAGTTTAATTCCATTGTGGTCAGATAGAATGCAAGGAATTATTTCAATTTTCCTGAATTTGTTATGATTTGGTTTGTGTCCTAATATATGGTGTATTTTAGAGAATGTTCCATGTGCTGCTGCAAAGAATGTATATTCTGCAGCATTTGGATGAAATGTCCTGTATATATCTGTTAGATCCATTCCTTCTATGACCTCATTTAGTCCAGATGCCTCTGTGTATTTTTTTTCTTGGGATGACCTGTCAATTGATGAGAGTGGGGTCTTAAAGTCACCCACTACCACTGTGTTTGGTGTTATCTGTGACCTTAGTTCTAATACTGTTTGATAAATTTGGGAGCCCCCATGTTAGGTGCATATATGTTTAGGATTGTAATGTCCTCCTGTTGGAGTGTGCCCTTAATCAATATAAAGTGACTTTCCTTATCTTTTTTGACTAACGTTGGACTGAAGTCTACTTTGTCAAATATTAGGATAGCAACCCCTGCTTGTTTTCTAGGCCCATTTGCTTGAAACACCTTTTTCCACACTTTCACCCTAATATAATGTCCATCCTTTGTAGAAAGGTGAGTTTCTTGGAGACAACAAATTGTAGGATTCTGCTTTTTAACCCAGTCTGCAAACCTATGTCTTTTGGTTGCGGCATTGAGGCCATCGATATTAAGAGATATTATTGAAAGGTGTTTATTTATGTTTGCCATTTTTTTTGTTTTGGGTTCTGGTTCTACCTTTGCTTTCTTGTGTTAACTAATATTTGAGTATTGCTTGTTTTTTCCAGGTTCCTTATATGTGTGCTTTCCCTTTTCTTCAGCATGGAGAATTCTATCAAGTATTTTCTGTAGAGGTTTTGTCTTAAAATACTCCTTCAACCTGCTTTTATTATGGAATGTCCTTATTTCTCCATCTATGTGAATGGATAGCTTTGCAGGATAAAGTAACCTTGGTTGACAGCTATTATGTTTCAGATCTTGGAATATATCACTCCAAGCCCTTCTGGCTTTTAAAGTTTGTGTTGAATAATCTGCTGTGATCCTGATGGGCTTGCCTTTGTAGGTAACTTGATTTTTCTCTCTAATTGCTTTCAATATTTTTTCTTTGGTTTGTGTGTTTGGTAGTTTGATTATAATATGGCGAGTAGAGGTTCTTTCCAGGTTTTGTATGGCTGGTGTTTTAAAGGCTTCCTGTATCTGCATTGGCACCTCTTTCCCAATTTGGGGGAAGTTTTCTTCTGTGATTTTGTTGAAGACGCCTACTATGCCTTTGGAGTGGAATTCTTCTTCTACTATGCCCTGAATTCTTATATTGGATCTTTTCATAGTGTCCCAAATATCTTGAAATTCCCACTCATACTTTTCTATAAGTTTGTCTTTCTCTTTGTTGGACTGTATTAGATCTGCCACCTGGTCTTCTAGCTTAGATATTCTGTTCTCTCCTTCATCCATTCTACTGGTGAGATTTTCTACAGAGTTTTTTATTTCATTAACTGTGTTCTTCATTGCTAGTAATTCTGACTGGTTTTTCTTTATTATTTCTATTTCCTTATTTATGTCTTGTATTGCCTTCTTTATTTCATGAAATTGGTGTTCCTCATCTTCTTTGATTCCTTTGATTTCTTCTTTGAGTTCCTCTTTGACTCCTTTTATATGTAATCTGACTTCTTTGAACATATTTATAATCATTCTTTTGAAATCTTTCTCAGGCATTTCCTCTCACTTGTTCTCACTGGAGGTCATTTCTGATACATTAATATTGTTAGGTGGATTTATATTGTCTTGCTTTTTAGTGTTTCTTGTGTTATAATGTATATATTTTTGCATCTTGGATTAAGTTATTGCTCGGATTTTCTAGCTAGCTAGGTATTCTTAACTGTATCAATTGATTTGATGTTATATATCTTTAGGATAGGAGTTTAAGATGTTAGGTGTGGCCCTTAAGGCTCTCAGAGTATCTACAAAGGTGTTTCTAGGGGTTGAGTTTCCCTGTTATGGGAGTATTCAAGTAGGCTGAGTGGCATAACATACAGGTAGATTCTAAAATTTAACTAGACACTGTACATATTCAATCAAAAACAGTACCGAATATTTATGCAAGAGTAGTAACAACCAGATCCTCTAGTAACAAAGAGGTTAAGATTTCTGGTCTGTTGAGGGATCCAAGTCAGCTTGTGACCAAGTGAAACCCTTCCCTGGTGCAAACCCAGTTACCTTGGATGAGTTTGGTCTCAGTCAAGTTGCTGCCTGGGTCGTTGGGCTGCTGTTCTGATTTCTGGAGCTGGGCACTGGCTTTTCCTGTGGGGCAAAACGAGCCTGGCAACTGTGGCCCTGCAGATCGGCACCCCCGCTGCTGGAACCGCTACTGCTGCTGTTGAAGCTGCCGCTGCTGGATCTGTCACTGCTGCTGCTAAAGCTGCCACTGCTAAAGCTGCTGCTGCTGGATCTGTTGCCACTGCTGCTGAAGCTGCTGATGTAGCTGCCACTACTGGTTCCGTCACTGGTGCCTCTGAAGCTGCTGTTGCTGGATCTGTCGCTGCTGCCTCTGAAGCTGCCACTGCTGGATCTGCTGCTGCTGCTGCCTCTGAAGCTGCTGCTAGTGGCTCCGCCGCTGCTGGGGCTACTATTGCTGGTGCCAGAGCTGCTGATGTTGCTGCTGGACCCTGCTCCTGCTTGGGTCCCGCTGTTGGCTCAAGTTGGCCTGGCTGGGTCCTGGGACCGCTGCTCTGTTCACTAGAGCTGGGCTCAGGCGGTGTAGGAGGGGAGGGAGCCGCAGCTGCTCTATCTCTCTCTCTGTTCCACGTGTTCTTCTACCTTGTGATCTGCTCCTCCGTTGTTCACTGCCGCTCTCCCTTCATGTTTCTTGAGTTGTGGAGAGCTCTGGTTTGAATGGAAGCTCCCCACACCTGGCTTTTCCTGCGTCTCGAGCTGAGCCTGGTGGCTTTCTGGTGCGCCGCTACTGCCGCGGTTGGCGGACCTGCCAGGCCTGCTTTTGCCAGCCTGTACGGGCTCTGGATGCTCTGGCTCTCTTCTACTTCTCCCCTGTCATTTCAATTTCCTATACACCTCACTTTTTAGTAAAAGCGTGTATTTTGCTGAGTTCTTTTGGTCTTTTCCCCCTCTATGCTGCTTTGGTGTGGTACCTACACCGCCATCTTACCCAGAAGTCCCCAGACTTCAAGTTTTGATATTGGTATTTTATTAACTACTTTCTCATTGCTGTGGCAAGATACCTGGCCAGAAGTAGTTTAAGAGAGGATGGGTATATTCTGGCTTATGGTTGGAAGCTACAGTCCATCATGGCAGGGAAGCCATGGCGCAGGAGCAAGAAGCAACTGCTCACATTGTGTCTGCAACCAGGAAGCAGAAAGCAATGAATGATGCTGCTCAGCTGGCTTTTCCCTTTTATGCAGTCCAAGGGTCCCACCCAGGGAATGACACTGTCCATTAGTTAGGATGGGTCTTCTCAGGAATACCGAAGGCTTGTTTCCTAGGTGATTCTAGCTCAAGTTGACCAATCAATCATATCAATCAATATAATCCTTCATGCCTGTGAATATTGGAATTGGAATAAGTTCTGTGTGACAAGAATAACTATAATACACACCACAGTAATATAATACACATAGCAGTGTGGCTGGCACAGAGTTTTGAAAATGAGTTTGTGTGTTTTCAGTGTGTAAACATTATGTGTGTCTGGATAGCTGTGTGTACCTGGGTAACTGGCAAGTGTCTGTGGGCAGGAAATACCCCATGCACCAGGCAAATTGAATTCCTGAATGTGTCTGGGTGGGAAAAGAGAAGAAAAATGTACTGAGATGAAAAAAATTTACTGTGACTCACAAGAGGCCATAAACTCCCACAATGAAATGATTATTAGACATGTGAAGACTTATGTCACTAGACGTTCCACAAATAGCAGGTTTTTCAGAAAATGAGTTTAATTCCATAAAAGGTCAGGCTGACTTTGAGTTATGAATTGAATTTTTCTATCTTAGGTATGTTTATTAATATTTATCACCAAAGTGATGGATGTGATCAAGGGAAGGTCTCCAACTGTTTCCATAGATTTCCTTGATTTAATATTTCCTCTCTATTCTCACAGGACAGTGGGAATATTAAACATCTTTTCCCCACCTGTGCTCTTGCCTTTGAATTACAGGGGTAACTTTTTGTGTATATTTTGTGAACACAGAGTATTTTATCTGGTCCTCTGAGTTGTGGACTTTTCAGAGCTGGACTGGGTTTCATCAGTGAACTTTGAGTTGTAAATAGAAGCAGCCCGAGTGGCTTGTGGGAAATTACTGGATCTTGTAGCTGAAGTGTTCACACAGCCTCAGCGTGGTTGGATCCAGATGCTCAAGCGTGTGGCCAGAAATTAACCCTCATGGCCTCTGCATTCTTCCTGTACTCACCCTTGGGCAGTTGCTGGACATTGTGGAGAGATAGCAGGGCTCAAAGATCCCTTATAAATCCTTGTCTACTTATGAGTCAATCAACTGTGGCCAGGAGACTGGAAATTCTAATTGGCTTTACTAGCTTACATGGTTCCTCCTTGGCCCAATCACTGTCTAGGAGGACTCATGCTTGATTGGCCACACATGTATGTATCCCTGAAATGGAGAGTATAGCATCAGCCCAGTTGAGCTCCCTGGGCTCAGCACAGGGGCTCCATGATAGAAGCCAGCAGCTGTACTAGGAGAAGGGGATGGAGGTAGGAGGTCCCACATCCTGGTCTTCTGTGCAGGAATGTGCTCACTCCTACAGTGCTTTCCTGTAGTAATATGTATCTGACCCCCAACAAAATCTTCAGTCATTTGTTCAGGGAGGACATTGTCTGGAATAAATCTGTGTCCTCCTTGCCTGCTGCTGGCAATAAATCTTCCTCCAATATTTTGTTTGGACCGTGCATTAATATAGATGGGAGTTTGTCCCCAAAAGTGCACCTTTTGCCAAGTGGCTAATGGGGCCCACTTCGCTGAAATCAGTTTGCACTGTATGGGGAATGTTCACACCTGCATACCAGAGAGCCCCTTCCTGTATCTTGTTCTCAGAGCCAGGCTC
Source organism: Jaculus jaculus (assembly GCF_020740685.1). Taxonomy (NCBI): domain Eukaryota; kingdom Metazoa; phylum Chordata; class Mammalia; order Rodentia; family Dipodidae; genus Jaculus; species Jaculus jaculus. The sequence continues at coordinate 30,715,170 of NC_059114.1, forward strand.
ATGACTTCCAGTGTGGCTGCAAGTTTCAAGCAAAGAGGTCCCCGTTCTCTCTGACTCAGAGCCCGTAGGCACAAGTCCTCCTGCCTCTGCTGTCAGTCTCCACGCAGGAGAGCAGGAGGGAGACCTGCTTGGCAGGCCTAGTGGCCAGATGCTCTGCTGCCTTGGGACTCTCCACCACCCTGCAGCCTTTCAGCTTAAATCATGGTTTAAAATGTACTGTCAGGTACCTGTAGACACACATATGTGTGTGTGTGGGGGATTAATTTATCACAGAGAAAGTAGTTAGCCCAGTTGAAAGTATCTTTGCAGGGTACTCACACTGAAGAAGCCTCAGGGCCTGGGGCTGGCTTAGCTCAGAAACCACGTGGAATGCAGTCAGGTGCCTCTTCCTTTTGCTCTTCTCCAAAGAATGCCATTGTCTGACGTGTGTCCTGGAAGGGCCTCTGAGGGCCGCTTGTGGCCACAGTGGCTCCTTGCTTAGGACCGTGCCCAGGCCCACTGACAGTCCCTGAAGGTCTGGTCTGTGCTCGCTGGCATCACAAATGTCCCATTGTGACTGTACCCATGGCGTTTCATGAACTTTGCTCTTGGGTGACATGTCTCACTGGGTTTCTTCAGCCCCACTGTCATGTTCCTGGAGCATCCAGAGACTGACAGATGGACAGATGCCATCTTAGAGAGAGACCCTGCATGTTGGAGGTCCTCATTAGGTCCTGCCTATTGGCCAGGTGTGCTCTCCCCTGAGTGGGAAAGATGGGAAAGAACACGTGAAAGCCCCAGCTCTTGGGCCCTGCTGGCCCGTGCACAGTGGGTGTTTGGTGCTAAGAAGAGTGAGTGAAACAGCTAGGGCAGTTAAGTGGGGAGAGGCAGAACTGGCACCTTAACTCAGGTGGTCCAGGAGAGGCTCACTAGGGGTGATGCTCTGCTGTACATGCCCTGAGGCTGAAGAATACAGGCCTGCACAGCTGCAGTTGACTGGGATACTTACTGTTGAAAGCACCATCCCAGGGTGCAGCCAGACCTGAAATTTGAGTCCTGAAATTTGCATAACGGGAGGTGTGGTGTGTATTGGGGCAGGAGTGAGTTCTTTGTAGCTGAAATTATCAGGTGCATCCCTGGAGCTAGGGCCTGGCTGTCAGTGTCCAGTCACTGCTCCACTGGTCTTAGTTTCTTACAGTTTTCTGGGAAGTAACACTGATGAGAGTGACTATGTGACTAGGGTTACTCTGGCCAAGCATGGCAGTTGTGACTCAAGATGGCTACAGTCATGTAAGTAGCATGCATACAGGAGGTATTTGCCCAAACCCGGAGAGATTGAGGGAGCGAGGCAGGCTGGTGCCTGTGAAGAGGTTCCAGGTTGAGGCCCAGGGTAGGAAGGAGCATGCTAGTTCAGGAGCTAGGAGAAGGTCACTGGGTAGTGCTCTGTTCCTGCTACTGCAGGCTATGTGGTGTGGTGCACATAGGAGCACTGTTCTTCAAAGAAGTGTGGGTAAGTTTTTTTTTTTTTAAATTGGAGAATCTTTGGATAATTGAAATTAGTCCACAAATGGAATCTAATTTCACAGGAAATATAAAAAATAAAAAGCAATAAAACACTTTTCTGGGAATTTTTTCTGTCTCTGGAGAAACAAAATTATGACCATCAGTGTATTTATACTAAACATTATTCAGGCTTGTCGGCCCTGTCTCATGACATGCAGAGCCAAGAGCATGTAGCAGGTCTGTCCCTTGCTTATTTTTCTCCAATTTTATGTTACTGCCCAGTTTCACATTTTTGGATGTGTGTGTGTGGTATATGCGCACCTGTGTGCAGATGTGTGTGCCCCCTGTGCACACATGCAGAAGCCAAAGGAGGATGTCAGGTGTCCTCCTCTGTCACTCTTCTGTCTTATTTCCTTGTGACAGTCTTTCACTGAGCCTGGACCTGACTTTTTTGGTTAGACTGGCTGATCAGAGAGCCTCGGTGATCCTTCTGCCTTCACCCTGGACTTACAGGCATGCATGACCACCCTGATGGTGTGGAAGTTAGGATTAGACCTGTTAAGCATACACAGGCACTTAGGTCTGTCTTGCACATCTTGTAACATCATATCCACAGGGAGGCCATAGAACAGATAGCTGCCAAAGACCCCGTGCCCTTGGGAGCTCTCTGACCAGGGTTCACTACTGAGTGACTTTTCTGGGAGCTTTCTGTCCTCTTCCTTTCTGGGCAGAGCCCCTCTAGCTCAGGTCTTGTCATTTGGAACTGTCATTGCCTGAGGGACTTTCTCTTGTATGCAAATCTGTCACCTAACAGTCATAGCTACTTCCCCAAATCAGCCCTAGAGTTCCCTCAACTCTTTACAGAAGTGAAACCATTAATCTTTTTCATGTTACTTTAGATATTGTAATATTTTAGATAACAAGTACTAAGAATATAGCCAAACCTAAAGATATTTTTCTGAAATAAAGTTAGTGAGTATTTAAGACCTGGCTTCTTCTGGGCTTAAATGGCTGTCACAAGTAAAGCCTAAAGTTAGGGGGATTTGGACAGGAGACTGAATTTTAAGAACAGTTTTATAACTTGTGCTTAAGCAAGGGGCAACACATCAATGGTTTGGCTTTAGGTGTTTTTTTTAAAAAAATATTTTTGCCGTGCATGGTGGTGTACATCTTTAATCCCAGCACTCGGGAGGCAGAAGTAGGAGAATCATGGTGAGTAAGAGTGCATAGTGAATTCCAGGTCAGCCTGGGCTAGAGTGAGGCCTTACCTCAAAAAAACCATGCAAAAATTTAGTTTTATTATTTATTATTTATTTATTTATTATTTATTCAAAAGAGAGGCAGAGAAAGAGAGAGAGAGAGAGAGGAGAGGGAGAGAGAGAAATAATGAGTTCACCAGAGCATCTAGCCACAGCAAAACGAACTCCAGACACATGCACCATCTTGTTCATATGGCTTATGTGGGTGCTAGGGAATTGATCCTGGGTCCTTAGGCTTCACAGGCAAGTGCCTTAACCACTAAGCCATTTCTCCAATCTGTAGGCATGTTTTTTTAATGCCCAGCACAATTTCTTCTGTTAAATTTTGAATTTCATTCCAAGAGCCTCCTTGTTAACCACTGCTAGGTGACTATGGTGAGATTAACCTTACTCATAATGCAAGGATAGTCATTTCATACTCAATTAGATTCATCCAGTGAAAACCTGGCTCCAAGATATTTGTTTCAGAGAGAGAATTTTATGTTTTGGTTTGGGGATGAGGATGTCAAATCTGTGGCAGCTGCAGCTACACTGTGACCATGGGGAGAGAATTCACTAATAAGACCACATGTGTGAGAACTGAATAGGGTCAGATATCTGAAGGATCTAGACCACTTGGTTTCAAGTTTATCTGTGGTGCATGTGTTTCCAAACAAGTCCCCAGATCATGCAGACTGATCACGTCTTTACCATTTAGTTTTAGATATTTTTGTATTTAGATAACAAGTGTTAAGAATACAATTAAGCTTGAAAATGCTTTTCTAAAACAAAATAAGCTTGCTCCTACCTCTGGACATTTGAACAGACATACTAGAAATGCATGTACACACTAGTGTGTCTGATCGTTGCAACCACCATACAGTTGGTTGTACACTCATATCCTTTGGGTCCAAACGGTTGGAATTCCAGTGTTCTTCAAAGCAGCCTTTAAGAGTGACATGGTTTGCTGTGGCGAATGGGGAGGTTTTCTCTGCTTGGAATTTTCCACTAATTATCAGCAGGATCAGAAGGCCATATCTGGAGAGGAGGAGGTGGGGATCCTGCCTGAACAGAGCATTTCTCAGCACACTTCACGGAGGGCTGGGTGTAGAGTGTGCTGTCTCCTGGGAGCAGCTGGTGGCTTGTTTGAAAAGTAGAACCCAGTGGTGATATTCCTGATCCCAGGTGTCCCCATGGGCATTTCCTTGTATCTCAGTTTTCCTAATCTTCACCAGACTACTCTGGTGAGGTTATTGTTACTTACCTTCCTTTTTTTTTTTTTTTTTTTTTTTTGAGGTAGGGTCTCACTCTATCCCAGGCCGACCTGAATTTTCTCTGCAGTCTCAGTCTGGCCTCTAACTCTCAGCAATCTTCCATCAAAGCCCGCCTCCTGCCCTGAGTGCTACAATTAAAGGCATGTGCCACCACACCCAGCCAAATAGATTTTTTTTTTTTTTTTTTTTTTGGTTTATCAAGGTAGTCTCACTCTAGCTCAGGCTGACTTGAAATTTACTATGTGGCTTCAGGGTAGCCTTGAACTCACAGCAATCCTCCTATCTCTGCCTCCCAAGTGCTGGGGTTAAGGCGTGAGCCACCACACACAGCTGAGATTGTTTTTTGTTATTTACCTTTCACACTGAGTCACACAGTTCAGTGAGGCAGCTCATGTCTCACAGGTGGATGTGTAGATGGGCGAACTCCCAGGGCCCCTCTGTCCGTCTCTCACTCCATCACCTCTCCAACCTTCCATCCTGGGTGTCTCCCATTCTCCTCTCTGGCCTTTTGTCCTGGGTGTCTCCATTTCTCTTCTCCAACTTGCCACACTGGCTGTCTCCAGCTTTCCTCTCTGGCTACAGCTCTGTGGTGTCCCAAGCTCTCTTGGGGAGGAAGCACGCTTAGCATCTCAAAAGATGCCAAAGCAGACCTAAACAGATTTCTTCCTCTTAATTTTGTCAGATCATTTTCTTTATCGTGACCTGTCACAGGCCAATTGAGTCTCTTTTATTTGTCTTCTTTTGAATCAATGAATGTCTTAAATTGTGATTCTGCATTAGTTTATTGTTGCTATGAAAAGACACCTGAGAAAAGCGACTTAAAGAAGGAAGGGTTTATGATGGCTCACAATTGAGGGGACTGTCCATGGGAGGCACAGCAGCAGGAGCATGAAGCAGCTGGCCACACTACAGTCGGGAAGCAGAGATGAACGCTGCTCCTCAGTGGGCTTTCTTTATTCAGTCCAGGACCCCAACTCATAGGATGGTGCTGCCCACATTCAGTGTAAGTCTTCCTTCATCAGTTAACCCTTTCTGGAAACACCCACACAGACATTCCCAGAGGAGTTTCCATGGACATAATCAATCCTTTCAAGTTGATTATGAACAGCCATATATTCAGGATGACATTTTCATACATATATGCCTCATTGTACTTTGCTCATATTGACTCTACTACATTCCCTGTCCTTCATCTACCTGCCAGTTGGTCCCCTCCTGTCCCCCAAACTAGACTGAGCTTCTTGGCCTCTGTAGATGTAGCATGATGTCTCACAGTAAACTCGTGGCAGCACCTCCTTGCCTTGATCCTGTTCCTTCTCTCAGCCTATGCACTCAGGAGACGGGATGCTGGAGGTGACCCATGGGACAGTGTTCTGTTGTCTACACTGAGTGGCTCTCTGCATTGGGCTGAGTGCTCTATACATAGGCCTATACCCAAGAGCTCCCTTACTCTCAGAGGACTGGGTGACTAAGTGGGAGGAGGAGTTTCACAGCCTTCGTCATTTCAGAGCTCTAAGCACATGCTCCCCACTACAACATGGCCTTTGTCTTAAAACTTTCTTCAAGTTTGACTCGCTCCAAGTGGCTAACTCATTTTGGCACTTCAAGTTTGGAGAATCCCCAACACCCTCCAATTCGGTAATTCATTTTGGTGGTCACAGATCTCAGCAGAGCCAACATACTTACATACTCACAGCATGTGTAGACAGACAAGGAAACCCAGCTCAATGGTAGGCAGAAGCTGGATTCAGAGGCCTCAGGCTGCCTACCTCCCCTGGCTGCAGCAGGGGACACTGACTTTACTAGAACTGATGTACAGTGACAAGCATAGAGTCCTGCCTTGGGGAAGCTCTTGGTACCCAGAGCTGTTATTGGGGTTTGACCCAGTAGACTTGTCTGATCATCCACAAGACTCACCTTTGTCTATGGTCTCTCCAGGGATCAGGCTGATGCCTGTGGTCCAAGGTGTCCATTATAAATCACACTGAAGCATGGCCTGAGTCTCTAAGAAACACAGATAGTCTAATCTTGGAGAACATTGTCAGAGCTAAGAAGTCTGCTCCCAGGGGCCAAGAGCAAAGGCCAGACCTCCCTATGGTCGTGGTTAATCATCTGCTGCACACCCATAGTGCATACAGCCCTCCACCAACCTGCACACCCCACAGGGGTTGAGTGTTTCTTTCCAATGTGTCTGGGGGCTGGGGAGATGGTTTAGTCAGTAAAGTGCTTGCCATGCATGCATCAGGTTCTGAGTTTGATGCTCAGCTCCCATGTATGATGCTGATATTGATGGCTTGAGCCTATAATTTCAGCATCGGGGAGATGAAGACAGGAGGCTCCCTGGGATGTGCTAGCCAGCCAGTTTAGCCTGCTTGGTGAGCTCCAGGTTCAGTGAGAGACCCTGTCTCAAAGGAGGTAGATGGTGTTCCTGTGAATAACACTTGAGGTTATCTTCTGGCCTCCACACAGACACAGATACAAACACATACAGACACACAGGCACACACACACACACACACACACACACACACACACACACACTTATACACACACACGCTCATGCTTGCATGCATGTGCACTGGACATCCCCCTCCTATGAACAGGCATATAAATATGCATTCACAAATAGACACACACATATTAAAAAGATAAAAGATCAAAAGAAAAAAAAACAGAAATAGTTCATGTTTTAAATTTCAAATGGTTGTGTGCTTAAGGACATTGTGGGTCACCTCACTCCATCCCAAGCTCCTTTGTGTTCTCAGAACTGCCTACACTATATACTCCACCATCTGTCAGTAACCTAGTAGTCTTCATGTCACTGGATGGGCATTCACAGAAGCACAGTGCTTGTGTTCAAGTGACCCTATTTTATTTTAAACCATGGTCTCTGTGGTGGCTTGATTCAGGCATCCCCCATAAACTTAGGTGTTCTGAATGCTAGGTTCCCAACTGATGGAGATTTGGGAATTAATTTGCCTCTTGGAGGCAAATGTTCGGGGTGGACTTGTGGATGTTATAGCCAGTTTTCCCATGCCAGTGTTTGGCACACTCTCCTGCTCCTGTTGTCCACCTGGTGTTGGCCAGGAGGTGATGTCCACCCTCTGCTCATGCTATTGTTTTCCCCTGCCATTGTGGAACTTCCTCTTGAGCCTGTAAGCAAAAATAAATCTTTTTTCCCACAAGCTTCTCTTGGTTGGGAGATTTCTGCCAGCAATGTGAACCTGACTGCAACAGTAAGGCTTGTACTGAGGAGTGGTGTCATTTGCTGCTAGATATCTGGCTGTGTGGCTTTGACCTTTTGGAGCTGATTTTCAAGAGGAATGTAGAAGGATTTGAAAACTTGGCCTAAGAGATGCCTTGAAGTGCTGTAAGTACAGCTTGATGGACTATTCTGTTCATAGCTGTAAGACCTGAATGCAGTAAGAACTATGGTCTGTGAGGTTTGGCTTATGAGGGTGAAAAGGAGCTTTGTCTGGACTGGGCTAGAAGCAGTTTGTATGAGAGGCTTGCTGTTATGGCCATGTTCTGAGAAGTTGTGCAGGGTTGCTTTGCATAGTGTGAGCTGAGGGATATGGCACATAAAAAATAAAATCTTTGGTTGAAGTGCTGCCCATTCAGCTGCAATTGAGAGATTACAGCCTTTGAGATTGGGCCAGCTGACCTGCACTGGGGCAACAGGAAGAATATACTCTTTTGAAAGGGCTTCAGTGCTCAGAGTGTCCTATTCTTCAAAGTCTGCTTTATTACCCCTTGGCTTAACAAATTGGTACCCTACCTGGCATTGTGGAGTATAAGAAATGCAGGAAAGAGAGGGTCATTGAGTTTGCAGTGTAGTCTTGTGTTTTGAAAATGGCCATGGGCAGTGTGAAGCAGGTTTGCTGGATGCTTGCATGGAGACCCGATGGAGCTGTGAGGATGAACCGTGGATTGCAGTGGAGACCCAGTGGAGATGCCAGGACCATGGGATGGCTGCTAGGGAAAGCTGCTGGCCCCAGATGAAGTTTTCCAGGACTGTGATTTAGTCTAGCTGGAGGGGCAGAGTTGGAACTCCAGAGACTTGTTGCTGTTTAGAATTATTGGACTCAGAGACTTGTTACTGCCAAAGTTGTTGGTCTTGGAACTACAGAGTTTGATATTTGCCCTATTTAAATCTTGTATTGGTTGAATTTGCTATGCCCAGTGCCATCTTTTTCAGTATGAGTGTTTATTCTGTGCCATTATGGTTTTTTTTGGGGGGGGGATATTTTGTTTTGGTATCATGGCTCGGTTAAAAGGCCTTGGGTTATGGGGATGTTTGAACATCATTATGAATGATAAAAACATGTGGGGTCTTTGAAACTTATACTGAATGTATTGCATTTTATATCATGGATGGCTAATAGTTTATGGGAGTCAGGGGCAGAATATGGTGGCTTGATTCAGGTGTCCCCCATAAACTTAGTTTCTGAATGCTAGGTTCCCAGCTGATGGAGGTTTGGGAATTAACTCCTCCTGGAGGCAATTTTTGGGGGCAGGCTTATGGATGTTATAGCTAGTTTCCCCTTGCCAGTGTTTGGCACACTGTCCTGTTGCTATTGTCCACCTGATGTTGGTCTGGAGGTGAAACCCACTCTCTGCTCATGCCATCGTTTCCCCCTGCCATCATGGAGCTTCCCTTTGAGTCTATAAGCCAAACCCCCCCTTTTTTTTTTACCCCACAAGCTGCTCTTGGTTAGGTGATCTCTACTAGCAATGTGAACCTGGCTGCAACAGTCCCCAAATGCAAGAACAGTAATGGTGGCGGTTTGTGAAAGGTGGAAGTTCTTGACGTAATCATGAAGCAAACATCATAGGCTGAGGATGAACCTTCTACTCCAAATATAACACTCATTCCATAGCTGTAGCTATAGCAGGCGCATACAGAGTCTGGTGTGGTGGTGGTGTAGTTCCAGCTGTCCAGAACTGCAAGGTCAAAGCCAGCCTGGGCAAAGGAGGCAACATAGCTGGACTGTGTCATTGCTAGCTTTGCTGTCTCCCCCAAAACTGAAAGTTACAGCCTTGGTGTAGGGTAATGTTTCAATTGGACAGACATGACATTGGATTTATGGGCTTTGTTTGGTATCCACTGGGGTCTTGTGAAGTATTCCCTGCAGATGGGGGAGCTCTACGCATGTAGTAAAGGCATGTGAGTGCAGCCTGATGACCCCTCCACATCTAGAAGCTCACCTGTGCCTGGAAATCCCCTGGGGGTGCTCTATAGCTTCTGCCCCACACTGGAGTCAGCCACTGGGCTGCTTCCACCTGCAGATCCTCGGCTTCACAGTCCTGAGGGGATTGTTTTGTTCTTTGGCTTCTTTCACTCAGTGCTGTGCTTGGAGGCACCTCCATGTTGCAATGTGTGTCACAGACCACGTACTCTTGTGCATCACTCCCGTGTGCGGTTAAGCTACTTACCGGTGCCATCAGAATGCATGTATCTTCTGTAAGTTCACATACAAGAACATTTAGGTTTAATTTTTTCAAAGCCCTCACAGAGGCCTGAGGATGCTACCCACTTCTTTTTCTCTGTGAGGATGCAGTGAAGAGGTGCCTTCTAGGACTGTGCCCTCCCCAGACAGTGAAACTGCTAGCACCTTGATCTTGGACGGTTCCCTCTCTTAAGAACTGTGAGAAACACATTTCTGTTCTTTATAAGCCCTCAAGTATTTTATTATAGTACCTGAATGGAGTAAGGCAAGGAACATGTTGAGTTGCTTTTATCTTTTAAAATTCTTTTATTGACAATTTTCATACAAGTACATAATGTCAATATACATATGTACACACACACATATATATATTGTTTTTCAAGGAAGGGTCTCACTGTAGCCCAGACTGGACTGGAATTGATCATGGAGTCTCAAGGTAGCCTTGAATGCACAGAACTCCTCCTACCTTGGTCTCCCAAGTGCTAGGATTAAAGACAAGCACCACCACACTCGGTATTTTGGTCATAATTCCTTCCCATTACCTTCTGCTGCTCCCCTTCTCTTATCCCCCTTCCACTAAATTCCTTTCTAATTGCTTCCTTTTCTTTTTTGAGAACCTTAAAATATGAAAATATTATAATTCAGTCATATTCCTATCAAGTTAGACTCTTCTGTCATCTCTGCCCTGCGCCCTTTTCATGGAAGACCCTCCTCAGTGGGGACACCAGTAATCACTGTGGGGGCAGGAATGCACCAGTCAGTGTCTGTGGGGAGAAAATGCCTCAGGATACTCCTTCCTGCCTTGTGGCTCTTACAGTATTTCTGCTCCCTCATCTGCAATGTTCCCTTAGCCTTGGAGGGTATTGTAAGTCTCCTTTAGTGTTGAGCTCTCAGAAGCGTCTGATTAAATGATTATTTCATTTTTGTTTTCCATTAGGTTTCTCTTCAGTGTCTCCATCTCTTTAATGAGTTCCATTTTTGGTTGTTGGTTTGACTTTCTTTTTTTCTTTAACTTTTTTTTCCCCCAAAGCAGAGTTTGTTCTAGCTTAGGCTGACCTGAAATTCACTGTGTAGTCTCCGAGTGGCCTTGAACTCACAGCATTCCTCTTACCTCTGTCTCCCGAGTCCTGGGATTAAAGGCATGCACAACTATGCCTGGCTTTTTAACTTTTTAAAATTGAAAACTTCTATAATTATAGACAATAAACTATGATAATTCCCTTCCCTCTCCTTCACAAGTCCATTCTTCATCATATCTTCTCCCCCTCTCTGTTAGTCTTTTTTATCTAAATGTCATCAGCTTTTCCTCCTATTATGAGGGTCCTGTGTGGGTAGTACCATGCATTGCGAGATCATGGATATCCAGGTCATTTTGTATCTGGAAGAATGCGTTGTAAGCACTCCTAACCTTCCTTTGGCTCTTACATTCTTTCTGCCACCTCTTCTGCAATGGACCTTAAGCCTTAGAGGGTGTGATAGAGATGTTTCAGTGCTGAACCCTCTTCTGTCACTTCTTTTCAGTACTATGGTGTGTTTTGAGTCATTCCAGAGGTCACCACCATCTGAAAAGAGAAGCTTCTCTAACCCTGAAGTGAGAGTAGCATTAATATGTGAGTATGAAACATTAAGAGAAGTGCTTACTGGGCAGTTTGGTGAGCATAATATATAGATTTAACCAGACACCATCATAGGTTTTCAGTACCACTCCTGTGGAGTAGTCCTCCAGTCCAATTAGTGAGTGATTGGTTTCCCCCATAACAGACATGCCACTATTGCACCCATGGACTCATTTGGCCTGGCTGGCTAAACATAAGGCTTGTAGTGTCCACTATTGTTTATCTCCACTTGGGACTTCTCTCTCCCATAGGGCTACATGCAGCATAGCTTTTTCCAGCTTTCTGTCAGCTGGTCTACACAGAGAAGGTTTTCATTTCAGCTCTAGCAAGATTTCTCAGTTACCTTGCAGCCCAAGTATGTGGAGTCTTCAGTAATAGGGTTTTACCATCTATTCCTGGTGGGAAACCAAAAATCTTGGTAATGGCCTGTAATGTTTTGGAGGCATCAGGGACCTCCCTGGCCAACAACTCACTGGAAGGTATCCCATCCCTGCCACTGAAAATTTTCTAGTAACAATCTATGGTTTCTGGACGTGCCATTGTCCAAAAAAGTAGGTTTCCCTATGACTTTTTCATACCGTCTTAGGTTTTGATTAACTCTTCCTCACTCTTCCTTTACCCAGTCTCTTCCCCTAGTGTCACTTAAGCCTTTCTGCTCCCAGTAATCTGTTCTTTTACTTACATATATACAATATCATCCTCTTTAAGTCTTCCCTTCTCCCCCCTCCTTTACAGCCCCTTTCTACCTTACTGGCCTTTGCTGCTGATTTTTATCCAAAATTTTTTATCCTGATTTTTATCTCACATAAATGTCTAAATATTTGTAGCTAGGATCCACAGGTGAGAGAGAATATGTGGAGTTTGGCTTTCTGGGCCCGGGTTACCTCACTTAGTATAATCCTTTCCAGATCCATCCATTTCACTGCAAATTTCATTTTTCTTTACTGCTGAATAGATCGTCATTGTATAAATGTACCACATCTTCATTATCCACTCATCAGCTGAGGGGCATCTAGGCAGGTTCCATTTCCTAGCTATTGTGAATAGAGCAGCAGTAAAGATGGATGTGCAAGTATCTAAGGCAGTGTGGTGACTCCTTAGGATACATGCCTAGGAGTAGTATAGCTGGTCATATGGTAGATCTATTTTTAGCTTTGTCAGGAACTTCCACACTGGTTTCCACAATGGCTATACAAGTCCACATTCCAACCAACAGTGTAGAAAGTTTGCCCTTTTACCACATCCTCACCAGCATTTATGGTCATTTGTTTTATTGATGGTAGTCATTCTGACAGGAGTGAGATGAAATGTCAACATAGTTTTAGTCTGCATTTCCCTGATGATTAGAGATGTAGAACATTTTTTAAAAGATATTTATCTGCCATCTGTATTTCTTCTTTTGGGAACTCTATTTAGTTCCATAGCCCATTTTTTAATTGAGTTGTTTGATTTCTTAGTATTTAGTTTTTTGAGTGCTTAGTATATCCTGGATATTAATCCTCTGTCAGATGTTGTTGCAGTCAGGTTCACATTGCTGGCAGAAAACACCTGACCAAGAGCAGCTTGTGGGAAAATAAATGTTTATTTTGGCTTATAGACTCAAGGGGAAGCTCCATGATGACAGGGGAAAATGATGGCATGAACAGAGGGTGGACATCACCTTCTGGCCACCATCAGGTGGACAACAGCAACAGGACAGTGTGCTAAACACTCTCAAGAGGAAGCTGGTTATAATCCATAAGCCTGCCCCAACAATCCACCACCTCCAGGAAGCTTTAATTTCCAAATTGCCATTAGCTAGGGACCTAGCATTCAGAAACCTAAGTTTATGGGGGACACCTGAATCAAATCACCACAGATGCATAGCTGGCAAATATTTTCTCCCATTATATAGGTTGCCTCTTTGCTCTGTTCACAGTATGCTTTGCTGTACAAAAGCTTTGTAATTTCACAAGGCCCTAGTGGTTGTTTAGTGGATTTATTTCCTGGTCAACTGGGGTTAGGTTCAGAAAGTCATTTCCTATGCCAATATGTTGAAGGGTTCCTCTACTTTTTCCTCTAGCGGCTTCAGAATTTCATGTCTGATATTTAAGGTCTTTGATCCATTTGGAATTAATTATTATGGATGGAGAGAGATAAGAATCTTCTTTCATCCTTCTACATATAGATATTCAGTTTCCCCAGCACCATTTGTTAAAGAGGCTGTCTATTCTCCAATGAATACTTTTGGCATTTTTGTTGAAAATCAAATGGCTGTAGCTGCCTGGGCTTACATGTGGGTCCTCTATTCTGTTACATTGATTTATGTATCTGCTTTTGTGTCAGTACCATACTGTTTTTGTTATGATGGCTCTGTAATATAGCTTAAAATCAGGTTAGCAATACTACCAGCCTTATTTTTTTGGTATTTATTTTAAATTTATTTTTATTATATAGACATATTTAGCATGTAAACAATACCTGTTGGTACCTCCCTGCCCCTTTTCTGAAGAGGCCTTCCATGTTGAGGATACAGGTCAACCCCATGGGGATTGTGGGTCATGTATTGTGGGGCAGCAGTCAGTTATGGGGGAGAGGCAATATTTCTTTGAAGAATATCCCAACTTGTGGCTCTGACAATCTTTCTGCCCTCTCTTTTACAAAATTCCCTGAGCCGTGTTGCCTGAATTTTAAGTCTACTTCAGTGATGGGCACTTAGGAACCTCTGGATCTCTGGTTTGGTAGGTGTTGAGTGTCCTCAGTGTCTCTCTCATTCACCCTTGTGCTGATATCAGATTCAATGCCATGATTGTCTTTCTGTGATTGTATGAGTTCACTTAGAATGATCTGTTCCAAGTTCAATCATTTTTCTCCAAATTTTCGTTGTGTCATTTTTTCTTACTGCTTAGTAGAATTCCATCATGTAGATATACCACATCTTGGTTATCCATTGATTCAGTGATGGGTACCTGGGTTGATTCCAGTTCTTAGCTATTATGAATTGAGCAGCTATAAACATAGTTGAACAAATATCTCTGAACTGACGTGAGAAGCTTTTAGGGTAAATGCCCAGTAAGTGAATGTTGGTAGGTCTATATTCATCCTTTTCAGGAGTCTCCATGTTGATTTCTATAGGGGTTATACCAGCTTACATTCCCACTAACAGTGAATGAATGTCCCTATTTCTCCACATCTTTGCCAACATTTATTTTCAGTTCTCTGCCCCACTTTTGGAGTGGGTGGTTTTTTATTGTTTAGTTTTTTGGGTTCTTTGTAGGTTCTAGATATTAGGCTTCTGTCAGTGGTATAGCTGGCAAAGATTTTCTCCCATTCAGAGGGTAATCTATTGGCTTTGCTTAAAGTATGTATGTCTGTGCAATAGCTTTTTACCTTCATGGGATCACATTGGTTGAGTGCTTGTTTAATTTCCTTGGCTACTGGGGTTGCGTTCGTTAAGTCTTTTCCCAGTCCTATATTGTTGAGAGTGCCTTCTATTTTTTCTTGTAATAGTTGAAGAGTTTCAGGTCTTAAATTGAGGCCTTTAATCCATTTGAACTTGATTTTGTGTAGGGTGAAATGAGTGGGTCTAATTTCATTTTTCTACATATGGTCACCCAATTTGTCCAACACCACTTGTTTGTTTTTGCTTTATACGTTACTGACACCTTTGCCAAAGCACAAGCAGCTGTAGTTACTTGACCTAAGGCCTGGGTCTTCAGTTCTGTTCCATTGGTCTATGTTTCTGTTCTTATGCCAGTATCATGCTGTTTTGTTACTAGGGCTTTGTAATATAGCTTAGATTAGGTATGGTGATACTGCTAGAAGTATTTTTTTTCCCCCACTGAGGATATGTTTGGATATTCAAGGCCTGCTGCCATTCCATATGAATTTTGAGATCATTTTCTCTATCTATTTCTGTAAAGAATAATGCTGGAATTTTTATTGGTATTGCTTTAAATCTGTATATTGCTTTTGATAGAATTGCTATTTTCACAATATTAATTCAACCTATCCATGAGCATGGGAGGTCTTTCCATCTTCTCAAGTTCTCCTCAATTTCTTTCTTGAGTTTTTTAAAAATGTTTTTATTATATAGGTCTTTCACATCTTTGGTTAGTGTTATCCTGAGGTATTTAATTTTGTTTGTTGTTATTGAAAATGGGACAGCCTCACTGATTTCTTTCTCTGTATATTTATCCTTTACATATAGAAAAGCTACTGATTTTATGTCCTTCCACTTTGCTGAAGGAATTTGTCACCCTTACAAGTTTTGGGATGGAGACTTTCAGGTTGCTTATATACAGGATCATATCATCTGCAAATAGGACTAACTTGACTTCTTCCTTTCCAATTTAAATCCCTTTTATTACTTTCTTCTGTCTTATTTCTTTGGCTAGGACTTCTTGTACTATGTTGAGAGCAGTGGTGAGAGTGGGCACCCCTGCTTGTTCCTGATTTCAGTGGGAACTCCTTGGGTTTTTCCCCATTAAGTATTATTTGGGCTTTCAGAGCTTTATATATAGCCTTTATTGTATTGAGATATGAACCCTCCTTGCCTGTTCTTTCCAGCATTTTGACAATGAAATGGTGTTATACTTTGTTAAAGGCCTTCTCTGTGTTAATTGAAATGATAATGTGGCTAAGTTTATTTATGTGGTGTATTACAATCATCAATTTCCATATGTTAAACCATCCCTGCATCCCTGGGATGAAGCCTACTTGATCAAGGTAGATAATGCTTTTGATGTGTTGTTGAATTCAGTTTGCAAGGATTCTGTTCAAGATCTCTGATCTAAGTTCATTAGGTATATAGCCTATAGTTTCTTGTTGCATCTCTGTCTTATTTTGGCATTAGGGTGATGCTGGCTTCATAAAAAGTGTGGGGGAGGATTTCCTGGTCTCTGATTATACAAAACAGTTTGAGAAAAATTTCTTTCAGTTCTTCAGTGAAGGTTTGATAGAATTTGGCAGAGAAGCTATCTGGTCCTGGACTTTTCTTTTGGGGGAGGTTTTTGATTACCTTTTCAATCTCCATGGATGTGATAAGTTTGTTTAGGAGATTAACCTGCTCTGAGTTTAGTTTTGGTAGGTGGTATATGTCTAGGAATTCATCCATTTCTTCCAGATTATTCAATTTTGTGCAGTAGAGGTTTTGGAAATGTGCCCTGATAATTCTTCTAATTTCACTGACATCTGTTGTGACTCTCCTTTTTCATTTCTGATTTTAATAATTTGAGACTTCTCTCTCTCTCTCTTTTTTTGCTTAATCAAATTGGCCAGGGGTTTGTCAATCTTGTTTATTTTTTCAAAGAGCCAGCTCTTCCTTTCATTGATTTTAAAATTGTTTTCTTAGTTTCCAATTCATTAATTTCTGCTCTAATCTTGATTACTTCTTTCCATTTGGAACTCTTTGGGTTGGATTCTTCTTATTTTTCCAGTGCCTTTATGTGAACAGTCAGGTTATTAATTTGTGATCTCTCTGTCTCTTTAATGTAGGCATTTAGGGCTATGAATTTTCCCCTTGGGACTGTCTTCATTGTGTCCCATAAGTTTTGGTAGGTTGTGTTTTCATTATCACTCATTTCTAGGAATTCTAAATTTTCTTTTTTGATTTCTTACATGACCCATTCATTGTTTAAAAGTGTGTTGTTTAGTCTCTAGGATTTGGTGGAGTTCTTGATGTGTCTCTTGTTAATTTCTAGCTTTAAAAAGCATTGTGATCTGACATGATGTAGGAAATTACTTCAATTTTCCTGACTTTATGAAGGCACACTTTATGGCCTAGTATATGGCCAACTTTGGAGAAGATTCTGTGGGTTGCTGAGAGGAATATGTATTCTGTAGAGTTGGGGTGGAAAGTTCTGTAGATATCTGTTAGGTCTACTTGATCTATGATGTTGTTGAGCTCTATTATTTCCCTGTTGATTTTCTGCTTGGATGATCTGTCTATTGATGATAAGGGAGTATTAAAGTCTTTGACTGTGATTGTGTTGGTGTTTATTTCTGTTTTATTGCCAAGTAGATTTTGTTTTTTAAACTATGATGCACCTGTGTTTGGTGTATATATTTTTATGAATTGTGATTTGCTCATGTTGGATCATTCCTTGCTGGGCTCTCCTGGCAGGTAGTGCTGAGGAAGGACCAGGCCTGCTGGTTACTCCCAAGGGGTTGAGGAGGAGGGTGAGTGTTGATGGCCAGGAACACACCACCGAGTCTTGTTGAAGCAGGAACTCACTTTATTGTAACAGGCAGGTGCTTATATAGCTTTGAGAACGAGGGTGGATTTTAGGATGGGGTGAGATGTAAGGGCCAATAGCATACCGCGACTTTTGAGATGATTGGTTCTAAGCGCACGCGCGAGAGAACTCCAACTTCCTATGTTGAAGTAGCAAGCCTGAGGCCATTAGGCGTCTGGCTGAGTCCTAGCTGGCCAGAGACAGTTCGCCAAGCTTTAGCTAGGCTCAGGAAGTTCCACTAGGCCTCACGTCCAGTCCTCTCAAGGCCCAACAATTCCCTTGATGAAGAAGTGGCCTTCTTTGTCCTTTTTGATTACTTTTGGTTTGAAGTCTATTTTATCAAATATTAACATAGCAATACCTGCTTGTTTTTTTTTTTTATTTCCATTTGCTTGGAATATAATTTTCCAAACTTTCACCCTGACAGGTGTCTGTCTTTAGTGTTGAGGTGAGTTTCTTGAAGAGAGCAGATAGAAGGGTCCAGTTTTTTGATCCACCCTAATAACCTGTGTCTTTTGATGGGTGAGTTAAGACCATTAATATTTAAGCTAATTACTTTGATATTTGGATTTATCCCTGCCATGATGAGGTGTTTTATGGGTTTGGTGCTGTCTTGTGTTTTGTACTCTTTTGAGCCTGGTCTATTTTGGTTATTCTGATCTTCTTGTTGGCTGTTGAGATTGGTTGGTCGACTCTTCTGTGTGGAGTATTCCCTGAAGTCTTCTCTGTAGATTTGGCTTTTTGTTCACATAATCATAGAGTTGATTTTTTTCATGGAAAGGTTTTTCTTTCACCATCTTCTATGAGGGATACTTTTGCTGGGTAGAGTATGTTAGGTTGGAAGCCATACTTTTTTAGACTTTGAAATGTTCCATTCCATTCCTTCTGGCTTTTGGGGTTTCAATTGAGAAAACTGACATAATTCTCACAGGATTGCTTTTTTATGTTGTTTCTCTCTTGCTACTTTTAATGCCCTCTCTTTGTTTTCTTGTTAAGAGTTTTAACTATGATGTGCCTTGGAGAATTTATTCTTTGGTCCTTTCTATTTGGTGTTTTGTGGGCTTATTGTATCTGGATGGGGCTCTCTTTTGAGACATTTGAAACATTTTTTCAGTGATTTTGTTGAATATGTTCTCTATGCCTCTGGCCTGGATTTCTTCTCCTTCTGGTATAACCATGATCCAGAATTTTGGCCATTTTTGGGTATCCCACATGGTATTCTGTTCACTTGAATTTTTGAACTTAGCAAAGATTTTGGCCTTCCTATCAACTTCTTCTGTTTTCTCTTCCAGATAAGAGGTTCTGTCTTCCTTATGTGTTACTCTGTTAGTGAAGGTTTCTAGATATGTTTTTATAATTTCTATTTGATTTTTGTTTTCTGTTGTGTTATTTTGCATAATGTCTATCTGTTTTTGAGGTATGGTTTCAGTTCGAGTTCTGATTTTCTTGATGCTTCCTGGAATTTATTCTTGCATTTGATCAAGTCTTCATTTGGCTTAATCAACCAGTTGTTGAGATCTTCTATTTCTTGACTCACCTTCAATTTGTTCATATCTCTTTTGAGGGTTCTAATGTTTTCTTCAATCAAGTTAAGCCTACTGTCAAAAGCTGAATACTCTAGGAGATGATTGTGTTTAATATCATTGATACGATTGTTGGTTCTTTGATGGTTTGCTTCCACTCAGCGATTTTTTTTCTTTTTTTGATCAGGATCTTGCTGGTTGCTGTGTTTTCATTTTGGGAATGAATTTCTGTTGATTTCTCTATGATTTTATTGGAGACTTCCATTGTAGGACTAGACATCCTTGGTGGAGATCTTTCAGTTTTCTGACTTTTCATTGGCTTTTTAAATGTTGTATCCACCTATTTTTAGGGAGACTCTTTATTTTATTGAGGAGGAATCAAATTTTTGTCCTTTGGCACATCCATACTCTGACTGAGGTGAACAGGGATGCTGGTATCCAGTGGTCAGTCAGGGTATCAGGCCTGATTCCACAGCTCACACAGAGACTAGGCTTCCCCAAGCAAGGTACAATGGGACCTACTAGGACCATGTGATAGGGAGGAGCCAGGGAACAGGGATCTGGCCTACTCACTCTGTGCAGCACCCACCTGCATACAGTCTGGCTCAGAGAACCTGGATCAGGAAACCAGGAGGAGCCAGGAAACATGGGTCTGGCCTCCTCAATCCCCACTGCAGTGCCTTACCCACACACACACTGGTTCAGGGAACCCAGACCAGGGAACCAGGAGGAGCCAGAAAACAGGGGTCTGGCCTCCTCGATCCCCACTGCAGTGCCTTGCCCACACACACACTGGTTCAGGGAACCCAGACCAGGGAACCAGGAGGAGCCAGAAAACAGGGGTCTGGCCTCCTCAATCCCTACTACAGTGCCTTGCCCCTACACAGAGTGGTGCAGGGAACCCAGACCAGAGAGCTGGGAGGAGCCAGGAAATGGTAGTCTGGCTCCCCTCACTCCATACCATTGTGCCTGCCAGCACACAGTCCATGCAGGGACCTTCCCACTGGCATTATTTTTGTTGCTCAAAATTGTTTGGGCTATTTGAGGTTTTTTGTGCTTCCAAGTGAATTTCAGGATTATTTTTTCGATTTCTGTGAGGAATGCCATTGGAATTTTGATAGGGATTGCATTAAATGTGTAGATTGCTTTTGGTAAGATTGAAATTTTCACAATATTGATTCTTCTAATACAAGAACATGGGATGTCTTTCCATTTACTAGTGTCTTCTGCAATTTCTCTATTAAGTATTTTAAAGTTTTCATTATAGAGATCCTTTACTTCCTTGGTTAGGTTTATTCCAAGGTACTTTATTTATTTATTTATTTTTTTGAGGTGATTGTGAATGGGTCTGATTCCCTGATTTCATCCTCAGCATGTTTGTTGTTAGTATATAGGAAGGCTACTGATTTCCACATGTTCTCGTAGCATCATGCTATGTTGCTAAGTTGAATTTCTTATTGCATCTTGGCATTCATTCCTTCATTTGACTCTGTCCACTTGAAGTTCATTCCACTCTCCATTGAGGGTTTTTGTTGTTGTTGATTCTCATCCATTTCATCTAGCCATCTATTGAGTTCTTTTGATTCTCTTCCATAATACCCATCATCTTTTGAGTTCTTTTTGTTGTGTCTGTTTCATCCAGTTTGTTTGTTCTTAGCCTCATAAATTTTGTAGAATATGTTTATTGTAATTATATGCTGGAATTCTTTTCTGGAGTTACCGCTAAGTAGCTTCCACTGGAGGTAGTGTATTATTTTAGCTCAGGTTGACCTGGAGTTCACTATGTAATCTCAGGCTGACCTTGAACTCACAGTGATCTTTCTACCTCTGCCTCCTGAGTGCTGGGATTAAAGACATGCACCACCATGCATGGCTAGATGAGGCATTCTTGGTGGGGATATCTTGCTTTGGTTTCTTGTGTTGTCTTGTGTTGGGGTCTTGCCCATCTGGAGATATTTCTTTTGTGTCACTGAGAATGCAGCAAAGCAGTTCTTGTGGAGCCCGTCAGCCTTAGCCTAGTCACCTTTGATCCAGGTAGAAGTGGATGATGGTCTAGTCATGGGTCTGAGCTCCACATACTGGAAGCTGAGCAGGCTCCTTCCTGTGTGTACAGTCTCCACACAGGTCTAGGTTGTGGAGTGTAACCAGTACAGGGCAGCACAGGCTGGCATGCCAGAGAATGAGGCTGGGGTTGTACCTGAAGGACTGGATGGGTGTGAGGGGAGTGCTCACCTGGACCCTGGGTAGCCTTCTCAGTGCTGGGCCTGGGGAGAAAGCCCAGATTGCTTGTTCCTACTCATAGTGGCACAGGCATGTAGGCCAGGGAGTGAGGTTGGCTCCAAATGGACCCAATCCCCATTATGTTGCTTCTATTTTGAGCTGATGTGATGGTGCTGCCATGAGTTTTTTGGTTCTCAAGCTTTAATGAAAACATGAACAGTATGTCTTCATGTTTTCAGTATGAACCCAAGAACATAAGTGTTGAGTTTTGGGGTCTTCAGAAATGTGACTTAGGGAGCTAGGGAGATGCCTAAAAGCATGAGGACCTGTTTGGCACCCATATAAAAGGTTCACATGGTGGTGCATGTGTGTGATTCTGGTGATGGGAAGGGGGATTTCTTGGGATTGCTGGGTAGCTCATCCAGCCAGATCAGTGAGCCTTGGGTTCAAGTGAGAGACACTGAGTGAAAAAGTCATGTGGAAAGTGAGGAAGATATCTGATATTGATCTCTAGCCTACATGTACATGTACCTGTACACACACATGCCCCCACACATATTAACATGCATATCACACTAAGGCACAATATGTACACACATGCAATCCCTCCTGCAAGATAGGAGATCACTAGATTACAGTTAGAGGCACTGGCCAGACAATGAATGGCAAGTGTGGATCATACAAGAAACATTTTGTGGGGCAGGACAGGAAAGATGGGAAGTGGAGTTTGGAATGATCAGTGTAAATTTCTCTGTTCACCAGCAGCTTATCAGGAAACCTCTGAGCTGTGGCATATATGTCTCAGCAGGAGAGCTCTGAGCTGTGGCGTATATGTCTCAGCAGGAGAGCTCTGAGCTGTGGCGTATATGTCTCAGCAGGAGAGCTCTGAGCTGTGGCGTATATGTCTCAGCAGGAGAGCTCTGAGCTGTGGCGTATATGTCTCAGCAGGAGAGCTCTGAGCTGTGGCGTATATGTCTCAGCAGGAGAGCTCTGAGCTGTGGCGTATATGTCTCAGCAGGAGAGCTCTGAGCTGTGGCGTATATGTCTCAGCAGGAGAGCTCTGAGCTGTGGCGTATATGTCTTAGCAGGAGAGCTCTGAGCTGTGGCGTATGTAGGGAAAGATCCCTGTGAACTGTTACAACAGTAAGGCCTGAGGGACTGTGCATGTAGACATGGGTTCTGAAACATTCTCTCCCCACTCTCCTTTGGCAGCAAGACAGAAGGCTGCAAGCAGGGACAGAACAGGATGTCTCTGTTCATGGTTTGCATAAATTAATTCCTGGAACATCATGATGACAAGAAAGCTTTGTAAAAGTAGCAAATTTAGTCAACAGAATCCAGCAAGGAAGAATGGTTAAGTCATTGCCAGGGGTGGCATTTGAGTCTCCGGATGGCACTGCCAGTATTGGCAGTGACTTCTCAGGGAACACCGAGTTCAAGAGAGAAAAGGTGAATGGCATGATGTCTGGGGAAGGGGGAATGGGAACTGAAAAATGATCCTTTTATTTGGTTGGGTTGGAAGGTGCCTGAATTCCCTGATTCTACTCTCAGGAATCTTTGAAGTAGGCAGCAAAAGAAGGGGCTTTGGGATGACTATTTAGCCTGGACTGGCTGAGCCTGTCCAGAAAGGTTTCTTTCCCTGGTCCTTGCTGGTATCTTGATGTTGATAAACCCTTTTGTTAAGTTTTTTGTCACCCTGGGATAGGTCATTTACTTGTTTTGTTCCTCTTTTGTTTGAGGAAAAAATTTACAACATGAAATTATGAATTTCAAAGCCAAAGGCTCAGTAACACTTAACACACTCAGCTTTGTGCAAATGCCATATCTACCTATTTTGAAAACATCTTAATCATCCAACCAAATAAATCCAGATATGCATTAGCTAAACCATTCTCCCCCTTCTCCCATCCTTCCTCATCCCTGATGACAAGAAGTTTGCTGTTTTTTTTTTTTTTTCTCTCAGGCTTATTGGGGATTGAGCCTAGGACATCACACATGCTACGCATTGAGCTACATCTGTAGTCTTTCAACAATTTTATTAGTTTGAGATTCTTACTAAATTCCCTAGGCTGGGCTTGAACTCACTTTGTAGCCCAGGCAGTCCTCATACTTGTGAGGCTCCTGCCTCAGCCTCTTGAGTATCTGGGATGACAGGTCTGCACCATCACCACCAGCTTGCATCCTCCTTCTGTATATGTTACATAACAGAACCATCCAATGTGCAACCTTTTCGCCACTTAATGATGCCTTGAGATTTACCCTGGAACCACTACCTGTACTTCATTTCTGTTTCATGGCTATTCCACTGTAGGGATAGACTACATTTTATTTATTCCTTCAACTGTCGGTGGATGTATGGGTTGCAGATAGTGCTGTAACCCACATGGTGGAGTGTGGCTGAGCCCCCCATTTTATGTTCTTTTGGGCATAAACCTAGGGGAGCAGTTGCTGGATCCCATGGCATTCATAGGCGGCACCATTTTGCATTTCCATCCCCCATGCAGGAGTTTCTCTACATCCTTACCCATACTTATTTTAGCTATCTTAGTGGGTGTGCAGTGGTAGCTCATTGTGGTTTTTTAATTTTTAATTTTAATTTTATTAATTTGAGAGAGAGAGAGAGAGATACACAGAAATAGGCAGGTAGAGAGGTAGAGAGAGAGAGAGAATGGGTGCACCAGGGCCTCCAGCCACTACAAATGAACTCCAGAATGCATGCACCCCCTTGTGCATCTGGCTTATGTGGGTCCTGGGGCGTTGCATCTGGGTCCTTTGGCTTTGCAGGCAAGTTTCTTAATTGCTAAGCCATCTCTCCAGCCCTGTGGTTTTGATTTGCATTTCCTGAATAACTAATGTTCTTGAGCATTTTTTGTTTGTTTGTTTTTGGAGGTACTCACTATGTCGTCTCAGGGTGGCGTCGAACTCACGGTGATCCTCCTACTTCTGCCTCCCAAGTGCTGGGATTAAAGGTGTGCACCACTACACCCTACCCTGAGCATCTTTTATGCATCCATGTTTGCATTTGCTGACACCTCCTCCCCTTGATGTTTTTCTGTTCTTGGCAGAAAAAAGGCATCAGAATGTTGCTGGACATTTTCCTTGTTCCACAGGCCCGTGGGAAGTGTGTGTGTGTGGGTGATAGTGTCAGTCACCTGCTAAGTCAGCCTCCGCTGGCCACTAATGGCGTGTCTGCATCCTTCTTCCTACTCAGCCAAGTGTGGCACTCAGTGCTGTGCCTTGTCTCCATACCCAAAGAAGGTGAATGTTGCCCATGGCACCTCTGCTTTTTTATAGGAGACATGTCCTGCCAAGTAACACAATGACAGCCAATTTAGGAGAAAGGGACCAAGAAGGAACTGTCCCTGTCTGTGGCCTGTCCTTGGCCTTTTCTGAAGGCGAGGTGCTCAGGGCCTCATTCTTCCTGGGAACCAGGGTACTTGGGCTTCTGAAGCAGTTTGTCCCCTTGTTCTTCCTGGTGACCAGAGTGCACTCCTGTTTCAGCTTTCCAAGTGTTAGGTTTACAGGCATGAGCTAGCATGTTTAGTTTGGGATACTTAGGGAAAGGGGTTTGCATGTGTTATAGATACTTCCCACAGCAACCTTTTGTGCCTCTGTATTTATGACCTGTCTCAGCCTAAGCTGGTTTTCTTATGTGCACACTCTTCCCCACGCAGAATCAAGGCGGTGGCAGGTGTGAAGATAATGGCTGTTAGAGTCAGTGACGAGGACCAGTGGGCCGTCCAAGAAGACATTGAGCAGGACAGTACTCAGACCACAGCGGCGCTGGCCTGCACGGGTCACCGCCGGGACCCGCAGAACAGGTGAGTGCTGCTCTCTCTGAGGTCCCCCTGCAAAGGTGTGGCTTGGGGAAATGTGCTAACATGTGTATTAATGAACTGACATCACTTACTCCTTGGATGGCAGTGTGTACCATTGGGCCTGTGACTTCTGCATGGCTGCACTGCAGAGATGTGCTGTGGCACCCACCTTTTGTCCTTTATCCTCTTTATGCACAATTATATATAAAGGTTGACAGTCTCAAAAACTACCCATTCCCATTTGCCACACTTTGGAGTTTGATGACCATAGTATACACTTTTATTTTTTCTTGGTGGTGTTTGCATTGAAGGGTTGAATGGTGACAGGGGAAAATCAAAGTGATTAAAGAAGCAAGGGGGAAATGTATTTTTTTGTAAGGAAGCAGTGTGGTCACAGTTGCGGTTAATTGTTCCTCACTACTTAGTCGTTTCCTTGATATCACACCTGGGACTGGCTAGCAGCTTCCAAATTTCAAGTTGGAGCAACATTGCTGTCTCTCTAGCTCTGAAGTCAGCTTGGGGCAGTAGGACAGGTCCTTATTGATTTGCCTGCATCAGGACACCCACAGGTTGGGGCTTTTGCTCTGCTGCCCCCCCTTTCCCTACCACCCTGCCTCTGCTCTTCCATTATTTGGCAGCCATTTCTGGTGGTTGGTTGGCCTGAAGCTGGTGCTGACAAAATCTACCATTGACTCAGGGTAAAGTGCCAACTCCTCAGCTTGTCACACCAGCCCCTAATGGATGTGGCACTTCTCAGCCTTTCTTGTCAGACCTGCTGTCTTTAGGCACTGGCTGGCCCTGGGATGAAGACAGAGTGGGTGGGGGTGTGAAGACCCCGTGAGAACTGGAGGATTATGGCCTGAGACTTTCCAGTGGAGCTGCCTGGTACATGCTGATGCTTCTTGTGTGACCCCAGCTGACCATCACACTCTCTTGTGCCTGCCCTTTCAGAGGGGGAGACCAAAGTAAGATTGAGTGGTCAGAAGCCTTCTGTTAGGAATCATAGCCTGAGCCCTCTGGATACCTGTCACTCCAGACTTGTCATTTATATCCGAAAGTGACCCAGGACTTCCCAGGAGATGTCTGTCCACCTGCTGAACACCGAGTCCTGAGTTGTTGCTATTTGCTCAGGGTCTTTGTTCCTTGCTTGCTTTTAGGACAAAACATCCAGCCATGAGCAGCTAATGTAAGGAAAGGGTTTATTTCAGTTTATAGTTTTCAGGCTAGGGGAGTTTCTTCATGGCAGGGAAATCAAGGCAGAGCAGACAACAGAATGTTACCTTACCCACAGTAGCAGGAAGGAAGTGGTCTGAGTGCTGTGCTTGGAGCTGGGCTATATTATCCCAAAGCCCACCCCAGCAATACACATCCTCCAGCAAGATTCCATCTCTCCTTAACTTTTCCAAATTGCCACCAGATAGGGAGAAAGTTTTCAAAATACATGTGTCTATGGGGAACATTTCATTCAAACTGCCACATTCTGTTCCTGATCCTCATAGACTCATGACCATCTCATGATGTAAAATGCATTTAGTTAATCTTTTTATTATTTATTTCTTTATTTGAAAGAGAGAGAGAGAGAAAGAGGGAGAGAGAGAGAGAGAATGGATGTGCCAGGGCCTCTAGCCACTGCAAATGAACTCCAGACACATGTGCCCCTTGTGCATCTGGCTTATGTGATTCCTGGAGAATTGAACCGGGATCCTTTGGCTTTACAGGCAGACACCTTAACCTCTAAGCCATCTCTGCAGCCCCCGTTTAGTTAATCTTTAAAAATCCCCATGTATTCATCAATGACAATGCTGTTTAAAAGTCTAAGGTCTAATCTGAGACTCAACACATTCCCTTAACTGTGAGCCCTATAAAACAGCAATACAAGTTATATACTTTTCCAACACATAATGGCACAGAAAAACATTCCCATTCCAGGAAGGAGGAATTGAGACATGGCAAGGAAAGATTAACCAGTGCAAGATGGAAACCCAGCAGGGCAACCAATAAGTCCTGCAGCCCCGTGTCTAGCCCCTGGAGCTTGTGATGAAGTCCATCCTCTGGCTCCACAGGCTTGGGCAGCTGTACCCTTCCAGCTGTGATGCTTACTTCTTGAGTTAGCGGCTTTCCTTGGTGGCCGTCCCATAGTCTTGGTATCACCAGCACCCTGGGAGCTCCACTATGGTCTCCATAATGGCCCCTCAGGGTCTCCATGCAGGGACATCAGTCCTGTCCTATACTAGTCATTGGTCATCTCTGGAACTGTATTGCAATCCATGATGTTCTTTTTCCTGCTTTTGTCATACTTCCAAAACCAGTACCAGTTGCCTTTTTTTTTTTTCTCATTGTGGTAAGGTATATAATTTTGAAGGATAAGAAACCCCTCAGCATTCTTCCTTCAGACCCTCTTCTTTGAGAAGAATCAGCACTCCTAATGTCCCAGTGGAGAGCAGCTGGCCCATTCTCAGTAGAATCATCTCTTAAACAGTAGCAGTGGAAGTGGTTGTAGGCTCTAACCTGTGACTCAAGAATTTCAATTCACTTTCATTTCTTATTTTCTTACTTTAGAAATATTTTACTTATTTATTTCAGAGAGAGAGAGAGAGAGAGAGAGAGAGAGAGAGAGAGAGAGAGAAAGAATGGGTGAGCCAGAGCTTCTAGACACTGCAACAAACTCCAGATGCAGGTGCCATCTTGTGCATCTCTGGCTTATGTGGGTACTGGGGAATTGAACCAGGGTCCATAGGCTTTACAGGCAAGTGCCTTAACTGCTAAGCCATCTTTCCTGCCCTTTCTTACTTTTTTGAGATAGAGCCATGCTTTAGCCCAAGCTGACCTGTAATTCACTATGTAGTCTCAGGGTGGCCTCAGAATCACAATGATCCTTCTACCTTTGCCTCCCTAGTACTGGGATTAAAGGTATGTACCACCACACCAGGCTTTACTTTCATTTAGTTCTGTGCCATGCTTTATACCTTTTATATCCTTCTGCCCTATATTTTCCTCTGCCAAACCCCACCAGTTCATTACTTCTAACTTCAACTTTGCTCAAATTCTTAGCCAGAATTTTACACAAATGCCTCTAGCCCATTTCTTGACATATAAGTCCTTTATCCCCTGAAACCTTATAAGCTGTGCCTCCACAGCCTTTTTCTTTTATTAGGCTTCTCTAGTCCAAAGTTCTAAACCCTTTCATATTCTCCTGGCAAACTATTCCACAATACCAAAAGTCTATGTCCCATAGTATTTGCGATCACCCTCCAGCTTTCCTTGTGGCCACAGATGGCCGCAGGTCTTCCAGGCACCATAGACTCATCCAGTAATATCCAAATATTAGAAAAGAGTATATCTTCTCATGGGTTCATTTTTGTATGTGTGATGCTTATATGTGTGTATGTATGTGTGCATACTTATGTGTGCAGGTATGCTTGTGTGTTATTTGTACAGGTTAGAGGTTAGCATTGATGTTTTCCTTAATTGTACTAAACCTTATTATTTGAAACAGGGTCTTTTATTGAACCTGCAATTTACCAGTTAGGCTAGATTTTCCAGCTACTAAGTCCCAGGGATCCTACTGTTTCAGCCTCCCAAGCTCTGGGATTATGAACACATGCCATTATACCTGGCTTTTACATGGGATTTTTGGATCTTCACTCAGGTCCCCATGCTTGCACAGCAAGCTGTTTACCCACAGACCCATCTCTTTAGCCCATACCCCCTTATTTTAAAAAATAAACCTCCTTAGCAGTTCCCACACAGAGTCTCCCCTTTAGAGCTCAGTAGCAAGCAGTAAGGTCATTCTGGGAAGTGAACATCTGTCATCACCCTCCAGCTATGATCTGTTGCCATCTCTCTGCTGCCAAGGTGTGAGGAGAGAAGACTGGGAATACCCTTCATGCAGAATTCGGGTGAACTGTATCAGGACGACAGGCTTAGGCACTCTGAATTCCCCACTGCCCATCTGTCCCCTGGATCAGGCTCTCCTTAGGTGCTCCTCACTTCTGGGAGCACAATGGTGGCAGGAGCTCCCAGTGGTCAGGGAGGAGCTATTCCATGTCCTGGACTGGCTTTGCTTGGCTCAGCTGAACCAATTGCTATGGCCAGTCTGGGAACCAGGGTTTGGATTAATGCCTCAAAGGTTTGAGCATAGTGGGGGGTGGTGGTTGTGGGTGATGTGGCTGGTCACTGCAATGTCACTGACCTGGACATTGACCTAATGGAGAGGCTTCCTGGTTCTGTGTCCCTGACAGTGGGGTGATGGTGATAATCTCTGTGGTGTGTACAGAGGAAATTAGTTTTGTTAAATTTTTGATGAGGTGGCAATGTTGTAGATGTAAAGAACGATGCCACTTTCAAAAGTGGTTGCTATTCTTTGGTCTTGTGAGAGTGAGTTTTGTATTTTCTCTAGAAGAGATTTTAAAAAGGCCACACGAGCCTGGGGAGATGGCTCAGTTGATAAAGTGCTCACTGGCAAGCACGAGCACCTGAGTTCAGATCCCCAGAACCTACATAAAAGCCAGGTGCAGCCGCATATACCTGCCTTCCCAGCACTGGGGAGGTGGAGAATGGAGGATTGCTAGGGTCCACTGGCCAAACTCCAGGCCAAGGAGAGACCCTATTTCAAAAAATGGTAGATGAGGGCTGGAGAGATGGCTTAGCAGTTAAGCGCTTGCCTGTGAAGCCTAAGGACCCTGGTTCAAGGCTCGATTCCCCAGGTCCTGCATAAGCCAGAGGCACAAGGGGGCACATGCGTCTGCGGTTCATTTACAGTGGCTAGAAGCCCTGGTGCGCCCATTCTCTCTCTCTGTCTGCCTTTTTCTTTCTCTGTGGCTCTCAAGTAATAAATAATAAATAAATAAAAATAAGAAAAATTTAAAAAAATAAAAAAAATGGTAGATGAAATTCCTGAGGATGATACCTTAGATTGTCTTCTGGCCTCCACACACCATGTGAAGGGGCAGACACACACACACACACACCACATAATAAGAGACCGGTTCTTCTCAGATTCTTCTGAGAGGAGCTCAGCTCCTGGTAACTTCATTCTGCTTTCCTCCCTTACACGCAACCTTCTTCCCTCCCTGGGTTGATGGAGCCTGCTTTGGCAAGACAATTTATGCTTATTGAATACCTCCTAAAACCATTCTATAATCTAAATAAATAATTGCTTCCTTTTATATCTTTGTTGCATTGTGATATCAAATGAGGTGTGAAATACAGGCTCCTAGGCTGAGTTTACAGGCAAATAAAGTAAATCTCTGAATATATCCCTAGCACAAAATCCCACAGAAAGCTGTAATCTCTAAATTGTGACAGGCTTGAGTGGAATAGAGTTTTTAATAGAATATAATGTACAAACGGCCTGAAATTGTGTGATAAGAATTAAAAATGTGTGCTTGGTTAGGGGGGCCGGTAAAGGTCTTAATTTAAGATATTTTAATGAAGGCTCGTGGGGAGGCAATGTGAGTAATAATGATGGCCACAAGATAAATGGCAGTGTTGCCAAAAGAGAAGAGATTAGGAAAATAAGCAAATTTGGAAGTGTTTGGAGCAGATAAGCTGGAGCCCAAGGAAAGGAAGGAGGGGGTAGGAGGGGAGAGGAGGGAGGGGAAGGGTTGGAGGGGAGGGAAGGGAAGGAGAAGGTGTGCTGTTTGCGTGGAGACCACATGCTGCTTCTGAGCCGGGCCAAGCACCAGGGTGATTTCTACTTGGCTGTCGGGACTCAAACTTCAGGAAACAGCTGCCACTTTTTGTAGGTCCAGAGAGTGCCTGCTGTCCCCTTCCCATGCGTACTCTGCGACCTGACAGAGCCCTGCCGGATGGTCCACCTGGGAAAAGGTAGGCAGGCACAAGCTCTGAAGGAGACTGAGAGAGAGAGCCACATCCATGCTGGGACCCTACCCAAGGTGAGATCAAGGTCAAAGCCAAAGCTTCCCATTTGAAAGGCTGTATTCAGGCTGTGCATGTAGCTCAGTGGTAGAATACTTAGTACAGACAAGGTACTGGCTTAGATTCTCAGGAGCATGCATGTGTGGGCTTGTGCACGCACACACACACACACATACATGCACACACATTGTGGTGAGGGCTGAGGAGATGCTCAGTGGTTACACACTTGTCTCAGAAGCATGAGGACTTGAGCTCGACTCCCAGAACCCGTGTAAAGTGATGGTGTGCGCGTGTGGTCCTGGTGCTGGGGAGGCGGATGGAGACAGGAGGGTCTCTGGGGCTCACTAGCTAGCCAGTCCAGCCCTCTTGGTGAGCTCCAGGCCAGTGAGAGACCCTGTCTCAAAAAGATGCAGACAGTGTTTCTGAGGCTGGCCCACTATTCTCCCCTCACACCCGTGCACACCTGTGCATGTGCACCTACACATATACATATTCACACATACATGAACATGTGCACACACTCATAAAAGTTGTGAAAAAATTGGAGAACCAATCTTACAGGATTTATTTTTCTTTGCCTACTCACCCAGAAAACATAGCCTTGCTGGGTACCTTTCCATCACTGTGTAAATACCGGAGGCAACTTGATGAGGAAAGGTTTGTTTTGGCTTCTGGTTCCCAACGCTTTGGTCCATGGTCAGCCCCACTGGTCTAGAGATGGGCAGGACATCATGACTGGAGCTTTCAGTGGTACAAAAGCCTCATGGCTGGAAGCGAGAGGAAGAGGAAAGTAAGAGGTGTGTAGCCTCCTCTAGTGCACACATCAGTGACTGAACCTCCCACCAGCCCTAGTTGCTCAGGGCCCCATCACTTCCAGAAGCGCCATATTGGGGACCAAGCCTTCGCCACATGGACCTTTGTGGAACACATCAGATCCAAACCATAGCAGCAAACAAACTCTTGAGGAGAGAGAGAGAGAGAGAGAGAGAGAGAGAGAGAGAGAGAGAGAGAGAGCGAGCCACCACCATTTAAAATAATTATATGATTTATGAATTTGACTATTGGCTGTTCAGGAAGAAAACAAACAAGCAAATGTTAACTACAAGGAAGTCACTGTGCCAAGTTTCAGAGTGTGAGTTCTTGAAGCACAAGCCAGTACCTTCATTGTGTTTCCAGAGCCATGTTAAGCCATGTTAAGCAGGAGGGAGGTGGAAGAGTGAGGACAGCAACTCTTTGTAAGAAGCAGAAGTGATTCTTCCTGCTCCAGTCAGCTCATGCCACATCCTTTCCTTCTGTCAAAGGCTTTGTGGAAAAGTAGAAAGCATACTGTACATGGTGGCTCATGCCTATAATCCCATATATGAAAGTAGGGTTGACAGGAGGATTGCTGTAAGTTTGAGGCCAGCCTTGGCCACAGATTGAGTTCTAGTTCAGTTTAGAGTGAGACCCTGCCTCACTTAAATAAAAGTAGCAAGAAAGAATGTGACTCTTGGGAAGTCTGTGGTTTTGCTCTGTTCCTGATATGTAAACTGAAGCATGATTAAATGACCTCCTAAAGGTGTGTGGAAACAATGGCGCTCCAGACTCCAGGTAAGGACCACTGCCCTGGGCTCTACCTTAGTCTCCTGAGTCTGGAGATTTTGAGGGTGTGACATCACACCAGGTTCAAGCACTGGCCTTTCAAAGATCAATTCCCAGGTGATCTGACTGAGCATCAGGGATGAGAATTCCTGGGAACATGAATAGAATGTATAAATTGGTGACACCAGTATATACCAGCAGAAGATAAAGGTTCTTAGTTTTTAACAATGTGAGCATTTGAGAGCAATGAACAGACTTGCTTCTTAGGTTTACAGTAGCATCTACAACCGACACTTGGAGGTCTCTGGGTAGAAGCTATCAAAAAACTCCAGGAGTTACTTCCTCTGGGTTGAAATATTCCCTTGTGGGGAGAGAGAACTCATCAGAAAGTTCTAAGGAAACTCACAGTGCTTGAAGACTCCACCCCCTCTGAGGGTATACACATGCAGTAAATAGTTGCTGAGGAAAGGAGACTCTTGCCTGAAAGTGATGTGGGAGTTGGGGGAGGGGGATGCCGATTTGTGAGTTGTCATCCTGGTGGGACTTTCACTCATATCTCTGCCTTTGAGTGAACTGTTTTTAAGTAGCCCCTCACTCGTGCTCCTGTAAGAATCCTCAGTACCCTTGTTGGTTCACTAAAATGAACTTAGACCCACATAGTTTCTTTGGTCTGCTGTTACCCACTCTATCTGGGGAGAATAGAAACAGTATGCTCAGGAAATATCACACAACATGAAGCACATCAAAACCCCTTGCTTTGTACAAGTAATATTTGCTAATGCAAAAGAAAGTTCCAGACCTGGATTTCAAGTGCAGAGGCACATCCCTCTTGAGCCATCTGTGGAAGAGGCTATGTCCTGGGGGAGGTTTATATTAACTCCAGCTAGAAATTCCCATAGAATTCTCCTGTCCCAAGAAGGAAGCTTCAACTCCCACCTTCTAAAATGGACCAAGTCTTTGAAGAAAAGATAAAAGAAGTATGTTTAAACCCTCTGCTCTTTTTCTAACCAGTGGAAGCTCTTTGTTGAATCTACGTGGCTGCCTGGGTTCAGCAGAAGTGAGTAGAAGACTTCTTACTTCAAGTGCAATGGATGTTCTACAGTGGAAAATATGTCCAAATATGCAGGACAGTCTGGGCCTGTGACTTGGAGGCAGCCACCGTTACTACCTTGGCACATGTGTATATTTGTGTAGAAGAACCCATTTGTATGTTTTTGCAAATATTGATTTATTTCTTTTCTTAGATGAATTTTAATTATTTTTTATTTTAAAAATATGTATTTATTTATTTGACAGAGAAAGAAGGAGAGAGAGAGAGAGAGAGAGAGAGAGAGAGAGAGAGAGAGAGAGAGAATGGGTGTGCCAGGGTCTCCAGCCACTGCAAACAAACTCCAGACATGTGTGCCCCCTTTTGCATCTGGCTAACGTGGGTCCTGGGGAATTGAGCCAGTGTTCTTTGGCTTTGCAGGTAAACTTCTTAACCTCTAAGCTATTCCTCCAGCTCTAATTTTTATTTTTATTTTTATTTTTTTAAAAAAATTTATTTATTTATTTATTTGAGAGCGACAGACACAGAGAGAAAGACAGATAGAGGGAGAGAGAGAGAATGGGCACGCCAGGGCTTCCAGCCTCTGCAAACGAACTCCAGACGCGTGCGCCCCCTTGTGCATCTGGCTAACGTGGGACCTGGGGAACCGAGCCTCGAACTGGGGTCCTTAGGCTTCACAGGCAAGCGCTTAACCACTAAGCCATCTCTCCAGCCCCTAATTTTTATTTTTAAAAGGTTACACTCTTTAAAAATTTTTTATTTATGAGAGAGAGAGAGGATGGGCATGCCAGGGCCTCTAGCCACTGCAAACAAACTCCAGATGCATGTACCACCTTGTGCATCTGACTTATGTGGGTTCTGGGGAATCAAGCCTGGGTTCTTGGACTTTGTAGGTAAGTGCCTTAACCACTAAGCTGTCTCTCCAGCCCAAGGTTATACTCTTATATCCCCTGTCACCTGCCCCCATTCCACAGAGGGCCCTTCTCAGTGGGGTTATTGGTATTAATTGTGGGGTCCTGAAGGCCTCAGTCAATTTCTATGGTAGGCGGTGGTACATGCCTCAGGCTAATCCTACCCACCCTGTGGCTCTAATGTTCCTGAGGCTTGACGGGCATGTTATAAATCTGATTTAGTGTTGAATTCTCTGTAACCTCTGGATCTCTGTTTTGATGAGATCTGAGTGACCACATGTCTGTTTCTGTCTTTCTGGAGCTGGTTGTCAGGCTAGTAGTGAGAGTAATACTTGTGTCAATTCTTCCTTTGCAATGTCTCCTGGGCCTAGCAAATGTGGTGGAGGTGACCTTTATTATGGTAAGCAGTCTGCTATCTTTTCTTATCATATTGATATATTCTGGGTCTCCCCAGAATTCTCTGCTATCTGTAAGATGAAATAGATTCTCTAACCAAAAGTGAGAGCCTCTTGGATTAATGGGGCATAGCATAGTTATTTGAGAAAATTGTATTTATTTATTTGAGAGAGAGAGAGAGGGAGAGAGAGAGGGGGGCAGATAGCTAGAGAGAGAATGGGCATGCCAGGGCCTCTAGTCACTGCAGATGAACTCTAGACACACGCACTACTTCATGCATCTGGCTTATGTGGGTACTGGGGAATTGAACCTGGGTCCTTAGGATTTGCAGGCAAGCACCTTAGCTGCTAAGCCATCTCTTCAGGCCCTGAGAGACTTTTAAAAATATTTTAATTATTTCTTTGCAAGCAGAGAGATGTAGAGAGAAGAGAGGCAGAGACAATGGGCACACCAGGGCTTCCAGTCACTGCAAATGAGCTCCAGATGCATGTGCCACTTAACACATCTGGATTTATGTGGGCACTGGGGAATTGAACTTGGGTCGTTAGCTTTTACTAATGTGCCTTAAATTAAGTGCTGTAACCATGCCTTAACTACACCTTAACTGCTAAGGGTATATCCACTCTTCTTAGCCGAAGACCAGTGGAGATTCTCTCTGGAATCTATGAGGTTTCCTGTCCATGGGAATCTGACCTGGTTTCTGGTACCAACTATGAGCTCTCTCCCACTGAGTGGGTCTCATGTCCAGTGGTTACACACATAGGCTGTGTGCCACCCTTGTACAGATATGTACTTCTTGCTTGGCTGGTTGATTTCATAACATTTCTGTAGTAGCTTCAAAAGCTGCTGGTTTCTATAACAATGCAGAATCAGCACATGTTCATATTTTTTTTAATTTTTAAAAGATTGTATTTTTATTTATTTTTTAGAGACAGAGAAAAAGAAGAAGAAGAGAAGAGAAGAAAAAGAGAGAGAGAGAGAGAGAGAGAGAGAGAGGGAGAGAGACAGCACACCAGAACCTCTAGCCACTGCAAACGAACTCCAAATGCATGTGCCACCATGAGCATTTGGCTTACTGTGGGACCTGGAGAATTGAACCTGGGGTCATTAGGTTTCACAGGCATGAGCCTTAACCACAAAGCCATCTCTCCAGTCCAACATGTTCATATCTTTGAACTCAGGTAGGGAGGTGCTGAGAGTAAAGAGAAGGTGAACCATGGTAGGATTTGGGTGATGATAGCAAGCTGGGCCTTGATCACATTTGGGGCAGTTTCCTACATGAGGTCTTTGGTTAAAATAACAAGAGTTCCTCTCAGAAGTTCCCAGTGTCATTTAGATTCTGGCATGCCCATTTGTGTAAGTGCAGATTTTATTTCCATTGTAGGAATGAGTTTTTTTAATTGCATGTGTGTATATATGTGTGCATGTATGTACATGTGCTGGTGGAGGGTGGAGGGCAGAGGACAAAACTCAGGTGTTGTTTCTCAGGTGTTGCTCATGTGATTTGAGAAAGGGTCTTCTTTGGCCTGGAACTCATCAAGTGGACTAAGCTGGCTGACCAGCAAGCCCAGGAATTCTCCTGTCTATCTCCCAGAGCTGGACTACAGGCACAAGCTCCATGCATGACTTTTTTTTTTTTAATGTCAGTTTTGGGGATCTGAACTTAGGTCCTCATGCTTGCATGACAAGCACTTTACTAAATGAGCCATCTCCCCAGCCCAGAGGGAATCAGAGCCCCTGTTGCTCCAATGTGGTGAAGATAAAGGTGCCACACCCAGTTTCTAAAGATGGGGGAGGAAACCAGCTCAGGGTATATGAAATGGAGATGCCCAGGATAATGTGAGATGGAGACGCAGGCAGGAAAGGCTGTTGGTTTGCCCTTATGCACGTGTCAGCTGCCCAGCTTCTCTGTTACTTGGTTGTCATGTTAGTACACAGTGTGTTTATTTACTTATATGTTGACATCCATTATCATTAATTATATACAGTGGTGTCATGTTATAAATTCACCACTGTATATGTCATGAACCAAATCTATCTCTGCAGCCACAAGAACTTCCTCAGATCTGGTGTAGGCCTTTGACAAAAGTGACTTTGAGTGGCTGTCCTGTCTTCTGACCCCCAACTTCCTTCCCCTCAGTCTCCTACACAGGATTCTTTTTCACTTGAAAGTCTTTGAGGTGAGAAGAAACCTCCTGTGTCTTTGGAGAAGGAAACTTGTCTGATTTGCCCCAGTTCCACAGCCCTACTCCTGCCCCTGTGTGGAGTTTACCTGGACCTCTAAACGGATCTGGAAGTCTTCCTGCAGCTCCACTTTAACTTCTGGTGCTAAACAGAACTGGTCCGTGAGCCCAGGGACTGCAGGCTTATGTCCTTGGCTCACTGAGTCACTGTAACCCATACCAGGCTTGGCCCCCAGTAGGTACCTAAAACTAGTGTATTGGTTACACTAGTGTATTGGGACAAAATGCCCAACAAGAAGCAGCTTATAGAAGGAAAAGGGCTTAGTTTGGCTTACTGTTCCAGAGAGCACAGTTCTTCATGGCAGGGAAAGCGTGTCAGGAGCAGGAATCCCGAGTCACATTGCTACATCAGCAGGGAGGAAGTGGAATGAGAGAGAGCAAGTTGGGTTAGCTGCTAACATTTCAAGACCCATCTCCAGGGACACATTTCCACCTCCTGAAGGTTCTACAACCCTCCCAAGTACCTGGAGACCAGCATTCAATAGAGGGCATTTTATATTCAAACCACCTTCAACCAGAAGATGAATGAATGCTGCAGGTGCTCTTGGTTAGGCATGCCTGATTTCCACAGAGGTCCCTCCCCATTCTGCAGGGACTAGACCACAGCTGCAGCACTGGTATTGGTGGAGTACAGGACTGGGGTCTGTGAACATGCTGTGTGTAGTGACATTACACTCTTGAGCAGAAGTTCCTGGGTTGGGGAGATGGCTTAGCACTCACTTGGAAAGCCTGCCCACCCAAGTTTGATTCCTAGTATCTACATAAAACCAGATGCATGAAGTGACATGAATTTGGAATTTGGCTTAGTGGTTAAGGCACTTGCCTGCAAAGCCTAAGGACCCATGTTCGCCTCTCCAGGTCTCATGTAAGCCAGATGTACAGTGACACGAGCATGCAGCATTGCACATGTGCACAAGGGGGCACATACATCTGGAGTTTGATTGCAGTGGGTTGGAGGCTGTGGCATGCCAATTGTCTCCCACTCTCATTCATTCTTTCTCTCTCTCTGTCTCTTTCTCACACATAAAAAAGGCCAGTCTGTTGGGCTTGCCTCAAACAAAAAAGAAAGGTAGGAGGGAAGGAAGTGAGGGAGGAAGGAAGGAAGGAAGGAAGAAAGAAAGAAAAGAAGAGAAAAGAAAAAGAAGCTGGTTGTGGTGATGTATGCCTTTAATCTCAGCATTTGGGGAGGATTGCTGTGAGCTCTAGGCCAGCCTGGGACTACAGAGTGAATTTTAGGTGATCCTGGGCTAGAGTGAGATCCTACCTTGAGAAAACTGAAAATAAACTTTTTAAAAAAGAGAAAGGGAGAAATTCCTTAGGGCTCCTATGGATAGTGATACCTGGCACAGAACTGAAGTAGGGTCACGTGAGACACAAGCTGGGAGTGAGGTTTGCTTGGGGATATGTTGTTGGCTGAAGATGGGAAGAATATGGGCAAGCCAATCATGTGGCGGTAAGGGGGGGGGCATTCTAAATAAAGAGAAGAGCCCTGCAAGGCCTTGGGAGCAGTAGGTACTGGGTTGGCTGGGTGGGGCTGGGCAGTAGGAGCTATTTCCCTGATTGGATTCTTAGGGTTCTCCCTGTCTCCCACATCTTGTGTTCTCTGCCAGCAGATCTTGAAATGCCACCCCCTACACAGGGCAGTTTTGGGGTCTGAAAGACCAGCTGTACCAAGACAGCAGTGAGTCTGTCTTCTGGAGCTTATACTCACTTCAGGGAGATAGGCCATTGTGAGCAGAATGTGCTTACGTGTCAGGTGGTGGTAAGTGCTAATAGAAAAACAGGCAGGTGAAGTGGCTTGTGGTCGAGGGTTTGGAGATAGGGTGGTCCAGGAGCACTTCTCTGAAGAAAAGAGCCCAGAGGAAATGCAAGGATGAGTCAGGAAAAGATGAAGAGTCCCTGAAAGGCCAGCCCTGGTGTGTTCAGGGGTCCTTGCAGAGTCTGAGGGTGCTGGCTTGCAGAGGTGGAGACATCTGGCAAGCAGGTGGCAGAGAGTTCCATTCTGCAGAGCCTCCTACATTTGGAAAAGACAATGGATTTTACCCAGAGCAGGCTGTGTTTTGAGCAGAAAAGAGCTGCCAGCTATGGAGGGGAGGGGCATAGGCAGGACTCTGAGGTCATCCAGGAACTTAACTGAAATGTAGCTGTCTGTTATTGCTGCATGGGTGATGAGAGTCCCCATCATGCTCTTGAGGAGGTGAAGAATCACATGTAAGTGAAATGAGTGGACAACAGGCAGAGGAACAAATGGCATTGCTTTTGGCACTTAGAGACATCAGTCCACCAGGCTGATCGGGAGGGCTTGGGTGTGTGTAGAGGCTCAGTGTTGGGAGTGGTCTGGGATGGAGACAACAGGATTGCATGTGGGAGACCCCATGTGAGCCTTGGCCCTCCTGTCCACCTACCTTCAGTGTCTCAGACTGGAGCTACCAAGACTGGGCTTTGGAGTGTCAGCTCTGTCAGGAACAGCCTGCCTGTGGGGCATTGTGTGACTAGCTATGTAGAGCGATCATGGCAGGGAGCCAGTGAATGGCCAGTTTGCACAATGGCTTGGAATATGAACTGTGATTCACAATGCTCTTGGAGGGACCAGCAGAGGCCATGCGGTTGTTGGGGATCCATGGGACTGGGGGTCTACTGTGGTGACTCACTATGAAAACTGTGTCCTTTCTCTAGATATCATGTGAGCACATGCCTTCAGTGGGGAGACTGCTCTGACCAAATGCCATGTGGCTTCCCTTAGTATGAACAATAAACCCTGATAATTCCTATCCTCTCCTCTATACACGGTCCCTCTTACGTCTGCTCTCCACTGAATTTCTTCTATCCAATTAGTCTTTCTTCTGTATTGATGATATCATTTTTTCCTCCTATTATGAAGGTCTTGCGTATGTAGTGTCAAACACTGTGAGGTCATGAATACCATTTTGTGTTTGAAAGGTTGCATAGTTTTTCAAGTTTTAATAATAACAACAACAATAATTATGTTATTATTATGTGCCTGTGTGTGTTTGTCTGGTACATGCATGTGTGTATGCATGTTGGTATGTGTGCCTGTACACATGTAATAATCTCAGGACTACCATCCTTCTTTTTTTAAGACAGAGACTCTCATTGGCCCAGAGCTTAGACTAGATAGCCAGTAACCCCCAGGTATCCTTCCGTCTGCTCTCTGCAGGGCTGGGGTTACAAGTGCATGCCACCACATCAGGCATTTTTACATGGGTTCTGGGGATGAAATTCAGGCCCTCAATGCTTGTGAGGCAAGCACTGTACCAACTGAGCCAACTTTCCAGCCCACTTGTTTATTTATGAGGAATGCAGGTTTAGGAGGTTGGAGAGGTGACTCAGCAGTTAAAGTGGCCAAACAACAAGGGAAACCCTGTCTCAAGCAAGGTGGCAGGAGAGGTCAGACATCATGACGTTGCCCTTAGACCTCTACACCTGCACTGTGACACACACATCACACCCACCCACACATACATACAGAAACACACACACATAATTAAAAAACAGAAGGATGTAGGTTTACAGATTTAGACTTGGCCTTGGAAACCATCTTCCTTCACTACAGGCTGAATGGAGTGAGGTCCCAAAGTCTTTTAGGGATTGTGATGAGGAATATGGTGGCTATTAGGCCTGTGGGAAGGAGGCATCCCGATTTAAGTCCCAAACATCCTTGTTTCTGAAGTGATTTTCCTGTCCATCATCTCTGTTTCAAATGCTCTTGGGTTCATCTCTTGGGGTCTCTGAGCCATAAGCAGCTGGGCAGTCTTCCCAGAGCCACATCCCAAGGCCAATCAGTAGCATTTCCTCCCTCTTTTTCCTGTAGAGCCAGCTCTCTTCTTGAAGTTCAGGAGGTAATTCATGTCATTATCTCTTTTCTTTCACTTGTGTTCTTGTGCCCCAGAGGGCAGTTTTCCAAGTTGGGAATCAAAGATGTGCTATTCACAGGTACATATATTTCCTGTTGCTGACAGATCAACAAAGACATGGTGGCTTTGAACAAGACACAGATTCCTTTGTAGCTCTGGATGCCAGAAGTGCAAAATCAGCTTTCCTGGGCTAGAGCCAAAGTTAAAGACAGGTTGTGTTCCAGAGAGGGGGCTCTGCCATGATGGGTTTGTTGGGCAGCTCTGCATTCTTTTTCTTAATATTTATTTATTTGCAAGCAGAGAGAGAGAGAGAGAGAGAGAAAGAGAAAGAAGAGGACAGGTAGAGAGAGAATGGGCACACCAGAACCTCTGGCCACTGCAAAGGAAGTCCAGACACATGTGCCCCTTGTGCATCTGGGTTACGTGGGGAATCGAACCTGGGTCCTTTGGCTTCACAGGCAAAGGCTTAACTGCTAAGCCATCTCTACACCTGGTTCTGCATTCTTTTCCACTTAGAGTATTGGGACAGGAAAGTGCTCTTGGGGGACCTGAGATGCCCTACTTCCTGTTCTGGGGAGACTGTCACTTTCTAGAGGAGCAGAGGGAGGAAGCATGGTTGCGTTGCTATTTATTCCCAGTGAGTTTTACTAAAGACACTGTGGTCTGAGACTCCTCTCCCTGGCCTCCTGGCTGGACAACCTCGCTTCTGGTGTTTTTTTTGAATTAGCCTGTGGATATAACACAAGTTGGGGGCTGGAGATGTGGGATACATTTTACTTTTGAGTTCCAAAGAATGCAGGGGTGAAAGTTGACCAGTTGCCACTATGAGCCCAGAATTTTTGTCCCAGAAAATATTAGAAGTAAGGCCCCAGCCTGCCTTTCCTGGGCTGGACTGTCCCCCAGCATCTGTGGTGTGTAGACATGTCCATGGCAGCCACCAGACAGGGGTGCACTAGCTCCAGGACTCAGCTCTTCTTCCATTCACCTTCTGTGAGCCAGACCTTGCCAGAGGTCACATTCAAGGTCAGGAGGCTTGGAAAGGAGATCTTTCCACAGCAGAGTCCCTGCGCTACTTTTTTTGGGTGGTGTTCTTTGGTTTGAATTTATGGATCCACTGCTGGTATTTTGTCAGAGAAACACTCATGCTATTTAAGTTTTTGCTGTCAAGAGGCAGAACCAAGTTATTGTTCTCTTAAAAAATGTGATTCAAATAGGGAACAATGGATGCAGAATGCCGTGGCTAAATATTGGCAGATAAGATGATCGATTGGCTCTCACTCACATCTTGCTTTATAAAGGAGAAGGAAGTGGTATTTAATCACTTTCAAAACATAAGCCAGTAAGGATGAATTTGATGAGTTTTGAGGCTGAGTGACTCATTAGGACCTGCTATTATTGCAGTGATATCTCTGCTTGGTGAATAGTGTAGAGCATGGAGGTGTGGGCCACCTTGTTTCTCTTCCTTCTCTTTCTCTTTCTTTTTCGTTTCTTTTTTTTTTTTTTTTTTTCTTGTGTTTTGAGGTAGGGCCTCTCTCTACTTCAGGCTGACCTGGAATTCACTATGTAGTCTCAGGCTAGCCTTGAACTCACAGCAATTCTTCTACCTCTGCCTCCCGAGTGCTGGAATTAAAGGCGTGTGCTACCATGCCTGGCCTCCTTTTCTTTTTTATACCTTCTAATTAAATTAAATTAATTAATTAATTTATTTTTGGTTTTTCCAGGTAGGGTCTCACTCTAGTTCAGGCTCACCTGGAATTCACTATGTAGTCTCAGGGTGGCCTTGAACTCATAGCGATCCTCTTACCTCTGCCTCCTAAGTGCTAGGATTAAAGGCGTGCACCACTACACCTGGCTCCTTTTAATTTAATTAAAAAATTTTTTTTTACCACTGACATTCACTTTATTCAATTTTGTTTTCAACTCAGAAGGCAACAAATGACCACATAAAAAAGGGAGCACTTTTGAATACATACACATAAAATTGGTCTGGGTATCAAAGGTAAAAATATGGAATGCTTCATGAATTTGAATGTCATCATTGCACAGGGGCCGTGCTATCTTGTCTGTATCCTTCCTATTTTAGTACACGTACTGTCGAAGTGAGCATGCTTTTATTTTTTGAAAAGGCAGTCTCATGCAGACTAGGGAGGCCTGGAACTCAGCTTGCAGGCAGTCTGGCAATCCTCTTGCCTCAGCCTCCTGAGTAGTGGGATTTCAGGTGACACCACCACACCCATCTGAAGTATTTGCTAGATCTGTTTGGACACATGCACTGTGGCTGTGCAGTATTGGTTTGGTTGGAAGCACCTGTGACCAGTTATATCCCATAATCCTATTTTGCTTTTCTCGGAGTTTTCTTTTTTTCCCTCTTCAAACTGGGCTAACATTAAAAATATCAGAATTGATTGAAAATATAAATTTAGGGCATCTCTGGAAAACTTGAACTGGCAATGTTGAGCAAGACTGAGTCTGAGTGTTCATGACCATTGTAGACAATGCTCCTGCACCATTCACAAGAGGCCAATCTTACCGCAGTCTCTGCTGCTCCGTACTGTCTCTATCCACCCCCAACAACAAAACAAATCACCAAACAGAGCAGATGTTAGTTCCCTTTTGCTTCTAGGAATAAAGTATTTCTTCAAATCTCTATCTATGTGACCTATAAGAAGTTAAACTTATTTTGCTTTTATTTCTTCAACCTTAAAGCAGAGGAAGTTTTCCATCAATCTCATAGGGTTGTGCAATTGAGTGATTTTTATCTACAATGTTGGTAATGTTGTCTAGCTGTGAACAAATGCTTGTAAATATCATTGAATTAATACTATTCATATCCATATCTGCGTTCAAAGGGGAGGA
This sequence comes from Jaculus jaculus, assembly GCF_020740685.1. NCBI lineage: Eukaryota > Metazoa > Chordata > Mammalia > Rodentia > Dipodidae > Jaculus > Jaculus jaculus. The sequence goes on from NC_059114.1 coordinate 30,758,796, forward strand.
AGGTGGTCAGACAGAGCAGTGAGTTTCCAGAGGCTTGAGCAGGTCTTTGACAGTGAAAAACTGACAGGCAAACAGGTTTCTCTTCAACAGAGAGAAACAATGTAACCCACCCATTGGAAATAAACCTGAGAACCTTTGTGAAGTCTCAGAAGAGAGATCTGATGAGAAGCTTAATGAACCCAGAAAAAGCTTGATTTCCACAGGGGTTCTCTCAGAAGCCAATAAGGCACGCTTTGCTTCTGTGCTCCTGTAAGGGTTCTCCCTCCCAGAGGGCACTTTCTGCTCTCTCCTGTCCCCACCATGGAAGTTGTCCAGAGTGACCTAGAGGAACTCACTCAGTTCAGGGAAAAGGGCAGCCTGAGATTTGAAGAGTAGCGGTTGGATTCAGAGGTGAGTCTTCCATCTCTGATTGACAGAGAGAGAGAGAGAGAGAGAGAGAGAGAGGGTGTGTGTGTGTGTGTGTGTGTGTGTGTGTGTGTGTGTGTGCGCGTGCGTGCAGTGACAACCCTGTGCACATGCATGTGCAGGCCAGAGGAGAATGTGAGGTCCTCTTCTTATTATTCAGCTGCACTGTTCTCCTTAAGGCAGTTTCTCATTGAACCTGTAGCTGCATTTAAAAAAATACTTTATTTATTTATTTGAGAGAGATAGGGAGGGATAAAGATAGAGAGCAAATGGGCTCGGAATGCCTGCACCACCTTGTGCATCTGGTTTACATGGGTCCTGGGGAGTCAAACCAGAGCCCTAAGGCTTCACAGGCAAACGCCTTAACTGCTGAGCCATCACTTCAGCCCTGCAGCTGCACTTTTTTTCTTTTTGAGGTAGGGTCTCCCTCTAGCCTGGGGTGACCTGGAATTCATTATGTAGTCTCAGGGTGGCCTCATACTCATGACAGTCCTCCTACCTCCGCCTCCCGAGTGCTGGGATTAAAGGCATGCGCCACCACGCCTGGCTGCAGCTGCACTTTTGATTAAACTGACTGACCAGTGAATCCAGTGATTCTCCTGTTTTCAGTCTCTGGGGTTATAGACATGTGTAACATGTAAACATATATACTGGGTTGTAGGCATGTGTGTCCGCATCCAGGTGTGTGTGCTTGGGACTCAGGGCAAATCAGGTCCTCATGCTTACATGGAAAATACTTTTATTCACCAAGCCATCTCCCCAGCCCTGAACATGTGACTTAACCGAGCATAAGACTGAATCATTTTGTAAAATGGGAATATGTTCATAGCAGGCTCACCATTGAAGTTGAATGAATCAGAAATGGCAAAACCACTCAGCCATCATAGACACTCTTCTTTGAGCTTCTTTCCTTCACAGATAAGCACCCCAAAGACCTAAGGTCTAATGCAGTGTTTTTTTTTTTTTTTTTTTAAAGACAAGTTTTCTCTAAGCCTTATTTTTCTAACAAAAATATGACATTAGGAAAATGGAAGTGGATCCTTGAAGAGAATTTCAAAGGTAGATTCTGCTTTCCCCCCAGAAACTCCTTTGTGTTACACTTTCACCTGTTTCAAAGGCAACAATAAATAAGGCAGGATTTTTACCAGAGGCCTGGGCTGTGATTTATTGAGGAAGAGAAAAAGATAGGAGGATCAGAAGATTTTCAGGAGACGAAAAGTGCTCCGGAACCTGCAGCTCATGGGCTGTTAGTGCCTCTGGGTTGTGGGACACTCAGGAAAAGGAGGCAGGAGCACCAGTAATTCAAAGTGACCCTCAAGTACATATAGTTTGAGGCCACCCTGTATGAAAATACAAAGCCACAACAAAATGCCCCTTTATTAAGTGATTCTTTTGTTAAAATGTTTTTTGTCTGTTTATATGCTTATTGCATGCATAGCTATTGTGTATGTACATTCGTTTATGTGTGCATGTGCATGTTGAAGCCAGAGGTTGACACCAGGTGCCGTCTCCAGTTGTTTTCCACCTTATTTTTGAAACAGGGTCTCACCCTGAATGTGAAGCTCATCAGATGGGCTAGATTAGCCAGCCAGTGAGCCCCAGGGATCTCCTGTCTCTGTCTCCCCAGTGCTGGGGTTACAGTGGAGTGCAGCTGTGCTCAGCCCAGTGGGGGCTGGGGATCTGTATGACAAGCTTTTTCCAGGATGAGCCATCTCCCCAGTCCTTAACCTTTTCTTACTGAACTCCACTCGGCTTCCTGTTGAGGCATCCTAAAAATCCTGTGTGTGGGAGCTCATTGCCTGGCTTCACTGCGTGGAAGTATTTGTAGACTACAATGCCTTGGTTCCCACTGCTGCTAGGCCAGTGAACCCCACAAGGATGAGGTCAATGACCAGTTGATTTCCTTGTCCTTGTTTACTGTTCCTCAGGAACTTTCCTGAGACAGTTCTGGGGATTCCTGCTTTGGGAAAGTAATGATGGATGCCTGTTTTGAGAGGGCATTAGGGAGTGCAGAGCAGTCACTATGGTGAGGGTTGGTTTCTAGTGTGTTTTCTGGCTCATGGTTCTTTAAGAGTTGTCTGTACTCCACCTTCTTTGAGACTGGGTGTCTGGCCACACTGCAAATGAGTCTAGCACTCAAAAAACATTTTAACACAGAATAACTGCTGAGCTATCTCTTTGGCTTCTTGCTCACAGTTTTTGAGACAGAAAGTGAACTTATCTTAAATTGCAATGTAAACATTGTAACTAACATAATAAAGCAGATTTATGGCTATGGCGGTATATCTATCTATCTATCTATCTATCTATCTATCTATCTATCTATCTATCTATCTATCTAGTCAACAGATATTACTGAAGCTAAATAAACCCATAGAAACTGCTAGAAACATGTTTTTTTTTTTGTTTCTTAAAAAATTGCTAGCAATGGTAGACATTGTTTTACTTGTTTCCTTGTGTGTTTTGGTGACAGTGAAGTAGAAGCAGTTATGCACTGTGGGAGTGAACTAGGCTGGGAAGGACAGGCCTGAGAAAGAGTACCCCCATGATCATTTGTCAAGCTTGCTTTCAATGGCCAGGAACTGTTGTATCAGTTTGGGGTGTCTGTAGATTAAGGGAAGTAGCCTTTATTCACTCAATCCATTCTCTTCTGCCCCAGATGGAGTTAAACCTTTGCCTCATTTGCATGCTGCGGGTTTGTAATACAACCCAATAAAATGGTCCTTTTACTAGAATGGCATCTCACTTTTTTTTCTCCGGCAGGTGTTTTTTTTTTTTAAATCATTTTTATTGACAATTTTTGAAAGTATCAATGTAAGGAAAGTGTAAGAGAAAAGCAAAAGAGAACACTGGACTTGATTATTATAGACAGACTGTTTATTTAGGGAATCCTTCTTGTGGGATGAAGGCTGAAGCACTGGGCCAGGCTAGGGTGTAAACTTATAAGGAGGATCCTAAGAAAAACAGACTGGACCAGCTGCAGGTCCAAGGAAGTAGATAAGGAACTATAGTTATTTGTGTCTTTACTCAGAATAAGCTTTTTAAGCAAAATTGTCTAGGGAGGATATCCCACCAGACAGTTTCTGTTCCCTCAAGGTTTTCTGAGCTAAGGGAAGTTTATCACTTGGGAGTAGTCAGGCCTGTCAAGGCCACATGTTTCTGAGGTTTCTTTATTGCCTGTTGGTCTTGGGGTAGTAATTAACTCTTTAGTTTCTTCTAGCTTTCAGGGAAGGCTATTAATCCTTCAGTAAACAATATACTATGATTATAATCTCTTCCTACCACCATTTTTTCCCCTCCATCAAGTTCTTTCTTCTTTCCAACTAGTCTGTTTTCTTTTTTGATATTATCATTTGTTTAGTAAGCCACTGGTCTTAAAAAAAAAACAGCTTTCAAAAATATTTATTTATTTATTTATTTATTTATTTATTTTAAGAGAGAGACAGAGGGAGAGAGGGAAAGAGAGAGAATGGGGATACCAGGGCCTCCAGCCACTGCAAATGAACTCCAGACGCATGTGCCCCCTTGTGCATCTGGCTTATTTGAGTCTTGGGGAATTGAACCAGGGTCCTTAGACTTTGCAGGCAAATACTTTAACCACTAAGCCATTTCCCCAGCCCCTCATCATTCTTTCCTTCCTGCTTGTAGACCAGACATGTAGAGTCTTCAGTACTAGGGCCTAACCAGCTATTCTGGTGGACAACCAAGAACCTTAGGAATAGCCTATAATGTTTTGGGGACAAGAGGGGCCTCCCTTAGCAATAACTGTCTGGAAGGTATCCCAGCCCTAACACTGAAAGTTTTCTAATAATAATTATATGAATTCTGAACATAGCATTATTCAACTTCTCAATATATTTCTACCCAAACTCTTTCCTTTTAATATATATTATTAGTTAGTGAAGAAGTTGGTTTCCATATGGCTTATTCATAAATCTCAAATTTTTATTAGCACTCATCTTACCCTTCCTCTCCTCCTCTTATACCCTCACAATATTCTGCCCTCTACTTACATATCTACTGTACTGTCCTCTTAAGCTTCCTCTCTCCTCCTTCCCTTATAGCTGCTTTGTAGCTTTCTGGTTTCTATACTGGACATATATTCCAACTCACATACAAATATAAACCTCTGAAGCTAGGATCCACATATTGAAGAGAATATGTAGGATTTGATTAGCTGAGCCTGGATGACATCTCACTTTTAAAATGCGTGCTTCCTAGTTTTTATGGAACATGCTTATTTTACTTAGAAACTTTGAAAGCCAGGCAGTCATTGGAAAATAGAAAATATAAAGAAGGTTTTGTTTTTCTTACTCACTCAGTGCTCCTGTTCTCTGAGTTTCCTTCCTTCCTTCCTTCCTTCCTTCTTTCCTTCCTTCCTTCTTTCCTTCCTTCCTCCCTCCCTCCCTCCCTCCCTCCCTCCCTCCCTCCCTCCCTCCCTCCCTCCCTCCCTCCCTCCCTTCCTTCCTTCCTTCCTTCCTTCCTTCCTTCCTTCCTTCCTTTCCTCCTTCCCTTTTTTTCTCTCTTTCTCCCTTCCTCTCCCCCCCAATGTGTGTTACATGTGGTATGGTGTTTGTGTGTGTGTAGTGATAACATGCAAGTGTGTAAATGTGTATATGTAATGTGTATATGGAGGCCAGAGGGGAACACTGGATGTCCTATATGGCTTCTTCCATGTGTTTACTTGAGGCAGAGTCTCTCACTGAACCTGGTGCTGCTGTTTCCAGTTAGACTGGCTGGCCAGTGAGCTCCAGTTTCTTCTGTCTCTGCTGCCTCTCAGAAGTAGCAGTAGGGGACAGGTGTGCGTAGCCATGTTCAGGTTTTTATGTGGATGCTGTCAATCAAATGCAGGCAATCTTGTTGGATACTTTCACAGCAAGTGCTCTTACCTGCTGAGCCATCTCCCCAGCCTCTCTTCTCACCTTCTGTCTGAACAGTTTCTTTCTTGTGTTTTGAGGGCCTTTGTTTTCTATCACAGTCATTTGCAAATATACCTGTGCACTTTCTCAAACCTTTCAGTGGCTCCTTATCGGTTCTGCATAGAATGTTATGTAACTTACTAAATTTCTCCAGCGGGACCAGTGAGGCTGTTTTCAGCTATTTTGAAGTTCCAGGATGCCAGGATATGTCTTCTAGATCTTTCCCCCAAGGACATCCACCCATGCCATGGAAAATGTGTATTGATATTCTTAAGATTCACTTATGCTTTGGAAAATGGTATCCACTAATGTATGTGGTGGTCAGCTCAGTGTGTTAACATGGCTGTGGTCCTCTTGCTTCATCACACGCTACTATGGGTGTTACAGGGCAGAATGTAGCTGTGATTCATGTTCAGTGAGGGCAGGGGTTATCATGGGTAGTTGGGTATTCCTGGTGTGACTGCTGAAGACCTGAGGTTCCTGGAGCAAAACTGCACCAGGTACAATATCTGGGTGCTGCTCTATGTATCTAGGGCTTGCTTGTCCAGCCCCATGACCACAGAAGCCAATTTGTCCCAACATTTCCCTCAGCATCTGACTCTCTGGTTGTTTCACTGGTTAAACCTAGTAACCATACCTCAACTGGGAGTGTGTGACATTGTGTTCTCTCATTCTATTGTGCTGAATGCTAGCTTCCTACCACTTGCTGATTTGATAAATGTATATGTTGTCAACTGTTTTCTCAGTGGCTTCCCTCCCTGTTCACCTGCACACATTCATGTTTACTGGTTATTTGCTTGTCCGTGCTTTGGTAACTGTTTTCACAGCTTGGGTAGTGCAGCCTGTGGCTCTGTGTCTGTGAGTACTCCAACTCTGACATTTTGATGACCTTTGGTGCCCATCTCTTACCTACTAGTTTCTTCATTTATAGAATACAAATAATACAACAATCCTCCTCTGCTTCCTGAGTGCTGGGATTAAAGGCGTGTGCCACCACACCTGGCTTTAACTTTTTTATTTGAGAGAGAATTAGAGTGCCAGGGCCTCTGCCACTGCAGTCATACTCCAGACACTTGCGCCATCTAGTGAGCATGTGCAGCCTTGTGCTTACCTCACCTTTGTGTGTCTGGCTAATGTGGGAACTGGAGAGTTGAACATGGGTCCTTAGGCTTTGCAGGCAAGCGTCTTAACTGATAAGCCATCTCTCCAGCCCATTAATACTTTCTATCTGTTCATGACCACAAGAGATATTAGTGTTGCTTTGTGTAGTTGATAGTTACTGTATTACTTTGTCTGCTATCTTTGCTTTTTCCTTTCTGCAACTCCAGTCCTCTGTCTAGGTTCACTTTTATTTCATTTTTAGTATTCTGTTTAAAGGGCTTGTTGCTGGTAAATTGTATCAGCTTTTGTTTGTCTGAATACACTTTTATTTGTTTTTATCTTGGAAAAGTATTTTCCTGTTAATAGAAATCTGTGTTGGCAGACATCTTTCAGCACTCTGGACAGTTCATGCACTGTCTCCTGGCTCTAACTATTTCTATTGAGAAGTTATTGTCAATTGGGCTATTTTTATTCTCAAGGTAATTTTTCTTCTTCAGTGATTGCTTTTTTGAAAAAAAAATTGAGGTGTAATTTTTGATACAATCAAACACATCCATCTTAGATGTGTATTTTCCTGAGTTTTGACAGGTTTAATCATCTGCCTCACAGCAGTGTGGTCAGAGGAGACTGCCTGATGTACAGTAGTTTCTTGTGGTGATTTAATTCAGGTGTCCTTCATAAAGTTAGGTGTTCTGAATGCTAGGTTCCCAGGTGATAGAAATTTGGGAATTAGGTGTTCTGGTTAAGAGGGTGTGTAGGTACAACGCCAAAAGCAGCCTAGTGCGGGGGAAAGCCAAAAAAAAAAAAAAAAACCCTCAGCAAAATACACACTTTTACTAAAAAGTGAGGTCTATAGGAAATTGAAATGGCAGCGGAGAAGTAGGAGAGATCCAGAGCATCTCGAGCCCGCACAGGCCGGCAGAAGCAGCTCCGGCAGGTCCGTCGACCATGGCAGCGGCGGCGGTGCACCAGAAAACCTCCAGGCTCGGCTTGAGCCGCAGGAAAAGCCAGACGAGGGGATTTTCCACTCACACCGGAGCGCTCCACAAACTCAAGAAACATGAAGGAGAGCGGCAGTGAACAACTGAGGAACAGATCACAAGGTAGAAGAACACGTGGCACAGTGAGAGAACTAGAGCAGCATTGGCAGCCTCCCCTCCACCACTGCCAGTGCCCAGCGCCAATGAACAGAGCAGTGATCCAGGGACCCGGAGACACCAACTTGAACCGACAGCGGGACCCAAGCAGGAGCAGAGGTAACTGGGATTACACCAGGAAAGGGTCTCATCTGGTCACAAGCTGACTTGGAAGCCTCAACAGATCTGAAATCTTAACCTCCTTGTTGTGAGGATTAAGGGTGTGGGTAGGGCACCACACACCCTAAGGGACAGTTAGAGGATCTGGTTGTCATAATACCTACTCATGGATAAATACTCTGAGAGTCTTGAGAGCCACACCTAATCCTTTAAGCTCCTACCCAGAAGTTATATAACATCAGATTGTCTGATACATCTAATAATACCCAGCTAACTAGAAAATCCAATCATTAAATGACCCAGGATGCAAAAATATATACATTATAACACAAGAAACACCAAAAATCAAGGCAATATAAATCCACCAACAAGTATTAATACATCAGAAATGACCTCCAGTGAGAATGAGTTACAGGAAATGCCTGCGAAAGATTTCAAAAGAATGATTATAAGTATGTTCAAAGAAGTCAAAGAAGAAATCAGAGAGTAACTCAAAGGAATCAAAGAAAACATAGGACACCAATTTAATGAAAAAAGAGGTCAATACTAGACATAAATAAGGAAATAGAAATAATAAAGAAAAATCAGTCAGAATTACTAGCAATGAAGAACACAGTTAATGAAATAAAAAACTCTGTAGAAAATCTCACCAGTAGAATGGATGAAGGAGAGGACAGAATATCTAAGCTAGAAGACCAGGTAGCAGATCTAATACAGTCCAACAAAGAGAAAGACAAACTTACAGAAAAGTATGAGTGGGAATTTCAAGATATTCGGGACAATATGAAAAGATCAAACATAAGAACTCAGGGCATAGTAGAAGGAGAAGAATTCCACTCCAAAGGCATAGTAGGCATCTTCAACAAAATCACAGACGAAAACTTCCCCAAATTGGGAAAGAGGTGCCAATGCAGATACAGGAAGCCTTTAGAACACCAGCCAGACAAAACCTGGAAAGAACCTTTCCTAGCCACATTATAATCAAACTACCAAACACAAAATCCAAAGAAAAAAATATTGAAAGCAGTCAGAAAGAAAAATCAAGTTACCTACAAAGAGAAGCCTATCAGGATTACATATTACTCAACACAAACTTTAAAAGCCAGAAGGGCATGGAGTGATGTATTCCAAGTCCTGAAAGATAACAACTGTCAACCAAGGTTACTTTATCCTGCAAAAATATCCATTCAAATAGACGGAGAAATAAGGACATTCCACGACAAAAGCAGGTTAAAGGAGTATTTGAAGACAAAATAAGCTCTACAGAAAATACTTGAAAAAATCCTCCATGCTGAAGAAAAAGAAAAGCACACATATAGGGAACCGGGAAAAAACAAATAATACTCAAATACTAGTTAACACAAGAGAGCAAAGTAAAACTGGAAGAACTACAAAAAAATGGCAAAAATGAATACACACCTTTCAATTTTATCTCTTAATATCAATGGCCTCAATGCCCCAACCAAAAGGCATAGGTTCGCAGACTGGGTTAAAAAGCAGGATCCTTCAATTTGTTGCCCCCAAGAAACACACTTTTCAACAACGAATGGACACTACCTCAGGGTGAAATGTTGGAAAATGGTGTTTCAAGCAAATTGACCTAGAAAACAAGCAGGGGTTACTATCCCAGTATCTGACAAGGTAGACTTCAGTCCAACATTAGTCAAGAAAGATAAGGAAGGTCCCTTTATATTGATTAAGGGCACACTCCAACAGGAGGACATTACAATCCTAAACATATCTGCACCTAACATTGGGGGCCCCAAATTCATCAAACAAACGCTATTAGGACTAAGGTCACAGCTAATACTGACACAGTGGTAGTGGGTGACTTCAACACCCCATTCTCATCAATTGACAGGTCATATCGGGAAAAAATAAACAGAGAGGCATCTGGACTAAATGAGGTCATAGAAGGAATGGACCTAACAGATATATACAGGACATTTCATCCAAATGCTGCAGAATATACATTCTTTTCAGCAGCACATTGAACATTCTCTAAAATAGACCATATATTAGGACACAAACCAAATCTTAACAAATACAGGAAAATTGAAATAATTCCTTGCATTCTGACCACAATGGAATCAAATTACAAATCAATAGCAAGAAAGGCTATAGAGCATACACATAATCATGGACATTAAACAACACACTACTAAATGATGAATGGGTCAATGAAGAAATCAAAAGGAAATAAAAAAAAATTTATAGAGTCAAACGATAATGAGAACACAACATACCAAAATCTCTGGAACACAATAAGGCAGTCCTAAGAGGTAAATTTATAGCTTTAAGTGCCTATATTAAGAAATTAGAAAGGTCGCAAGTAAATAACCTAATGCTTCACCTTAAAGCCTTGGAAAAAGAAGAACAAGGCAAACTAAAAATCAGTAGATGGGAAGAAATAATAAAGGTTAGTGCAGAAATTAATGAAATAGAAACAACAACAACAGCAACAAAAAACAATCCAAAGAATCAATGAAACAAAGAGTTGGTTCTTTGAAAGGATAAACAAGATTGATAAACCCTTAGCAAATCTGCCCAAAAGAAAGAGAGAAGAGGCACAAATTAATAAAATCAGAGAAGAAAAACGTAACATCACAACAGATGCCATAGAAATTTAAAAAATTATAGGGACATACTATAAAAGCATATGCTCCACAAAGTATGAAAATCTGAAAGAAATGGATGATTTCCTTGATTTATATGACCTACCTAAATTAAATCAAGATGAGATTAATCACTTAAATAGACCTATAATAAGCATGGAGATCCGAACAATTATCAAAAATCTCCCAACTAAAAAAAGACCAGGCCTAGATGGATTTACTGCTGAATTTTACCAGACTTTTAAGGAAGAACTAACACCATTGCTTCTTAAGCTTTTCCATAAAATAGAAAAAGAAGGAATCCTACCAAACTCCTTCTATGAAGCCAGCATCACCATGATACCAAAACCAGGCAAAGATAGAACAAAAAAATAAAATTACAGACCAATCTCCCTCATGAACATAGATGCAAAAATTCTCAACAAAATATTGGCAAATAGAATACAAGAGTATATCAGAAAGATCATTCACCCTGACCAAGTAGACTTTATCCCAGAGATGCAGGGATGGTTCAACATATGCAAATCGATAAATAAATACAGTATATAAATGGACTGAAGGACAAGAGTCATATGATCATATCATTAGACACAGAGAAAGTGTTTGAAAAATCCAACATCCCTTCATGATAAAAGTCCTATAGAGATTTGGAATAGAAGGAACATATCTCAATATAATAAAGGCTATTTATGACAAGCCTATAGCCAACATATTATTAAATGGGGAAAAACTGGAAGCTTTTCCACGAAAATCAGGAACAAGACAAGGGTGTCCATTGTCCCCACTTCTATTTATTATAATGATTTATATTTAATATACTGGAAGTCTTAGCCATAGCAATAAGGCAAGAGATGCACATAAAAGGGATACAAATTGGAAAGGAAGAAATCAAGTTATAATTTTTTGCAGATGATATGATTCTATATATAAAGGACCCTAAATACTCTACCAACAAAGTGTTAGAGCTGATAAACACCTACAGCCATGTAGGAGGATACAAAATAATCACACAGAAATCAACAGCATTCCTATATGCTAACAACAAACATACAGAGGATGAAATCAGAGAATCACTCCCATTCACAATTGCATCAAAGAAAATAAAGTACCTTGTAGTAAACCTAACCAAGGGTGTAAAGGATCCCTACAATGAAAAGTATAAAACACTCAAGCAAGAAATTGCAGAAGACATTAGGAAATGGAACAATATCCCTTGTTCCTGGATTGGAAGAATCAATATTGTGAAAATGGCAATAGTACCAAAAGCAATCTACACATTCAATGCAATCCCCATCAAAATTCCAAAGGCATTCTTCATGGAAATAGAAAAAACAATCCAAAAATTCATTTGGAATCACAAAAGACCTTGAATATCCTAAATAATACTGAGCAACAAAAATAATGCTGGTGGTATCACCATACCTGATTTTAACCTATATTACAGAGCCATAGTAACAAAAACAGCATGGTACTGGCACAAAAGCAGACATGTAGATCAATGGAACAGAATAGGGGACCCAGATATAATTCCAGGTAGCTATAGCCACCTGATATTCGATAAAAATGTTGAAAATACTCATTGGAGAAGAGACAGCCTCTTCAGCAAATGGTGCTGGGAAAACTATTATGTACCTGTAGCAGGATGAAAATAGATTTTTCTCTCTCTCCATGCACAAGAATTAAATCAAAATGGACTCTGAAAAACTCTGAAATTGCTAGAGGAAAAAGTAGGGGAAACCCTTCAACATATTGGTCTTGGCAAAGACTTTCTGAGTATAACCCCAATTGCTTAGGCAATAAAGCCACAGATTAACCACTGGGACCTCATGAAATTATAAAGATTTTGTACTGTAAAGGACACTGTGAATAAAGCAAAGATGCAACCTACAGAATGGGAAAGAAATCTTTGCCATCTATATATCTGATAGAGGATTAATATCTAGGGTATATAACAAACTAAAAAAAGTTAAATAATAAGAAATCAAACAAGCCAATTAAAAAATGGGGTATGGAGCTAAATAGAGAGTTCTCAAAATAACAAATACAGACGGTGTATAAGCATCTAAAAAATGTTCTACATCCCTAGTCATCAGGGAAATGCAGATTAAAACTACATTGAGATTCCATCTCATTCCTGTCAGATTGGCTACCATCATGAAAACAAATGATCATAAATGCTGGCGAGGATGTGGAAAAAGAGGGACCCTTCTACACTGTTGGTGGGAATGCAATCTGGTCCAGCCATTGTGGAAATCAGTGTGGAGGTTCCTAAGACAGCTAAAAATTGATCTACCATATGACCCAGCTATAGCAGTCCTAGGCATATATCCTGAGGATTCACCTCATTTCCTTAGACTACATGCTCTACCAGGTTTATTGCTGCTCAATTCACAATAGCTGGCAAATGGAACATGCCTAGATGTCCCTCAACTGATGAATGGATAATGAAGATATGGCACATTTATGCAATGGAGTTCTACTCAGCGGTAAAGAAACATGAAGTTATGATATTTGCAGGAAAATGGATGGATCTGGAAAGGATTATACTAAGTGAGGTAGCCCAGGCCCAGAAAGTCAAGCGCCACATGTTCTCTCTCATATGTGGATCCTAGCTACAGATGATTGGGCTTCTGTGTGAGAAGGAAAAACCTCAGTAGCAGAGGCTAGTAAGTTAAAAAGGAGGTATAAAGGGAAGAGAAAGGAAGGGAGAGGGTACTTAATAGTTGGTATTGTATATATGTAAGTAGAAGAATAGGTTAACGGGGGTGAAAAGACCCAAAGTGAGGTCAGGGGGAGAGATTGAGTAAAGGAAAGGTGAAGAGAGGGCTTATCAAAATCTAAGAGGATGCAAATAAATCATATGGAATCTTCCAGTTTCAAACAAGGGAACATTCAGGAGCCATAGATTGTTGTTAGAAAATTTTCAGTGCCATGGATGGAATACCTACAGTGAGTTGTTGGCCAGGGAGGTCCCTGATGCCCCTAAAACATTATAGGCCATTGCTGAGGCCCTTGGTTTCCCACCAGGAATAGATGGTAAGACCCTATTCCTGAAGACTCCACATACTTGGGCTGCAAGACCACTGAGAAATCCTGGTAGAAGTGAGCTGATAACCTCCTCCTTGTAGACCAGCTGACAGAAAGCTGGAAGAAGCCATTCTACATGTAGTTCAATGGGAGAAAGAAATACCACCAGTGAAGATACTCAACAGTGGACACAGTGAGCCTTATAATTGGCCAACCTGTCCAAATGAGCCAATGGGTGCAATAGTGGCATGTCTGTCATGGTAGAATCAAACTGCCCTCCAATTGTACTGGAGGCCCACTTCATGGGGGAAACACATCCCTGATACTGAAAACTGAAAACAGGGGTAATCCTGAGCCCTAGGGGTGTAACATCTGCTGATGTCTGGAAAAATGTATATACTATGCTTATCAAACTGCCGAGTGAGCACTTCTTTTAATATTTATACCCTTATATTAATGCTACTCTCACTTTGGTAGAGAGTCTTCTCTTTTCAGATGGCAGTGACTTTGGGATGACTCAGAAGGTATCATAGTTCTGGAAAGAAATGACTGGAGTACTGAGTAACATCTTGATCACAACTTCCAAGGCTCAGGGTCTAATGCAGAAGAGGTGGTGGAAAGAATGTAAGTGCCAAAGGAAGGGTAGGACTCTTTACAACGTGATCCCTCCAGAGATAAAATGGCCTGCATATCCATGACCTCACAGTGCCTGGCACCACCTACATAAGACCATCATAAGAGGAGGATAAGATCATGACATCAAAATAAATGAGAGACTGGGCTGGAGAGATGGCTTAGTGGTTAGGCGCTTGCCTGTGAAGCCTAAGGACCCCGGTTCAAGGCTTGGTTCCCCAGGTCCCACGTTAGCCAGATGCACAAGGGGGCACACGAGTCTGGAGTTCGTTTGCAGAGGCTGGAAGCCCTGACGCGCCCATTCTCTCTCTCTCCCTCTATCTGTCTTTCTCTCTGTGCCTGTCGCTCTCAAATAAATAAATAAAAAAAAAAAATAAATGAGAGACTGATTGAGATGGGGAGGAGATATGATGGAGAATGAAATTTCAAAGGGGAAAGTGGGGAGGGGGGAGAGGGAGGGTATTATCATGGGATACTTTTTTGAAAAATCATGGAAAATGTTAATAAAAATTGAGAAAAATATTTGGGAATTAACACCTCCTGGAGGCAATGTATTTTGGGGGGTGGGATTATTGATATTATCGCCATTTTTCCCTTGCCAGTGTTTAGCACACTCTCTTGTTCCTGTTGTCCACCTAATGTTGGCCAGGCGGTGATGTCCACCCTGTGCTCATGCCATCATTTTCCCTGCCATCATGGAGCTTCTTCCTCAAGCCTGTAAGCCAAAATAAACTGCTTTTTTCATACAAGCTTTTGGCTGGGTGATTTTCTACCAGCAATGCGAACCTGTCTGCACATTCATGCTGGGTCCCACTAGCCTTGTTGTCCAGGGTTCCTTGTCCTGTCACCACAGGTCTTTCCCAGCCTTGCTCTTGGGAAGCCATAGGCTTGCTTTTCTTCCTCATATACTTGTTTTGTCTTTTCTAGAGTTTATTTTATTAATTCTTAGTGGGTGTGTTGTTATTGTTTTTGTGAGTGTGCATGGCCACACTGTGACATGGTGTGCATGTGAAGGTTAGAGAACAACCTTGGTTGTTGATCCTCTCCTTTCATTATGTTTGAGGCAGGATCTCTCATTGTTGCCTTTTGGTGGTTGGAAAGACCAGACTAGCTTCAGGATTCTCCTGGCTTTGCCTCCCACTGCATAGCTGGATTGGGATAGCAGACACATGCATGCCACTTTGCATCTGGCTTTATGTGGGTGCTGGGGATTAGAACTCAGGCCAGCAGGTTTGCAGAGGAAGCACTTTTAACGACTTAGATATCTCTTCACTTCTTTTCTGTAGTTTACTATAGAAGTGAAGAGGTACCTGGCACCTTTTGCTAGGCATGATGCTTCACAGTTCATGTATGATGCTCCTTGTACCTGGTCCTTCTCAACCCTCCCAGCTGTCTTCCTTCTGTTTATTGGGCCAAGGATATTGAGGTTGTTGCTACTTGCAAACCCTTGTGAGCAAAGCTGCTGTGGCCCTCACATAAGCAATTGTGTGGATGTGTCCTGCATCACATTTGAGTAAATGCCCACAGGTGTGATTCTCTGGTCATATATTATATATTTGATCTTATAACAAACTGCCAAACTTTTCCAAAGCGATAGTGTCATGTTGTGTATTCTGCAGCAATGTGTGAGAGCTCTTTACTCCCATCCTGACAATATTGATATTGGTAGTTTCATGGTAACCCTCCTAGTAGATATCTTGGACATCTCTTTGTGATTTTGTTCATATTTCCTTAATAACCTAACTGAGAATTTTCTATGCTTGATTGACATTCATATATTTTTTGGGGGAGGAGAACTGTCTGTTCTAATTTTTTGTCCATTTTACGAGTCACCATATTTTCTATAATTTCATGTATCAAAACTCATTAAATATGCTTTAAGTATGTGAAATCTAGGGATGGAGACATGGCTAGATGATAAAAGGCACCTGCTTGCAAGGCTTGGCGGTCTGGATTTGGTCCCCCATACCCACATAAAGCCAGTGCACAAAGGGGCACATGTTTCTGGAGTTCATTTGCAGTGACAGGAGGTCCTAGCACACCCATTCTCATCATTCATTCTCGGTCTCCCTCTCTGCAAATAAATAAAAATATTTTAAAAATATGTGAAGTCTATATTATAATGAAACTGCATCAGAAATAATAATGAAAATGTGGTAGTTGTAGCTATGTCCTGGGTACAAGCCATCTACTTGTCAGTTTTATTAATCTTTTTAAGAATTAAAAAAAGTTTTTGTATATATTGCTTTTCTCTGTTGTCTAGTTTTGCTTTCACTGATTTTTGTCTGTCTTCCTTGTTCTGCCTCATGTGAATTTGGATTTAATGTGCTCATCTTTTCCTAGTCTCAAGTCTTTGGAAGGATGGCATGGATTTACAGGTCAATGGTTAACTCCTTCTAGTACATTTGCTCCATGTGTTGGTATAGGTAGAAATACTCTGAACTTGGTTCAGAAAGTGCCCAGTGGACAAAGCATTTGCTGTGCAAGTGTGACAAGTTTGGGATCCCCAAAGCCCACGTAAAAGTTGGGTGCTGTAGTGCATGCATCTGTAACCTGAGAAGGCCTACCATGAGAAGAGAGGTGGGTGAATCTTACAAAACTTCATGGGTGAACACATGGTGAGCAGTGAGAGACCCTGCCTCAGATAAGGTGGAAGGCAGGACTGACACTAATAGTTGTCTTCTGACCTCCACATCTACACACATCTGCACAAACACCCACAGATGCACATGCGCGTGCACACGCGTGCGCGTACACACACACACACACACATACACACACACACACACACACACACACAAAGTTCACATAAGAATATTCTGAAATAATGTTAGCGTTTCACGGTGTGTTGAGCTTGCTGGAGACCAAGGAAAAACAGACATTTAAATATTAAGTGTTGATAAGTTTCTGGGTATTGAAATGTAAGTGGAACTAGCAGTGTTTCTTGATTTCAACACTGTATACTGTATGCTTGTACATGTACAGGCATGCATTTTGCTGTGACAGAAACAACCCAAGAAAGGAAGGGCTTATTTTGGCTCATAGCAGTTTATGGTGGCAGGGAAGACATGGTGGCTGGCCTTGTTTGTGTGGTGGTTTTGTTCCATGACACTGACCAGGAAGCAGAAGGGGGCAGGAATTAGGGCTGGCCTACCCCCAGTGGGCCACTTCCTCCAGCTAGACTCCACCTACTAAAGTTTCTATGTTTTCCTAAAACAGCCGCATCATCTGGAGACTGAGTGTTCCAATATCTGAGCCTGTCGGGGTCATTTTACATCTAAACTGTCACATGTTTAAGTGTGTGTATGTGTGTCTATATTATATGCACAAGTGTGCAGTAAGAGGGCTGAGAAGTAATGACACTTCGGTGACGGTATCAAAGCTTTCTAGAGGAATGGGACCATGGTGGTTTGAATCAGGTGTTTCCCATAAACTCATGTGTTCTGAATGCTTGGCCCCCAAATCATGGCATTTGGGGATGTGGAGCCTTACTTGGAGGAGGTATGTTGTTGGGGGCAGACTTAGGGTGTTACAGCCAGCTCGCTTTGCTAAAGTTTGGCTCACCCTTCTGCTGGCCAGAAAGTGATGCTCAGCCCCTGCTCTGTCATCTTTTCATTGCCATCATGAAGCTTCCCCTTGAGGGTTTATGCCAAAACAACTTTCCTTCCATCAGCTGCTTTTGGTTGGGTTCTTTATCATAGCAATATACTTATTACAGTTACCTTCACCCCAAATTATCAAGGTTTAGGTTCAAGTTAGACTCTACCTCAGTATGGGCATAATTTGGCTATTCTATCTGGCCAGCCTGTCCTGGGGATCCCCCCCAGCTTTCCTTCAGAGCACTGGAATTAGAGTCATGCCCTGCCATACCTAGCTGGCATTTACGTGGGTGCTAAGGATCTGAGCTCAGGGTCTTATGCTCATATGGCTATCTTTTCTAGTTTCCATCTTCAATACTTACTTATTTACTTATTTATTTGTTTTTAGCTCTACAGAACCGTATCTTCCCAGGCAGTCTCCCATCCAAGTGCTAAGTAGGCCTGACTCTACTTAGCTTTCGAGATGAGATGAGATGAGATCGGGCATGCTCAGGGTGGTATGGTCATAGTCTGTCTTCAACCTTCAAATTCACTTCCAGCTCTCATACTTTCACAAAATTATAGTAATGAGATCTCGTATTTGGGAAAACTTTTATGTCACTGTTGCTCAAGACCTTTGACATGAAAAGAAATTTATATATTGAAGTACAGGGGCAAGACCACATGACACACAGACTTACCTGCAGGCCACACTGACCTCTGTAGACAGAATACCACAGGCCACATACTGACCTCTGTAGACAGAAAACCACAGGCCACATACTGACCCCTGAAGACAGAAAACCACAGGCCACACTGACCACTGTAGACAGAAAACCACAGGCCACATACTGACCTCTGTAGACAGAAAACCACAGGCCACACTGACCTCTGTAGACAGAAACCACAGGCCACATACTGACCCCTGAAGACAGAAAACCACAGGCCACACTGACCACTGTAGACAGAAACCACAGGGCACACTGACCTCCTATAGGACAGGAAACATAGGCCACACTGACCTCTATAGACAGAAAATTACAGGCCACACTGACCTCTGTAGACAGAAAACCACAGGCCACACTGACCTCTGTAGACAGAAAACCACAGGACACACTGACCTCCTAAAGGACAGGAAACATAGAACATACTAACCTCGTATAGAACAGGAAACTCAGGCCACACTGACCTGTAGAACATGAAAACATAGGCCATGCTAACCTTTTGAAGGACAGGAAGAACAGGCCACACTGATCTCCTGTAGGATAGGACACCACAGGCCACAATGACCTCCTGTAGAGTAGGAAAACACAGGTCACGTTGACCTCCTGTATGACAGGAAATGACAGACCAGGCTGACATCCTGTAGAATAAGCAGTTGCTAAAGGTCAGACAGAGTACACTAATCTGTTCAGAGATGGCTGATGAATCAGAACTGAGGACCATGTGCATTTGAGAGAGACTTTCTGTTTTGTTTTTTATTCACACCCTGCTCCTCAAGACCCCAGGTGCACCTGAGCTTATTGCACTCTGACATTTTGTGGGGGCAGAGAGTGCAGGGGTACCCAGCCTGTTGTGTGCCCACTCTGCTTGTCACTGGGCCACAGCCAATCACGGTGCCCTTTTGGATTGTCCTACCCTCCACCCCAGGACGGGGCCAGCCCAACAGGAGATGCCTCTTGTCCTCACTGAGTTTGCTTTTGTTTTTCTTCCGCTCGTGGTCCTGGAGAGCTGAATGGAGCCTTCAATAGGGTTTGTTTAAACAGAGATTGGGGGTGCTGGCTCGGACCCACCTGTGGACATGGTGTTCTGTCATGAACGCCAAATTGCCATTTTCAGAAACAGGCAGCTGCACTGTGGTCCCTGCAGCTTTACAGTTAAAAAGCACCACTGCTCTTTGATCTAGAAAGTGTGAAATAGGAACAGCAGCATGGAGTTCACCACACCCTTGCTTGCGGCTGAATTCACTGGGAGCCTTCATATAGCAGCAGTTGTACAGAAAGCTGACACAGCCAGATGTGTGTGTACATGCATTTATGTGCAAAGTGTGTGTGCCCGCATGTGTGTGATAGTTCTCATTTCCAGTATTTCACCGCCAGCTGAGGTGACAAGCACAAGTCCCTCTCTTGTACAGCTGAACGGCAACAGTGAGCTTGGGGCCACTGCAGACATTGATGGTCTTTTGCATGGTTGTTTGCAAAGACAGAGCTGTGATAGCAAACATTTTCCTTAAAGTTTAAAACAGGAAACATTTCTGTCACTGGGAAATCTGTTTATTTATCACCTAGGAAAGCAAAGTGTCGAGGAGACTGAAGCCATCTGATGCTAGAGGATCTCAGGAAGCTAAAGCAAGGCCTCTCTGTGCGGAAGGCACCCTGGTTCACTAGCTGCTTGCATTTCTCTTTAATAAGGGGATGAGATGCCTCACTGGGTTCTTGTTTTAAATCTCAATAGAAATAGTGAAATAGCTTGGGGTTAAGAAGTGAGATCTTAAATGCTATGTGCTGATACTTTTGCCCCCTCTGTGAAGCTAATAAGAGACCTTTAAATGTAGAACTGAAAATGAATCTACACTGAATTGGACTCATTAAAGCTGAAAATACACCTCACCATCCAAGGCCCCCAAGCAATTTGAACAGAAGGTTCCTTATGCATCAACAGAAGAAATAAGTACTTTGAATTTAATGGAAGGCAACAGCCAACCATTGATAGTTCTGGGGAATTCTGGAGTGATTCCTAATTGGAGAGTGGGGGTTAGGAGTGGGGAGGCAACTCTGTGTTCCAGCAATGAGAACAATCAGGAGATCAATCCTGGTGGAGGATGGGGAGAAAACGAGGCCACTACCAGAAGGAGAGAATGGGGAGGGAGGGCTGGAAAGTTAAGATCCATAAAGTACAGTACAGGCTGAGTGCTACCTTGGTAACTGCAGGGATTTGGTTCAAAGTGCTGACAGGGTAAAAGCCTGTTACTTGGGGGACATTTGTGGGCATCACAGATTGGGCTTCGTGAAACCAGTTTTCAGTTCTGCCCAGGACAACAAACAGAGGTTTCTTTTGAAGAGGCTGAGAGAAATCTGCCAGGCCATGTTGGAGACTGGGGCGTGCTTACGAAAACATCTTAGTTAAGAGCGCACGAGCTCTCTTTGGTGTTTGTGTGCACTTGCCTACTCTTCCTTTGCTTTCTTTCTGAGTTTCTTGACAAGGTTATTGGACCAGATCGCTTCCTGGGATGGATTGTTTACAAGGGCTCTGGGATTGTTAAAAACAACACACACACACACACACACACACACACACACAGAGACAAAAGAAAAAAGAGCTGGAGATGCCTCACTGGTTAAGGTGCTTGCCTGTAAGGCCTAACAGTTAGTTACCTCGGTTCAATTCCCCAGTACCCATGCAAAGCTGAATGCACAAAGTGGCACATGCATCTGGAGTTTGGTTGCAGCGGCCAGAGGCCCTGGCACACCCCTCTTCTTTCTCTCTTTGCTTGTAAATAAATAAGTTAAAAAAATTTAAAAATGAAAATGAAAACAGCAGTGTGTGTGGTGGAGATCTGAGGACACACAGTCATTTTTAAGCTCATCAGTCATTCTGATGGGCCTCCAGCCCCAGTGCTTGAATGGTCTCTAGCCAGTGACTTCTGAGTGGATGTTATTTGTGTTGCATTCACACAAGAGTGTTTACTTATTGCAGTGGAACTTTTCAGAGCTCTTCCTCAGGGTAAGGGTGATAGAGTAGACATAAGGAGTAGAGCAGAGATCTTTGTTTTTTCAGTAAAAGGCCAGGTAGTTAGTACTTTTGGTATTACAAGCCATCGCCCATCACCAAGCCTCAGCTGCATCATTGTAGTATGTGAGTGGGGATGGCCATGCTTATGAGTGGTTCGCACAGCACTGGCTGCATTATACCCATGGGCTATGGCTTGTGACCCTGGATGACAGCACCTCATGAGCCCCTGTGGGATAAATAACATGTACTTGAGAAATAGACTTAATTTTGAAGTAGCTCTGACCTTTGGGGCTGGTGTTGTTTCAGCATGAGTGGTGTCAACGTGTCTCTCTCCATGAAGGACATGGGAGTCAGGGATGGGGCTACAGGGGACAGGGTTATCA
Source organism: Jaculus jaculus (assembly GCF_020740685.1). Taxonomy (NCBI): domain Eukaryota; kingdom Metazoa; phylum Chordata; class Mammalia; order Rodentia; family Dipodidae; genus Jaculus; species Jaculus jaculus. Next base: position 30,780,445 of record NC_059114.1, read on the forward strand.
CGCCCTCCTCTCTGGAGATGTTAATTCTGCCTCCTCTTCTCCCAGTGAGCTTTGCTATGGTGCAAAGAGCCTTCAGCCCTGAAGAGAAGGTGGAGGTAAAGAATTTCATTTGTTTCAAATCTTCTTGTTCACACTATCCCTATACATCTCTTCTGTGTCCTGCCTCATGTCTGGCCTGCCCTTCATCCTGGACATCATATCATATATGATTTATCCATGGTCTGTCCTGCATTTACTCTGTGCCCTCTGGAGGCAAAAATAGTGGGTAGCACATTTGCCTTGTGTCATCTGAGGCTGGTACATGGCAGGGGCTTCTGACGTGCTGGGTTACTCCAACCTTATGGCTCACTGTGAATTTTATCCATGGTGGGTGGCAGGTTGTATGTATTCTGAGCTGTATTTAAACTCCCCATTCTATCTTGGTTGAGAACCTCTGCCTGAGATCACTCTTCTGTCTCCTTTGTGGCTTTGTTCTTAAACTCTGGAAACACCTATGCCTCCTGCACCTGTGACCCGGGCCCCTCCCCCAACCTGTAGCAGATGTTAGCTGGACACTTTTCTGCCACCTTCCTTTCTGAAATGTATGTGGTTTTTTGGCTTGGAGGAGCTTTAAATCCCCTCATTCTGATGAAAAAGCTGGATGTAGAGGTGATAGTTGCTGACAGGCTGAACAGGGAGGACACAACTCTCTAGCTTGCTGATCTCTGCCCTGTGCTCTTTGGTGCTTTTAAGGAACTGGTTAGTTCTCCTTGGCATGGCATGCTTCTCCAAACTGTGCCTGGCTCAATTTTTGTCCCCAAATAATGTTGCTAACTTTGTCTAACATTTGAAATTCTAGAGGAGCAAGGTAGTCTCAGAGTTAGGAAGGGCTCTGCATTCTGGTCCTTGATGTCATTATTAGTCACAGTTTATTGCAACCACCTGGGTTCCATTCAGCTGAGCCAGAGTATGAGCAGGTACTCCAGGTGGGTGGACAGCAGCATCCAGGGGAAGCAGAATGACAGGCATTGTCTGTGCACCAACAATCGATATAAAACTCCAAGGAGGGAGGTGGCCACATATGGTCCCCTAAGAGCCCAGGAAGGGGAGAGTACATTGAGTTAGGGAGAGAGTTAGATGTGATGGAGCAGCTGCATAGGGTTCTGAATGGGAGGGCTCAGTTGAGCATTGTGGAGCAAAGGATCTGTTGGATAATAGGGCCACAGGGTTACCTGTCCTGTGAGTGTGACGTCAGCCTGCAGGTGTGCCTGTCCTGTGAGTGTGACGTCAGCCTGCAGGTGTGCCTGTCCTGTGAGTGTGATGTCAGCATGCAGGTGGCTCTGTCCAGTGAGTGTGACGTCAGCGTGCAGGTGTGCCTGTCCAGTGAGTGTGACGTCAGCGTGCAGGTGTGCCTGTCCTGTGAGTGTGACGTCAGCGTGCAGGTGTGCCTGTCCAGTGAGTGTGACGTCAGCCTGCAGGTGTGCCTGTCCAGTGAGTGTGACGTCAGCGTGCAGGTGTGCCTGTCCTGTGAGTGTGACGTCAGCGTGCAGGTGTGCCTGTCCTGTGAGTGTGACGTCAGCGTGCAGGTGTGCCTGTCCAGTGAGTGTGACGTCAGCCTGCAGGTGGCTCTGTCCAGTGAGTGTGACGTCAGCCTGCAGGTGTGCCTGTCCAGTGAGTGTGACGTCAGCCTGCAGGTGTGCCTGTCCAGTGAGTGTGACGTCAGCGTGCAGGTGTGCCTGTCCTGTGAGTGTGACGTCAGCGTGCAGGTGTGCCTGTCCTGTGAGTGTGACGTCAGCCTGCAGGTGTGCCTGTCCAGTGAGTGTGACGTCAGCGTGCAGGTGTGCCTGTCCTGTGAGTGTGACGTCAGCGTGCAGGTGTGCCTGTCCTGTGAGTGTGACGTCAGCGTGCAGGTGTGCCTGTCCAGTGAGTGTGACGTCAGCCTGCAGGTGGCTCTGTCCAGTGAGTGTGACGTCAGCCTGCAGGTGTGCCTGTCCAGTGAGTGTGACGTCAGCCTGCAGGTGTGCCTGTCCAGTGAGTGTGACGTCAGCGTGCAGGTGTGCCTGTCCTGTGAGTGTGACGTCAGCGTGCAGGTGTGCCTGTCCTGTGAGTGTGACGTCAGCGTGCAGGTGTGCCTGTCCAGTGAGTGTGATGTCAGCGTGCAGGCGGCTCTGTCCAGTGAGTGTGAAGTCAGCGTGCAGGTGTGCCTGTCCAGTGAGTGTGACGTCAGCGTGCAGGCGGCTCTGTCCAGTGAGTGTGAAGTCAGCGTGCAGGTGTGCCTGTCCAGTGAGTGTGATGTCAGCGTGCAGGTGTGCCTGTCCAGTGAGTGTGATGTCAGCGTGCAGGTGTGCCTGTCCAGTGAGTGTGACGTCAGCGTGCAGGTGTGCCTGTCCTGTGAGTGTGACGTCAGCGTGCAGGTGTGCCTGTCCTGTGAGTGTGACGTCAGCGTGCAGGTGTGCCTGTCCAGTGAGTGTGACGTCAGCGTGCAGGTGTGCCTGTCCTGTGAGTGTGACGTCAGCGTGCAGGTGTGCCTGTCCTGTGAGTGTGACGTCAGCGTGCAGGTGTGCCTGTCCAGTGAGTGTGATGTCAGCGTGCAGGCGGCTCTGTCCAGTGAGTGTGAAGTCAGCGTGCAGGTGTGCCTGTCCAGTGAGTGTGACGTCAGCGTGCAGGCGGCTCTGTCCAGTGAGTGTGACGTCAGCGTGCAGGTGTGCCTGTCCTGTGAGTGTGACGTCAGCGTGCAGGTGTGCCTGTCCAGTGAGTGTGACGTCAGCGTGCAGGTGTGCCTGTCCAGTGAGTGTGACGTCAGCGTGCAGGTGTGCCTGTCCTGTGAGTGTGACGTCAGCGTGCAGGTGTGCCTGTCCAGTGAGTGTGACGTCAGCGTGCAGGTGTGCCTGTCCTGTGAGTGTGACGTCAGCGTGCAGGTGTGCCTGTCCAGTGAGTGTGATGTCAGCGTGCAGGTGTGCCTGTCCAGTGAGTGTGACGTCAGCGTGCAGGTGTGCCTGTCCTGTGAGTGTGACGTCAGCGTGCAGGTGTGCCTGTCCTGTGAGTGTGATGTTAGCCTGCAGGTATGCTTGTCCTGAGGGTTTGATGTGAGCATCTGGAGCTAAGCTTGGACAGTCTTAAATAGAAGACCAGATTGTCTAAGGGAGGTCCAAATTCGTCTTCACAGGGTTTGAGCAAACTGAGGCATTGTTTGGGTGTGCCTCAGCAAGGTCTTTATGGGGTGTGCACACGTGAGGTGGAGGCTCATTTGACGTGAGTTCAGCAAGATTTAATCAGTGGTGCAAGGAGGTTGCAGTCTCAAAAGACCAGTGTAGCTGAAGCCCTTGGGACTGAGGCAGGGTCCATGGAGTGGGCAACATGAAGTGAGGGACAACATGGAATGGGAGGCAGAGGTACCCCTGAGGCTTAGAATGGGCTGTGGGGTGGAGCTTCAGACCAAAGTTCTAGCCACGTGTGTTTATTTCAAAGTGTAGTCCATAGGCTTGTGTCTACAATCGGACCACTGGCTGATCTCCCTCCTTCTTGAATCAGAGCCAAGACACAGTTGCCCCCAGATACTCATCTGTGGACCTGTGGTGAGGTAACAAAGGAAGATGCCATCCCACAAGATCAGTGGGGAGGATTCTGGGGATGAGTAGAACCTCCCAGAGCCCTAGTAGAGAATGGTCAAGTTCAGAGTAGCTGGGTAGAGATTGGACCACACACTGAGCCAGGAGTGTGGCCCTGAAGATGAGAGCCACTGATGATGACTGTCCTCTGAAGCCAATGGGGATCAATCTTGCCCCACATTGCCACCACAGTGGTCAGTATGGGTGGGGGTCTTGAGGACACTTAGCACTGGGAGAGGAGAGCAGAGGGTGTGGTCCTGCTTATTCAGCCCACACCAGTAGGAAAATGGACCTTATCATTGCTTGGCTTGCTGTCTTTATGGTACTTCCATGACTCTCTGAACCCTGTCAGAACCACCCTAGAAACATCATGTGGGGATGTGACATGTGTATGTCCTTGGAGCTCAGCTCTGAAGGTCCTGTGTGGTTGCCTCTTCTTGTAACTGCTCCTGTGTCCACTCCCAGCTGTTCATGGCCTGTCAGCCTTATGTTCAGAGTCCAACCAGTGTATGCAGCCTCTGTGCCACCTGACTACTACTCTCCACCTGGCCACACAAGGGGTCTTTTAACACCAAGAGGTACTTTCTCCTGGTGACTGGGGAGGCTGCTTCCTAGGCGACAGCAGGGAAGACCAGGCTGTGGTCTAGTTCAAGTTTTGGTGTGTCTGACCGTTCCTAAATGTATATGTGTGTGCTTGTATGTGTAAGTGTGGGAACATGCATGCCACACACATTGTGGAGGTCAGGTAGCTTTCAGGTCATTCTTCACCTTTCTACCTCTTTTGAGGCAGAGTTTGTTGCTTTGGATTCTCCCTCTGCTTTGGTGACTGTGCTAGCCAAAGACTTCTGGGCAGTTCTGTTCCTGCCTCTTTTATCTTGCCGCCAACATCCATGTGCTGGGATGACTGATGGAAGCCTGCCCGGCTCTGGCTTTTGACATGGGGTGTGGGGATGAACTTGGGTACTCGGGCTTGAGTGGCAAGTGCTTTATCCACTGAACCATTTCCTCACTCTGGCCAGGACCCATTTTCTTCTTTTTTCCTTGTTTTCTTTTTTATATTTTTGAAGCAGGGTCTCACTTTAGTCCAGGCTGACTTGGAACACATACTTACTTTGGATATTGATGCAAATGCAGCATCACTCCTTAGCAATACTGCTCAACACCTGAATCCTTATGGTCTTTCTATTGCCTTTGGCTGGTGGCCCGACTCGAAGGTTGGGATAAGACTGAGTCCACCAGAGCCCACTGGGTCCAGCATCATTAGATATATAACTGTCACTGGAGTTGATGGGCAGCCTCTTCATTTGAGAACTAGCTACGGGCTACTTGCCCATAGGAAAGCACTAGGAATCTTATATCATCTAGTTGTGGCCATTCTTTGTAATCTTTCAAATTCTGCCCCTTGGAAGATGAGATCTGAATTATGAGACAGATATGGAAAGAGCTTCCTGACATGCATGAGTAAACCGGCCTTCAGAAAGGTGATTTCATTGTGAATTCTCAGCAGGCGAGGTACTGACCACACCCATGACAACTGGTCAGGAACTCTCCAACCTTCTGCAAGGGGTGGTCCCTTTCTGAACTCAGAGATGAACTTGGACCCTGTGAGTGTGACAGGGGAGAGGATCTCTCTCAGGCAGGTCAGACTCCCCATGCCCACTGTTGTTAGAAGGAAAACAGGAGGCAGATGTATCAGCACATGGGCCTGGAGGTCTATGGTGACCTACAGAGCCTTTTCCTGTATAGTTGGGGACACCTTCAGCTTCATCCCGTGGTTGCTACAGAAGGACATGAGCACAAGCTCAGAACCTGTGTGTTGTTCAAGGGAAGACAGACACTTGGGTTTGGGGGAAAATCTCTCTCCCAGTACTTTCTGCATTTGCAGTCTTACTGACTTATTTAAAACAATGTAATTTCATTATGGCATTTCCATACATGCATGCCATTGTAATTTGTTCATACTCATCCCCTTTCCCCAGTATCCTTCCCCATTGCTCTGGTTCCCTCTGCAGCTAGTCCCCTTTTCTGCTTTCTTGACCAGATATTCCTTTACCCTCCCTTATTCTTCGACTCCACTTCCCTTTCAATTTTCTTTGTGTGTGGTGTTTGTATGAATGTGTGCATGTATGAAGACCAGAGGTCAATGTTGATGTCTTCAATCTCTCTCTAGCTTACCTTTTGAGACAGGGCCTGTGGAGGTTTGAATGTAAATGTCCACACAGCCTCAGGTGTTTGTGACTGAGCTTCCTGCTTGGTCCCCAGCTGGTGGAGCCTTGCCTTAGGGGGTGTATTGCTAGGAGGGACCTTGGGGTTGTGGAGTTCAGCCCTACTGTGTGTTCAGAGCTAGCTCGCACTTTCACACTTGCTATTCTATCTGCTGTGGATGTGTGGATGATGGAGTGCTTCCCCTTGAAAGTGTAAGCTGATATAAATCTTTCCTCCCATGGGCTGTTTTCAGTCAGGGGTTTTGTCCCAGTAATACAAAGGTAACTGCTACAGCGCCTCTTTCTCACAGAACATGGGGCTTGCTGGTTCAGCCAGACCTGGTAGCTAGCAAGCCCCAGGGATTCCCTTCCTGTGCCTCCTCAGTTCTGAGATTCCAGGTATACACTGCATGCCTGGTTTTAGGTGGGTGCTGAGATCTGAATTCAGGTCCTCATGATTGAACACCTCTTTACTACTGAGCCCTCCCCCAGCTCTGCCCAGAGTTTAGTTGTGGATGTTTATGAACACCACAAAGAACAACCAAAAACAAACCTTGCCCTGGAACAGGTTGTAGGCCTCCCTCTCCCATCACCTGCCAAGGCTACTTTTGATTCTGTTGTTTTCTTCTCTGGTGAACCTCAAATCCTCAGCCAGTTTGACTCCCAGATTCATAATATAATTCATCTCTTCATTTGAGTAAATAAAAGTAAACAGTGTTGCTGATTTATATTCACGAAGGAGTGCAGTAAGAATGTGTGGGGCTGTGGAATGCTGGATTGAATAGACAGAAAAAGACAACTTCTGTCTTCAAAAGTGGTGAGTCTACTGTGAAGCTGGACCATAAGGAATCAATCTAGGGACTAGGGCAATGGCATAACTACGAGCACTTGCAGCACAAGTATGAGGACCCGAGAGCCTTGGTTCTGCTCCTAACACAAATGGCATGACCACACACGCCTATAACCCCAGCCACGGGGGATGGGAGTCGAGGCAGGTGAATTGCTGGTGCTCACAGGTCAGCCAGTCCTGCTGAAAATGGTAGCTCCAGGTTCAGTGAGGGGCTCTGTCTCAAGGGTCCAAGTGGAAAAGTGATATAGAAGGTTACCCAATGTTCTCTGGCCTCCACATGTGTTTGTAGAGTACACATATACGTACACACACTTCATATACCATACCATATCACACACACACAGATGGTAAGAAGCATCACCTGAATAATGAAGTGTAATGATGATGAATGCTGTGAATGAGAAAGACGAGGAGCCAAGAGTGTGTACAACAGTGAGATTTGGTATAGTGTGCCATCTTTCCCAACAGGCGACATAAAGCTGAGGTGTTAATGATACATGGACATCATCCTGGTGAAGGTTATTAGAACAGGTAATGCTCATAAGAACGAGGCTGAGGGGCCTGGAAGATGGCTCAGTATGTATCATCTGAATTCAGACCTCACAACCACCTAACTGCTGGAATATGGTGGCATGTGATTTCCACAGGCTCATTGAGCTTAGAGCAGATGGTCACTTACCTGTCGACTGGGACTGTGTCTCAATTTAGGCATCTTCATAAGAGAGGCTCTATGAATGCCTTGGGGATGGTCATAACTAACAAATGTCACCCACTTTGGAAGAAAGTATGACTCATTCACAACCTGTGGGTTTATGGTGGGCATAGGTAAGGTTATGGTGGCAAGCATATTTATTGTTTGCACCACACACCAAATTCCATGTCTGAGAATGACAGGCCCATGCCAATGAATTTGGGATGGATTCTGGGACTCAGGCACTTTGTTTTCTTGGACAAAGTGAGCTGATCCCTTTGATGTTGGAACTTTCAGCCTTTGTCTTCATTTTCTTTTTGGTGTGTGTGTGTGTGGGGGGAGTATGCACATGCACATACTGGCAAACTGTTCTTTTGTGCACCACTGCAGGTGACAGAGGAAGACATAGGGGTCCTTCTTCATCACTCTTTAACATCATTTTCCCAAGATAGAGCCTCTCACTGAATCCAGAATTCCATGTTTTTAAGTTAGATTGGTTGACCAGGAAGTTCCAGTGATCTTCCTGTCTCCACCCTGCTTAGCAGTTGGATTTTAGGTATGTGCTACCATCCCCAGATTTTTAAGTAGGTGTGGAGGATCAAACCCAGTCCCTCACATTTGCACAGTAAGTGCTTTTACGTACTGAACCATTTCCCAAGCCCCTCAGCCTCGTTCTTATGAGCATTACCTGTTCTAATAACCTTCATGTTTGCAGTGTGAGCATCTGGTCCCTGGTAAACAGTATGTGGAAGGCAATTAGCAACTTCTTCAGAGCTCAGGAAAGCTTCCACTTGAGATGTCCCACCTCTCCTAACCCAGCTTGTCTTATGCAAATCCCACTTGTAAGGCAAATGGGTTTTCATTAGCAGCAGGATATTTTAAAGTGCATTATTTGTAGCCTTCAATCAAGTGACCAAGTGTTGAGCCCTAGTGGGAGGTGACTTTGTGATCCATCCAAGTTGCAGCATCCTCTTGTCTCATGAGGGAAAGATGGCAACAGACTTTGTTCAAGAGCCATGTTCAGCTTTCAGTGCCTTCTCCCTCCTTTCGGGGCTGGCTGTTCACAGATTTTCTCCTCTTGGTGTTGACAACTTCTCTCCCTTCTGATTTATAAAATCAATTCTCTTTCTGTGGTGTTTTCTCCATTTATGACTGCGATTGCCTGTCTGGATGGTCCTTAGGAATTCATTGTTCATTTGGAGGAAAAATAATGAGAGAAATCAGGTCCCTTATTGAGCAGAATCTCAAGCTTCCCAATCTAGCAGGAAGTTCTAGAGTCTGGACTTGACTCAAGGTCCTTTGCTGGCAGGAACAAACTTAGAGAGGTCCACAAAGCACTGGGAAAGGCCCTGTCACAGGCATCCTCTTGAAAGGTTTCCCCAGAGCTTATGAAGAGGGGTGTTAACTGAACTGCTGACCTCTCAGCAGGGTCACCTCTGCTGGGGAATATGGTCCAGGCCAAGTGTCTGCATGGGGTCAGCCCTTTCTCTTTAAGCTTCTGGTCTGGAGGATGGGCAGGAAGGGCCTGGGCTCCCTTTGTGTGTAGTTGCAACAGCTTAAACATTCCCTGACTTCCAGCCCTTATGATCTAGACAGTGGCATTGCTACCGTGCCTAGTGTGTCTATGCATCTCGAAGATATCTTTATGTGGGCTGGTGAGCATCTTTGGCCAGTGACTATGTTACCCTTGCATCCATGGTGGAGCCTGGTGCTGGGCAGGTGACTTCCCAGCTCTCTGTGAGGAAGGCCAGGCCAGGCTGCCTCAGCTGCCATTTTCAGTGTGGCCTGAGGCTTTCTGTACCTGTGACTGTTGCGTAAAGTTCACAGCTGTCCTGAGAGGGGCTGTGAACTGTTTTCCAGCCCAGCCCATGAGAATATTAGCCTATTACTCAATCAACCACCAGTCTTAGGGGCACAAGGCAATTATTTATTTTGCCAAATAATACAGACACACTCTGGCTTAATTATAGCAGTCTTGCTGTGGGAAAAAATTGGGGTACCTGCTGTGTTACTCTTTCTCTTTAATGAACCTCTGGTCACTTCAGTTGGCAGTTCTCTGAGGCTCCCTTTAGTTTGAAATGATTTTCCAGTTTGCTGATATTATTTGTGAAGGAGGAACTCAGCCAGGCTGTCTTTGGGAGGTGTAATGTTCATGTTTGGAAGAATTTGGGTGGTAATTTCTCCCTGGAATTCAGGACTAGACTGTGTGAAAATCTCTGACATCATTTGCTGTCTTTGATTGAATTCCTTTGATTCAATTCCAGCATCCAGGCTGCCAAGTCCAGGACCTTCTCCTGTGGGTGAAGCTGCCCACAGTCTGCATTCAAATCCTGTCTCTGCTACCAGGGACCTGAGACCCCTGTGTGCATTATTGGTCACTTCTGGGCCTCAGCACATTATTGGATACTTTTGGGCCTCACCATGTTCCTTCTTGTATTAGTGACCACTATCTGCCAGGGACTGTTTCTGGCCCCAGGGCTTGTAGGACTACACGGGATTCCTCACTGCTAGGCAAGTGCTATACCACTGAGCCATGCCCCAGCTCCTCACCTGGGGATTGTAGGCAGGTGCTCTACTGTTGAGCCACACAGTAGCCCTGTGTTTAGCTTGTTAAAGAATCCCTCAAACTGTTTCCATAATCATAACCATAGTCATAGTTTCCTTACACTCAGTGTGAGGGGTGTATAGCTCCTGAAGCCGCGTGGCATAAACCTTGTCCCTAGGCCCAGCACTTCCAGCAGGCGCCGCTCTTGGGGGAGGGCAGAGTGCAATCAGGTTATTTTCACTGCTGAGTGACTAAGAATGGGTACAGAGCATTGCAAAGCTCAGTCTTCCTCTTCAACTCTATGGACAGCTGCTGCTGTGTGCCTCATGCAAGGTGGGCTGAGCACACATCTGTAGACAGCCCACATGCTCCCAGTCAGGCCATGGAAAGTGCTTCTGTGATGATTTAATATCTGCCCTAACAGAATGAGGGAGGCTCTAGTCAACCCTTGAAAATGATCAATTATATCTTCATCAGGTGTATACTCTACTTCTCAGTGAGTTTGAACCAAGCGTAAATATATGAGTCCCTTTTTAATAGGGGTGTATATTTCACTTTTACTGAAAGGTGTCTGAATGAGTCATGAAAAGATTCAAACTCAAAGCTGATATTCTCATAATTTAAAAAATTTGTGGTGAGAAATGTGAGGCCTGCAAAAAGTCAAGTGAAACAATGATTCTGATTTGTCACACATATTCTCTCTGCTGCATACAACCCACCCCTTTCCTTGTGGCAGTATTCTGAAGAATTCTCTAGCTAACATACTGAACTATTCTTTCATCTGATTTTTTTAAAAGGGCCCCTCAAGAACTTAATTTTTTTCCCACTTAGAGTCAAAATGATATTTTTGGTATTGAGACACTTACATTCCTTCAACTTTAGTTAATATTGATAGATTTTGAGGTGTGAGGTCTCAACACACTTGTCTGAACATTTTCGATCTTGATTGGCATGTATTCATTGTACACACTGATGAATTACATATGGACATTTTACCAAGACATGTAAGGTTCTTTGACCATGTCCTCCTCAGAACTCTTACCTTCCTCTTCCTTGCTGCCCCCTTTTTGTTAGGCACCATTAACTTCCCTACACACTTTTATTTCTACTTTCATGTCATATACACATACATGATCATATGTACATAAAATCTAGGATCCACACGTGAGAGCAAACATCCCAATTTCCTGGTTGAGTCTGACATGATTCTCTTAATATGATAATCTTCACTTGTATCCATTTCTCTGCCAAGATTCTAATTTCACTCTTCTTTATGGCTGAGTAAAATTCTATTGAGCACATGCACCATATTTTCTCTTTTAAAATGTTTTATTTTTGTTTATTTGAGAGAGGAGAGAGAATGGCTGTGCCAGGGCATCCAGCCACTGCAAACTCTACATGCATGCACCACCATCTGCTCCTGGCTTATATAGGTCTTGGGGAATTGAACCTGGGTCCTTTGGATTTACAGGCAAGTGCCTTAATTGTAGAGCCATCTCTTCAGCCCCACCATATTTTCTTTATTGCTCTGACAATGGAAACCTAGGCTGGTTCCATAACTTAGCTATTGTGAATATTGGTTCAGTGAACGTCACTGTGCCAGGATCTCTATGGCATGTTGACTTGAAGTCCTTCAGGAAAATACCCAGGAGGGTGAGGCTGGGTAATATGGTGGTTGTATTTTTAGTTTTCTGAGGCACTTCCACACTGATGTTTTGTATTTATAGTTAGCTTTCTTTTAAAGTATAGATCAAAACCTTTGGTCATATTCATTGGATGGCTTTTTGTTTTGGGAAAAAGGAAATATGTTGCTCATTGTAAGTTTTCATGTTAGATAACTCCATGTGGTATGTGTATGTTTGACTGCACAGAAACTATGACCAGGAGAATAGCAATTCAGTTATGAGCAAAAAGGGAGATATACTGAAAAGATGCCACATTGGTTTCTCAAAGCCAGGGGCCCATGGATGATTGGGCCTGAGAAAGCCCAAGACCAAGAATATTTGTGAAGATTCCAAAGGAGGGTATTCATGAGTACTTTAGAGTTCGCTGTTAAAATGGACTCATTGCTCAAACTTACTGTGTCCTTAAACCCAGTTTATTAAAAGAAAATTTGATTATTTGCTATCCAGGGAACTGGCCTCCCACACATTAGATACTGCCGTGGACCATTATTCCAGCCCAGGATAGGGAGGGAGGAAGCATTCCCTAACATAAGTCCAGTTCCTGAAAGCACAAACCTGTAAGGGATCTTTCTAGGGAAATGAGATATGAGGAAGTAAATGCCCAGAACAGTCCCAATATCAGTACCACCAACACCACAAGAACAGTCCCTGTCACAGTGTCCCTCAGGCCCCCAGAACAGTCCCCATCACAGTGCCCCTCAGTCTCCCAGAACAGTCCCATAAAAGTACCCCTCAGTCTCCCAAAACAATCCACATCACATTACCTCTCAGTCTCCCAGAACAGTCCCCGTCACAGTGCCCCTCAGATGCCCAGGACAGTCCCTGTCACAGTGCCCCTCAGCCTCCCAGAACAGTCCCTGTCACAGTGCCCCTCAGATGCCCGGGACAGTCTACCGCCATAGTACCCTTCCTTGGTAATTGTAGCTGTAAGCTTCAGGCAGCTGTGAATAACCTCTGAACCAGGCATAGTTATGGAAGAATGGAATTATTGAAGCTTATAGACCAAGAGGAAGTTCCATAATGGCAGAAGATGGCCCTCTCTCACAGGTCCAAGGACAGAGAAAGAGAGAGAGAGAGAGAGAGACCACAAGCCACCACCAGCAAGCAAGCACTCTTTGGAATTCAGGGCAGAGCTCAAGCATTCTTCATATCTTTAGACTGGAATTCTAGATTCACTCTGACACCTTAGGACTGGACCATAGTGTCCACCCACAGCGACATCTCCTCCAGCCAGGTGGCTGCAGGTCTAAATCACAAACTGTAATAAAATCCTGAATACAGGGCTGGAGAGATGGCTTAGCGGTTAAGCGCTTGCCTTTGAAGCCTAAGGACCCCGGTTCGAGGCTCAGTTCCCCAGGTCCCACGTTAGCTAGATGCACAAGGGGACGCACGCGTCTGGAGTTCGTTTGCGGAGGCTGGAAGCCCCAGCGTGCCCATTCTCTCTCTCCCCCTCTATCTGTCTTTCTCTCTGTGTTTGTCGCTCTCAAATAAATAAATAAATTAAAAAAAATCCTGAATACATTGGGGGCCATCCATTCAAACTACCACATTAATATGCATCCAGGCCAATCATCCCCCTTCTATGTGAACCCTGATGATTTCACAAGGAGTTGACTATGTTTGGAGTCTCAGCATCTATATGTTATTTGAGTGGCAGCAAGAAGTCAATATTTTAAAAATCTTTTAATTGCTAAATAATTGTACATATTTATGGGGTATAGTATGTTAATTTTATCCATATATGTAGTGTGATAATCAGAGTAACTTGCATTTTATTATCTTAAACATTTATTATATCTTGTGATTAGAGGTTAATAAGTCTTCTACTTCTATATGGCACAGTACAATACAATACACTGTTTTAAGCTGCAGTCATTCTACTGAACTATAAGCAAGTACCTTTATCACTATGCCATCTCCCCAACCCAGACTTTCCTTACTATAGCAACTAGATCACACTCCTGCTATCAGGTATTTTGGTACTGGTCATTCACTTCATTCCCTGGCCTTCCACCTCCCTCCCTGGCCATCCACCTTCTTCACTCCCTCCCTGGTCATCCACCTCCCTCCCTCCCTCCCTCCCTCCCTGGCCATCCACCTCCCTCCCTCCCTGGTCATTCCATCCTTCCCTGGCCGTCCACCTCCCCCCCTGGCCATCCACCTCCTTCCCTCCCTCCCTGGTCATCCACCCATCCTCCCTCCCTCCCTCTTTCCCTGGTCAACCACCTTCCCTCCCTCCCTCCCTGGTCATCCACCTCCCTCCCTCCCTGGCCATCCACCTCCATCCCTCCCTCCCTGGTCATCCACCTCCCTCCCTCCCTCCCTGGCCACCCACCTCCCTCCCTCCCTGGCCATCCACCTCCCTCCCTCCCTGGTCATCTACCTCCCTCCCTCCCTGATCATCCACCTCCCTCCCTCCCTCCCTGGCCATCCACCTCCCTTCCTCCCTGGCCATCCACCTCCCTCCCTCCCTCCCTGGCCATCCACCTCCCTTCCTCCCTGGCCATCCACCTCCCTCCCTCCCTCCCTGGTCATTCACCTCCCTCCCTCCCTGGTCATCCACCTCCCTCCCTCCCTGGCCATCCACCTCCCTCCCTGGCCATTCACCTCCTTCCCTCCCTCCCTGATCATCCACCTCCCTCCCTCCCTGGCCATCCACCTCCCTCACTCCCGTCCTGGTCATACACCCTCCCTCCCCTCCTTCCTTGTTATCCACCCCCTCCCTCCCTCCCTCCCTGGTAAACCACCCTCCCTCCCTCCCTCCCACATCTCTTCTTACAGTTTCTGAGAAGGGTGATTTCACCTTCTTCTGTAAGATAAAGTTTTTAGGCTGGGGTTGGGGCTCAGTGGATAAAGCTCTGATGCACAAGCTCATGTATGCAAGTTCAGATTCCCAAACCCATGTGAAGTTGGATGCCAGAGCAGCCACCTGTAGTCCTAGAGCTCCTGAAATGAGAAGGGTGGTGGAGGCAGGAGAATTTTCTGGAAGCTTGCAGGACAGCAAACCTCGCAAACAACAGTGAACAAACCACAAGAGACTGCCTCAAATGAGGTGGAAGGTGAAGAGCTGCACCAAAATTGTATTCTGAGCTCCACAGACACACTGTGCATGTGCACATGCATTGCACATGTGAACATACACACATGCATGCATGTTCTTTAGATTCCACATATGAGTGGCACATTTGGTATCTGTCTTTCTGTGATCCATTGGCTTTCTTCTGAGGCTTCCTGACTTTTGTCCCCGGCATCAGTGGTGGACTTGAAGCTTATATGAACCAGGGAGTGGGAGATGAGCAGTGGCCAGCCAATCAGATGCTGAGTCTTGAGAAGATGGAAAGGGATGGGGTAGGCTGCCTTGCAGACATCCAGTACCTGTGCAGGTGGTGAGCTGTTCACTGTCATCTTGCCCAGACTCCAAGAGTACTTCCTGGTTTCTGTTGTGTTTTCAGCTTTTGTTTGAAAATGGTGAGCTGGCGTCTTCCAAAAATTTCAACAAATTCTGCTCAAGTGATGCAATGAGCATCTGTTATTGAAAACCAGAGTTCCCTCAAGGATGCAGGGAGGGCGAGCTCAGAATCAGTGGAACAGCTGGAGCTCTGGGAATTCTTTATCTCTGGATTTGTTTTGGTCTCGGGATTGAATCCAGGACCCCATGCATGCCAGGCAAGCACCCTCTACCACCAGTCCCCCTTTTACTTTTTTTTTTTTTGAGACACCCTTTTGATAAATTGACTAGGAAGGCCTTAAACTTGCAATGCTCCTCAGCCAGCCTCTCAAGTAACTGGGAAGACAGACCTGTGCCCTTGGATTGCTTTTCCTGAGGCTAGAAGATAACTCAGGCAACGCCCTGAAGTCCTTCATAAAGGAAGAAAGGAACGCCTTCTTTGGATTTCCACTTTGTCAGAAAACCAGTCTGGCTTCCTCTGGCTAAAGCATTCTGACTAGTTGGTCACACAGTGCCTTCCCCTCTAACTGGAGGTTCAACTTCTGACCCTGCAAAGTGACTGGATAAACTGACCCACACTAGAATGTTTATTTTATTTTGAACAAAAATGCCTATTCACCCCAGATTGGGCACCAAAAACAGACCAAAGGAAAAAATCTTAGTCAAGTGTAGCTTGCTGAACCTGTGAGTTTATTGCGGTGAAGTACAGGACTGTGTGGAAAGCTGTTTATAGGTGCGTTTATAGGGCAGATGCATCACAGGGAAGCCAATCCCAGCATGGCTCTCCGCTTCTCTGGAGCAAGGCAAAAATTTCAGGTAGCTGGGTGGGTTAGAGAATCTCCTGTTCAGCAATTGTCACTGCTCATATAACCTTGAGGAGGGTCTTTGAATCTTGGAAATTTAGGGAACTTTAAAGGAGAATTGGGAGTTTTGTTCAACTTCCTGAGCTTTTTAGGTTTCACTTACTTCTTTCTTGACTTTTAAAGGAGCCTTCCTGAAGGAGAGAATTCAGGGGAGAAATACTCTGATTCTCCCCTATTCTCATTAAAACATTTTTTTTTGTTTATTCTTATTTATTTATTTGAAAGCGACGGGGGGGGGGGAGGAAGAGAGAGTGGACACGCCAGGGCCTTTGGCCACTGTAAATGGTCTCCAGACACATGCGCCCCCTTGTTCATCTGGCTAACGTGGGTCCTGGGGAACCGAGCCTTGAAGTGGGGTCCTTAGGCTTCACAGGCCAGCGCTTAACCACTAAGCCATCTCTCCAGCCCCCCTATTCTCATTGTGATAGCACTTCTCTGCCACAACAGTGTCTTCTAACTACTGCTCATGGTTACCACTGTTAGAAATCTTAGCCGAGAGTTGGGGAGAGGGCTTAGTGAGTAAGAACCCATGCCATGCAAGCACAAGGGTCTGATTCACTCTGGGTTCACTCCTAGGCACCTATGTAAACAGCTGGGCATGGGCACACATGCCTGTAACCCTAGTCCAGTGGGAGGCACGGAGGAGAAAACTGGTAGGATTTAGTGACCAGCAAGTTTTCCTGAGAACATTAAGAACCAGGTTCAGTGAGAGCCTCTGTCCCAGGGAGAACACACAAGTAAGCAATAGAGGAAGACACCTGATGTTCTCCTCTGGCTTTTGCACATGTGTGCTTTGGGTGCATGCATTGAACACGTGTGTGCATACACCACACATTCTGCGCACACAGGCAAAACATAAATCTTAACATACCTTAATGTGACCTTCTGCACTAGTTCCCTCATTTCTTCCTGAGGCAAACCCAACAGACTGGCCTTTTCTCCTTTTTTATGTAAAGGAGAGAGAATTGGCACACTAGCGCCTCCAAACCACTGCAGTTGAAATCAAGATGCATGCGCCACCTTGTGCACATGTGTGGCCTTGCACATTTGCCCCACTGTACATCTGGGCACCATGGGACCTGGAGAGCTGAACTTGGGTCCTTAGGCTTTTCAAGCAAGTGCATTAACCACTAAACCATCTTTCCAGCCCAGTTCCCTCATTTCTTTGTGGTCCTTCTGAGTCAAGGTCCAGTTCCTCCTTTTGGCTGTTATGGAAAACTCATGATCTGGCACTTAGCAGGGCTTTATCAATTGGATGCATCACAGTAGAGCACTTGCCTAGCATGTGTAAGGACCTGGGACTGCCCACAAAGAGAAGAATGTAAAGAATTTCTCTTTTATCTCTTTCTATCACCATCTCTGTCATTAGTTATGTGCACAGCAGGGATGATGAAATGGTACATGGATTCATAGAATGACCACTGGAAGGAATATCATTTATGAATATATCATTCATTCCTCTAAGTCCCAAGACTTGTCTAGTTTATTTTATTTTATTTTATTTTATTTTATTTTATTTTATTTTATTTTATTTTATTGAAGTAGGTTCTCATTCTCGCCCAAGCTGACTTGAAACTTGCTCTGTAGTTTCAGGCTGGTCTTGAATTCATGGCTATCCTCCTACCTCTGCCTTCCCAGTGCTGGGATTAAAGTCATGTACCACCATGTCCTACTTTTAAAAACATTTAAAAGATATGTCTGTAATGAAACAGTGGGTCCCCAATGGATCCCTAACTCCTCTTTAGGGACACAAAGAAGGATGTCATTCATACACTGGGGGATCTGAACTTGAATATGGGATAAATGACAATGGATTTTTGTCATTAACAGTAAACTTTATCAGTTTAACCATAACCATTTTACATTGTCCTGTCAATAAACTCAAATCAAGCAATCTGTCAAAATTTGAGTTATTATAATAAGCATTAAACCCATCTAAAATTTTGACCTTTTAATTGAATCTGTAAGGCAATCTAAAATCAGAGTTCGATTTTGGATTTTTTTTGTACTTAAAAATATCTGACTACTGTTGTAGCAGGCATAAACAAATACTTCTGGTTTTAAAGTTCAAAATTTAGAAGTCCATCTTTAGTAACTTAGAATCACATTTAAATACACCTATATACCTGTGTGTAGTTTTACTGACTTTAGTTTATTTAGGGTTACTTTGATTAACATAAACCAATTTTATGTCTCATTATTCTTGTTACCCATGACTATTAAAACAGATGAAGCTTTGACCATACATCTAATAGTTTATGTTTAAGTTACATTGTTTGTAAATAACATATTCTAGCATCATAACTTGGACTTTACTCATTTTGACCCAAAATTTGTGAATGGAGCGCCTCAAAACTTGAGAAAGCACACAATTATCAGAATATGGGGA
The DNA here is from genome assembly GCF_020740685.1 of Jaculus jaculus. Taxonomy (NCBI): domain Eukaryota; kingdom Metazoa; phylum Chordata; class Mammalia; order Rodentia; family Dipodidae; genus Jaculus; species Jaculus jaculus. Next base: position 30,798,707 of record NC_059114.1, read on the forward strand.
GACTTCCTTGTCTCCCTCAGGACAAAGGTTACAATAAATGAAGTTAGATATCTTTTATAAAACCCAAGTTATAAACACAGCAACGACCACTTAGTAGAATTAGTTTTATAAAAGAAAAATAAGTAGATAATAAATCTTGATCTTAAGACTCAGTTTTTCTAGTAGTTAAAAGTTTATCATAAAAGCATTACCAAATTAATTAAACATTTTTAAATTTTTATTTATTTATTTATTTGAGAGTGACAGACACAGAGAGAAGGACAGATAGAGGGAGAGAGAGAGAATGGGTGCGCCAGGGCTTCCAGCCTCTGCAAACGAACTCCAGACGCGTGCGCCCCCTTGTGCATCTGGCTAACGTGGGACCTGGGGAACTGAGCCTTGAACCGGGGTCCTTAGGCTTCACAGGCAAGCGTTTAACCGCTAAGCCATCTCTCCATCCCTAATTAAACATTTTGAGGGCAGATTTAATAACTGTTACCGTGAGCAAAACAACATCTGTGAATTGAATTTTAGTTTATAACCTGTTGATTTGAGACATTCCTTTTTTATAAATCATATGAAATGTATTTTAAAAGTATGGATTTATAAATGCACATAAAACTTAATAACTTGCCAGTTGTGGTGGGGCGTGCCTTTAATTCCAGCACTCAGGAGGCAGAAGTAGTAAGATTGCCTTGAGTTCAAGGCCGGCCTGAAACTACATAGTGAATTCCATGTCAGCCTGGGCTAGAGTGAGACACTACCTCAAAAAAAAAAACAAACAAACAAACAAACAACAACAACAACAACAACAAAACTTATAATAATATAACACACCTGGAAATGGTTTCATTAGTAATGACAAATCTGAACTATATTTATGATATAACAAACTAAGCTTAGCTGTTTATATATTGTTAAGTCATAAAATTCTAACTTGTTGTAAACCCTAGTGGATATGGTTATTTCTTGTTTGTTATGTTTATTTTGAGTATGAGAACTGTAGACAAGAGAGAAACAGAGAGCCAAAATTATATGCTGCTGGTCATTTTCCCTTTCCTTGTTCCAAAGGCAATAAGCCAACTTTCCTAAGGACAAGATGTGGATGATATAGGTTTCAAATTTAATGCTTGGGGTCTGAGTTGGGGGCAGGGGGCAACCCATTTCTCAGAATCCAGCTTACCATGAATTTAAACAGCATGTCACAGTTAGTATAGTTTACATTACAGTGAGGTAGAAGCAATAATTAGCAAGTATCTCTATCCACTGAGCAAACCTAGGTGGCTGGCTTATAGCCTTTACCTGGCAGACTTTAGGACCCAACTTGTTCTCTGAGCCTGAGTTGCGAGCTTTCTGCCCAGCTATGATCTAGTTTCAATACCTGTCTCCAGTGATGGTAGGGAGAAGGGTATATTTGAGCAGGAGGACTGAGAGCCTTAGCAGGCTTTGGGTCCTGGGATAAGGGGGACAAGAAGGAAGAGATGCCTCTTTCTGCTTCAGAGTCAGCTGTACCTGTAAAAGGCTTTTAGTGGCTTATTTTGGTGTGGGGGCAGCTAGGAGAATTAAGTCTATATTGCATTCTCTATATAAGTTTGGGTTTTCTCTTAGAGCAGGTTTAATTGTAAAATCATAATTTCTAATATTTACCTGAGCAGGGAGGGTCCTAACATTCTCACAGGTTGAGCCTCTGAGATTTTCCTAGAGCTCTTCTTGGTCCTTCACCTCAGATTTATAACTTCTTGTCTATGCTATATTCTCTGTCTAGTAAGTCGCAGTTGCAGCGACCCAGTCTGTATGTCTGGCTGTGGCTTGGAATCTCTCTGCCACCTTCCTGCTGCTGTTTGCTATCTGGCATGGGTAGTAGCCTTGCTCTGTCTGTGCACCCCACAGCATATCTCTGTCTCATGAAAGAAAGTCTTGTCAGCATGACTGTGCACAACTGTTTGAACCTATGTTCCACAGCGCTGCTGCTCACACAAACCAGTACAGCCAGAATCTGTATTTCACATAGACTAGATTGGTCATTAGTATCTGAAATTTTGATCAATGTTCAGTCTCACATTTGTGCACAATCATTCAGAGTTTAAAATAGTTGTTCCTCAGTTATTTCCATTAATTCCTATTCTATCTAAATGGGACCAGTCTCACCTCAGAAACCCTTTGAGGCTTAAGTATCCCCCCCACCCTGCTTCCCTGCCAAGTCAGAGGCCAGTATCACCTCAGAATCCTAAGGCTTTGATGCAGCCTCCTGTGGGCAATCAGCCCTCTCAGCTTCTGTCTGCCTACCCCGAGGGCTTTACCTGGTCTGGGCGTCCAGGCTGGTCCCTCATCCCCCCAGGCGCCAGCTGTTCAAGAGCATGTTTTCCTTCATGCCGTCCTTGCTGTGCTGCTGCCCCAGTGTGTGGCACTATCGGCGCTCCACTGTCTTGCCCATGGCTTGCTCATTATGGGTGACGCTGTGATGTTGGACTGTCTGCACTTCAACCTTTGCCCTGCTATTTGCTGGCTGTGTGACCTTGAGTAACCCAAGAAAGTTGACTGAGAAACATAGTTTTGAGATTTTACCAGCATGTGGTAGTTAGTCTTACATAACCTTACATCTACTGCCAATGAAAACTCCTGGGATAGAAGCAACATGGCTTCCTAGAGTGTTTAGAGGGGTGCTCGGAGGCTTGAGAGTCAGTATTAGAGTCCTGAAGGGCTGTGACACTACTCCGGGTCCCCAACACTAAATAAACTTGCGTTCTACTAATAATATTTTCTGGAACTCCAAAGATCAAGTGTTTCATTCTTGTAAGAGTTCTCTTTCCTTCTATCAGAGGATAAATGTGATTATTGCTGGCTGCCCTATTTTTGTTTTTACTGTCTTCTGATTTTAATTGGGTTTAATTCCTACCTTGCTGTGCAAGGACCATTGTTGGTGGTTGTTTCCTTTGTGTCCTTGTCCCTTTTGAAGATAAGAGATTGAACAACCCAGAGACCCCAAGGAACCTCCACAGCCCTGACCAGCTTGGCCTCTTTCCTCCCTCCCATGGTGGCTGCTGACCGTTTGTCCTGCAGCTGTAGGAAGCTTCCAGTTCTGGTGAGTATGGAAGGTCTGACTATTTTCCTTTTCTTTGAAATTCCATTCAGCCACCCTTTGCAGAAGCCTTTGTGGGATGTGTGTGTTATTACCACATGGGTCTCAACTACTCACGGGAAAGGCGAGATGGTTCTTTCTTCTTAGCTCCAGGAATGAAGGCTGTCTTTGAAAGTGGAAAGTGCTTGCAGGCCAGAATTCCAGGCTGATGAGGATAGCATGGACTAAAGTATTCATCAGGATGTCATTGAGATCTTTGAACTTCATCCATTTTAGCTCTTTGTATTAGTTAGGGTAATTAGTGTTAGCTGTTGTAACAAATAGTCTTGTATCTCAGTGGCTTCATACAGCCTAATGAGGCTTGGATGGAACTTCTGAGCCACATCCAAGTGACTACATCCAAGTCCAAGTAGTAATGAGGGACTCTGGCTGCTTCTGTCCCCGCCTGTGTCATCTGAAAACTATGCCTGTTGCTATGCATCCTTGTTTCCATGGAAACCCTGGAAGAGCTCACAGTTTTCAAAGGCCAGCATTGGAAAAGGCTCATATCTTCTCCATCCACATTTCCCATGGCAGTATGTGGGTACACACTCCAAGGGAGGGTGGGAAGTGTGGCCAGGAGAGTGCTGAGCCTCACGTTGAAGTGTCATGCAGCATGTCCTGCAGCATTCTGCCTGTACCCTGCTGCCTGTCTCTTGCTGCGTTGTCTTCTAAATGCTTATTTCCTGTCTTCTGGGTTTTTTGAAACCAACTTCACATTTTCATATGAACTTCCATTGAACTTGAGTTCATACCTTTATTATTTATCACTGATCACATGCTCGCCTGGGTTTGCACTGGAGGGCTTTATAGTCTTAGGTCTTCTTTGTAAGCCTGTCAGCCTGTTCCCAAAGCAGGCTGCTTCATGTTCCTCATCTGTCTGGTCTAAACACTGCTTAAGGAATGAAAGTAGCTTCTATTTTAGCTCCTCATTTATGCAAAAACTCTAAGCAAAGTAGAAATGTGAAGAAACTTTCCTAGCTTGACGGACAGTGTCGCCAAGAATTTTATGCATAGGAGGAGTTAAAGATTAGGGAAAAGGTAAGGAAGCCCTTGGTCATGGTACTTTCATCTTCAACTGAATGACCAGCCAAGGCAATAAGACATGGAAAAGAGATGAGCCAGCAAGTTGACTTATAGGTGCCTCTGGATAGTAAATCCCTCAAACATAGCTGTCTGAGGTACCAGCTCCTTCCTTAGCAGCCACGCCTGCAGTCTGTAGTCTGTCTGTCTGGGTAGCTCTCTCTGGACTGGCTCAGTCCACTCTTGCACCTCTGGTGAATAGCTGAATGTAGGTTTTTTTTTTCTTGGTGTATGTGTGTGTGTGTGTGTGTGTGTGTGTGTGTGTGTGTGTGTGTGTGTGTGTGCAGATGTGCATGCATGCAAAGGCCAGATGAAGATGTTGAATGTCTTCCTCTTTACTCTTCTGCTTTATTTCTCTGAGACAAAATATCTCACTTATCCTGAGCTCCTTATGTTTTGGTTAGACCAGTGAGCCCCAGTCATTTTTTCCATCTTTGCTTCTCTTAGTGCTGGGGTTACAGGCATGCATGGCCACACCTGGCTTCTTACACAGGTGCTCGGAATTGAACTCAGCTCCTCCTGCTTGTACAGCACTTGCTTTTACCCACTGAGCCATCATCCTGACCCTGACTGCATTTTGAAGCCATTAGGTTTTGAGATGTTTCATTAATCTGATACAGGTTAAGCCAGAGGAAGCATGCTGCCCTCATTCAGAGAGGACATTCTGTTCACTTAGAGGATCTTAGTACTAGAAATACTACTAAACTGAAGAAATTAGTTAGTTAAATTTATCATCTGTCTTTCGGTACCCCTACCTTCTTCCTTCTGTCCTAATCTTCCTTCTTCCCTCCTCTTCTCTCTCCAAGTCTCCCTTCCTTCCTTCCTTCCTTCCTTCCTTCCTTCCTTCCTTCCTTCCTTCCTTCCTTCCTTCCTTCCTTCCTCTCTCCTTCCCTCCCTCCCTCCTTCCTTCCTTCTTTTTTCCTTCCTTTCTTCCTCTCTCCTTTCTCCCTTCCTCTCTCCTTCCTTCCTTCTTCCCTCCTTCTCTCCTCCTCTCCCTCCAAGCCTTCTTTCCTTCCTGTTTCCTCCTCCTCTCCCCTCTTTTCTGATGTTGGTTCTGAGACAGTTTTTGTAATATCATTTGCAAACAGCCATTCCTTTCATTGTCACTAGCTTTTCATGCATGCATGATCCTCTGTGTGGTTTCAAACCTCACCAACAGATTCATTTAGAGGAATCATACGGTTAGAGAAATGGAGCTACAGAATTTAATGTCCACTATTCTGGCTTTTGGTTTTACTTTGATCCAAGCCTCCTTCTCTGTCCCCCTTTCCCTCCCTTTTGGAATGGGGTTGCTTCTTTTGTGTCATTGTGTCTTGGGAGTATATAACATGTTTTTTGATTTTTATAGGGGTTCATAGTTGAGTTTTTCTTGAGGCTCAGAGGAGACTTTGAACTTGAACTTTTAAAAAGTGTTGGACGTGTTATGACTATGGGGGAAATGTGGAAAAGAATAAAAAAGAGACTATGGGGGACTCTTGGGAGGAGACTGAATATATTTTGTATTAAATGACAGACATGAACTTTTGTGGGGTCAGGGGTGGAATGTTACAGTTTAAAGAGAGACATTTGTATGTCAAGTTGACCAAAGATGGGTTTTTGATTGAGAGTCACCTAGGAGGTCAGTAAAGCACACCTGTACATGGGTCTATGAGGAGCTTTTCAGAGCTTGACTGAGGGCATCAGCTACTCTTATTGTGGGTAGCACCATCCCATAGGCTCAGGTAGAATGAAGTGCAAGAAGGGAGAGCTTATTCACTCTCTGTTTCCCACTCACCATGGTTTGAGATGCTCCCCACCTCCTACTCTCCAGGAGGGATTAACGCCTCTGACACTGAGTAGTCATGTGACTTCCCTGAGTCGTTTACGTGAGCCTTCTGTTTCAGCCACCAGGGATCGTGAACAAAGCACCAGCTTTGGGAGCCATGTGGGAAGGTTGGCAGCTTCCTGCTGGAAGTGTGGTTAAGGTGAGGGGGAATCTGCAAAGCCAGCTCTCCGAGTAGCAACTAAGCCAAATCCTTTGGAGTAGAAGAGGCTCACAGTGGGTGTGGGGAGGTGTCCTATGAGTTTGTAAGAGGTCCCTCTTCTCCCTCCCTCCTCATCATGTAGAACTGACTAGGGAGCAGAGGGGAACCTTTGGTCATTTATGCAAACTGTGACATCATCATCAGTATGTGCAGGCAGCTCAGCTTCTGTCTCCTGACATGGCTGCTAGCAAACTTTCCTTAGTGGACCCCTGTGGTGTTCTCCCAGTACAGCTTCATGCTGGCTACACAGCTAATCACACACATCCAGGGTCAGAGTGGCTTGGTCTATTGGAAGAGGTTGACAGTGTACGCCCTCTTCATTCCTGGGCCAGGCCTCATGTATTCATCACATTGCAAGGATGTTTCCAAGGTGGGCTCTGTGATTCCAGCACAGGGCAGAACCAGGGCCATGACTCTAGAAAGCAGGCACAGGGTAAAAAGATGCTGAGCTGGGGTGCTGAGTGGTCATGGCCCACAACCAGGAACTACAGCTGGATGTTCATAGGGGCTCCAAAGGCCCTGACATATAAGGCAGGGACCAGATACTTAGTTTCTGCCCTCAGAGGCTTAGCGTCAAGGAAGGGAGGAAGGTAAGCCAGGGAAGCAGCCTGCCTTCCTGAGGAAGAATGGTTGGGGTAACAAATTGGATTCAGTGTATTCATGAAAAAATTGAAGCAATCAAGGAACATTGGTAATCTTTTGGAGTGAAACCCAAGGCACTCTGAAGGGAGGAGGAAAAGGGGAGCACTTTGTGTCCTGGAACAGAGATCTCAAAGGTCCTTCCTCCGTGTTTGGGGCACTTGTCCTATGGCTAGTGCTTCTATCTTTGAAGGCTGTGGAACCTCTGGGAGATGGAACCTAGCTGGTAGAAGTAGGTTCTTAGAGGAAGCTTTTGAAGGTTATCACTGGGCCCATCATTCTTGCCACCAGCCGCTTCCTGGTGTGCCATGATGTGAGCCCTGGCATGTTCCACAGGCATAGAGGGAGCCACTCCTTCATGCATCTTTGCTATGATGGACCCCAATCTCCTAATACCATGAGCCAAAACAACCTTTCCTCCCTTAAGTTGTTTCTGTTGGTTGTTTTGGTCCCTGTGATTCAGAAGGAGCTAACATACCTGCCACCTGGAAGCAACAGCAACAGTGATGGCAGTTTTCTAGTTTAGCACGTATAATCTTCCTGTGTCCATGATGACTAGAGTTATTGACACCATGACCAGACTACTTGAGACATTTTGAGGAGGGACATGACAAATGAACCAGGAAAGGAGGTTGGGGTCGCAGCAAAGTGTACCCTGACTCCTTAGTGGGTGGGTTCTCAAGTGGCCTCACCATCCACCTGTCTCTCACCTTCCATTCTGTCCTGTCCTTTAGGCAGGCTGTGGTGGGCAGTTTGGTTTTAGACTAGCCCATCACCCACCTTTGATGGTGGGACACCAGGGTTTCCCTGCTGTGTGTCTGTTCTGGAGGTGGCTATGCCTGTGCCAGGCTACAGCTCCTGCCAGACATCCCTGACCATTGGCTCCAGATATATTTCTTTATTAAAATTTCTTGACGATTTTTATACATGTGTACATCTTATTTTGGTCATACTCACTTCCCAATGCCTTCTCTTGTCCCCTCCCCCACTCACTGAACCCCTTCTTTCCAGCTGGTCCCACTTGTACTTTGATGTCTGTCTTATTTGACTCACTGAGTTTAATTAGGGTTCCTGGCATGAGCATGGCTGGGAGGCTGCTTACTAGAGTGTGTGGCCTTACGACTGAAGAAAGCATTTCCTGTCCCCAGCAACAGTTAACTGCCAATAACTCCTCAAGGAAAGGGAGGGATGTGGGTCCTGTGAGCTCTTCCACCATCCGTGATAGAATGTTGATCGGTCCAATACTGCATAGGTCTTGTTCAGGTAACGACAGCCACTACTGGGTCATGAGTGCAATGGCCATTTCACCTCTGGAAGATAGCATTCCACAACACTCCTCTTCATCCTCCAGTTCTTACATTTTTTCTGTCCTTTCTTCCCTGAGCCTCAGATGGGTCATATAAGTGTTCCATTTATTGCTGAGCACTCAATAGGCACTTATTCTCAGCACTTTTACCAGTTCTGAGTCTCTTCAGTAGTTGCTGCTCTCTGAAAAAAAAAAAAAGTTTCTCTGAGCAAAACAGAGAGTAGCAGTAACCTATGGGCACAAACAAACATAAATAATCATAAGGCAGTTTGGGGCTAGGGAGATGGCTCAGCTGTGAAAGGCACTTGTTTACAAAGCCTGCCAACCCAGGTTAGATTCCCCAGTACCCATGTAATGCCAGATGCACAAAGTGGTGCACGTATCTGGAGTTGATTTGCAGTGGCAAGAGAACCTGGCACACCCATTTTCTCTCTCTTTGTCCTCACAAATATATAAATAAAAATATATAGAAGGCAGTTTGATGGGCACAATTTATGGCTCCAGCTTTCCAAGCACCTCGAAATACTCTCCCAAAAAGATTATTGATGTTCTCTTGCTATAATTGATTTCTGATGCATTCCTGACTTCCTGTGAAAAGCTACTACTCAGCAATGATGCTTTATGTTCTGCTTTTCAGGGACTAATTCCCACACAGCAGGTGTTTGGAGTCTTCATGCATTGGGTTGAGCAGTCAGGTAACTGACAGACTCTGCCTATGGTAGGCATGGTTGACAGATGCCCTGTGATCAGGAGACCTGCTTATTTCATAGCCTGGTTTCACCACCATGAGTTTGTAGGATTCTGGTCATGGTTGTGAGTTTGGAAAGGACAACCACCACCTTGATTCTCAACCTGTACCCTTCCAGGTGGGAAACAGACCTCTGAAATTCCCCTGCTTATTGCTGGTCACTACTGCAGAAGGAAGTAGAGGCTAGTAGTTCATTACTACTTATGACTAATTAAGTAGTCTTTTCCCAAAGGGAGATGCAAATGTGTTTGTCAGAATAGACATCCTCAGAGGCAGGGTTGCTGTCCTCTTGCGTACTCCAGAAGTAAAGAGCTGTATTTAAGATGGTCATGGCCAAGTTAACTGCTGAGTAGCTGCTTTCTCACTTGTTCTCATTGTTGGTTCTCCCCCTGGAACTCAAATTCCAGAAGAACTTCCCTGCAGATCCCACAGCCTGGAGCAGGGCCTGGTACCCAGAGAATGCTCAATGCTCAGGAACATCTCACTGAATGTTTGAGTGCACAAGTTATAGGTCAGACCCATCTTATTTGTGAACCTTTGGCAAATTACAGGCCAAGTGCAGGTGACTGTGAGTCTCTAGCTTCCTTAGATATATCCCTGGTTTTGCTAACCTTGGTGTTCTGAGATCAACCAAGCTCCAAATGTTCAGTTTCCATGAGAAAATTGAGCTCCTTTGATTGTATGTTCCCATTCTGAGGCCAGTGAGTATAGTGTCTGAGTCTCAGCATTCCTCAGTGGACAGGATTTTCAAGGACTGATAGGGTTCTCAGACAGAATGGCTGTGGGGCAGGGGAGATGGCTTAGTCAGTAAAGTGCTTGCCTCCCAAGTATAAGACTTGATTTCCATGCCCAGAATCATTATAAAAGTGCTAGGTATGGCTTCATGCACCTGTAAGGAGCCAGAGATAGGTGGATCGCTGGGGTTTGCTGGCCAGCCAGTCTAGCTAAATGGGTGAGCTCCAGCCCAATGACGGACCCTGTCTCAAAAAAGGTGGAAAGTGTTCTTGAGGAATTCTACCTAAAGTTGTTTTCTGGCCTCCACATGTCCGCCTCCCACCTTACATGAGCATGCATACACATGGGTTTACAAAAGGAGAAAGACCGGCTTTGCCACACTGACCTTGGAGGTTCAGATCTGAGCAGCAATTTGTTCTTTGCTTGAATGTCAGGTCAGAGTCCATCCTCCCTAAGCCGAGCTTTGTCTCCCTGTTTGCTCAGGACCCTCCGCAGTAATGCCAGGTGTACCGGCGACAAGCTGATGGTGTCAAAGTTCAGTTAGTCACATGGCCATTGCACAGCGAGAGCCTCTTGTTAAGTGTCTGGCTTGGCCACCGATGGATGGCACCTACTGCAGGTTGGGGAGTGGTCTTTCTCCCTACACCCACATCTCATTACTGCCTAGTCATTTTCCCTCCTGGGGGACATGCACATGTAGATGTGGATGTGGGACCAGTGTTGGGCAATTTCATAGTGTCGGTGTGTGAACCCTTTGTAAGCCCCATCCCTTTTCCCCTGTAGCCCAGAGAAACAGCTTCCTGAGTAATGTACACAGAACCTTTCCCTGTTCTGGGACATGTCAGTTTTGCATTCTGTACTGGGTATATGAGCAGTCTTGGGAGACAAAAAGAAAAAATCTAGGCTGGTTCTGTCACCATTCCCCATTAACTCACATCAGAGTCTGGCTCATACTGATCTTGGGACCAAGTAGTCTCTCTCAATCAAAACATGGCAGAGTAGGAATGAGCCCAATTGTATGTAAAGAATTTTAAGTGCTTGAATAGATGTAATCAGCAAAGGAGATGTGAGCGAAGTCACATATACATAATCCTTTCCAGTTGCGGTTGACTTAGGATCTAATTACTGGAGAGTAATTGGCCTATAAGAAAGATTTTGAGGCTGTTGTAATTAACACAATGGGCCAGATGGAAGTTGGGATGGGATCGTTGTTCTAATTAATTGCTGATAAGAGAATTCCTGTTTCCTGAGGGGCAGCTCCTCACTCAGAGAAGTGTGAGCACCTTGGGATGAGAGGTATGTGCACAGCTCTGCCTGCTTCCCTTCGACTTTCTGCCCTGCTGACGCTTACTGAAAAGCCCCAGGTAAATGGGAAGTTAGCGAAACTGCGACTAGTTTTTTGACCAGGATGGCACTCTTACTTCTGATAAATTCCAAGGTTAATGAGGTTATAGATTTAGTGTGGGTTGATTTTGAACCTCCCTGAGTGTCTGTCTCCTTGCCCCATTCCTACCCATGCATTGAATACGGGTCAAATCCGGGGCTTCACCCGTGCCAGGCATGTGCTCTACCACTGAGCTACAGCAGATGTGACAGTCTGCCCTAGCCACCAAGGAAGCAGAAGCAGCAGAACCTAGAAGCCGGGGCGGGGGGCGGGGGAAGGGTGGTGGTGACTGAGAGTGTGAGGAAGGCCCCATGCAGGGAGGCTCTAAGAAGAAAATTCAGTCTTACTGGCTCACACAGAACCAGAGTCAGAGTTTGGGGTGAACACTGTAAAGTGAGTGGAAAATCCTGCAAATGAAAGATTCAGGGATGGGAGCCCTCAGATTCTGTGTATAATCACTGCTCCATCTATGGTGACTCTAGAGCTACCCACATATTATGAAGACCTGGAGAAGCTCACTAGAACTGGCTTTGTAATAAAAAAGCACTGACAGGTTTCTTCAGAGATACACAACAGCCCAGAGTCTCCTCACTGAAGTATTCTGGTGTCTAGAAAAGGATCTAAATTACTTGGAGAAGGAGCTGGGGAGATAGCTCAGTAAGCAAAGTACTTGCCTTACAAGCATGAGGATCTGAGTTTGATCCCCAGTACCCACCTACAACACCGAGCATGGTGATACACATTTAGAATCCCAGTACTGGGGAGGTGGAGACAGTTGGATCTCTGGGGCCAGTCTAGCCTAACTGATGAGGTCCAGGCCAATGAGAGATGCTATCTCAAACAGAAGTGGGTGGTGTACCTAAGGAATTACACCTGTGATTCTCTGATCTTCACATGCATATGCAAATGTGTATGTGCACACCTCCATACATGAAAATGCATGCACACATACATGCACATAGGTAAAGAAACAAGAGCAGGAGACACATACACCAGAGGAACAGCGAGCAGTAAGCGGAGCTTGACCATAGCTCAGTGGCAGAGTGCTTGCCTAGCATGCTGGTCCAATTACCAATACTGAAAAAAACTGGTATACCAACCAATGGAAAGTGATAAAATGATGAAATTAAGATTATTTTTTATTTTTTCGTGTAAAATATGCTTTATTATTCTTTAAAAGGGTTCAGGGTTTGGTTTTAAATCAGGCTGCATACCATTCATCATGAATTTAAGATCACAAAGGAGTTATAATACAGACATGAGGAAGATGTGCTTGCTATTGTTGCCATATGGTTTGTCCCCCGGGGCCTGGGTGCTGGAGGTTTGGTTTCCAGGGTAGCAGTGATAGTGGTGTTGTGGCCTCTGACAATGGGGTCCTAGTAGAAGGTCTTTAGGTCATTGGGGTACTGCCCTCAGGAGCAATTAATGTTGTCATGGGACTCTGGTTAATTCTTACCAGTAAGGTGCTACACAAGCAAAGTTTGACCTTTCACTCCCTGTTCAGCTTCCCTGTTCACCACATGATCATGTGACCTGTCGTACACATGCTCCTGACACAGTGGTGCTACTTTCTGTAGGTTCCCACCAATGCCAGAGCAGGTCATCCTCTGATCTTGGTCTTTAATCCTTCTAAACCATGAGCAGTATCAGTCTCTCTCTCTCTCTCTTTTAACCTGTCCTCATCTATCCTATTACAGCAACAGAAAGCAGACTAATAAAATAGGTAGAAAAAACATAAGAGAGAAATAGAAGATGAAAAGAATTAAGTTGAAATTCTAGCATTGAGATTTATAATATATGAAATAAAAGTTTTATGGATGGCTTACCAGAAGATTAGAGGCAACAGAAGCCAAAGTCAACAAGCTTATGGATAAGCCAATGGAATGTATCCAATCTGAAGAACATAGAAGAAAATAGATTGAAAAATATGTGGATCAGAGCCTCAGGGCCCTGTGTGACAATATCTACCTCTCTCCCTCCAACTGCCAAGCCTTATCCTTGAAACAGTCCCACCTTAGTTGGTGAAGTTCCAACTGGCAAGAGGTCTCACCTCCTGAGTGAGAACATTGAGCTTCCCCAGTGACTACACCCAGGAGACTCTTCGTAGGATCTGAAGCCTTTTTTCTGGTCTAGTGTTCTGCAGCAGCTCATTTTGGGCCTGTCCTTTGTAGGTCAGTTAGGGACAGATTCTTGCTCTTCTAATTTTGACAGTCCTAATGGAGGGCCCCAAGCAATCCTTCATGCATGTCACCCTGTCTCAGCAGGGGAATACCAACACTGGGAATAAATTGTAATTAACTGAAATTGTAGCTGTCAGTGGGCCCTGTAGGCCAGGGAAGTCTGAAGAATGTCAAGGCCATAGATGACCCTCATGGTCATCTGGACAATCCCTGTAGGTACTCAGCATGCACAGGACGTGACCCTAAGACCCCACTCTCATTAGCAGCTTCTCTCCCTTAGAGGGACAACTAGCCTAGTAGGTGTTAGGAAAAAACCACTTACAGGAGGCCCTTCCCAGCCCAGCTGCAGAGCCATCCATGGAACAGGACAGGATGGGTTTTCCCAGGGTGGCAAGCTTCTCAAAGAAGTAGTTAACATTTCTGTGTGTGACTTTGCTTTACACTTTCCCCACCTGTGTGTGTGCCTGGTACAAGGCTAGGGATGTAGTTATCCCTCAGTAAATGTCTATGACAATTGACAAATGAATTCTCTGTCCACTGTCTCTCCAGTATGGGTCTGGAGTCAAGCACTTGGTGGGTCTTAGATGCTCCACCTTGTGGCAGGATGCCTGGGCCAGGCCCTCTTTGGGCACTGACCCTCCTAGAAGATAGAGGCAAGTGGCTGATTCTGTCACGATTCATTCCAGTGTCTGTGAGGGGAGTGACCATCACCCTCAAAGATCCATTTTCTGTATGAAGAGATTGCACAAAGTGCATGGATCATATGCAAATAAAGGGTTCTCACACCTGCTCCTGCTGGTCCATGCACAGACTGTGTGGTACACTCATGGAAACTGCTGATTGGCTGACTGAGGAGAACTGGGGTTCTGGAGGGCAGAAGGAGAACAAAGACTGTTCAGTGTGCAATGCATCCATGGGCTGGGAGTTGGCTCAGTGGATATGAAGACACAAGTGCAGATCCCTGCTGAGCGGGCTTGGTGGTATGCTTGCAATCACAGAGCTGGGAAGGCAGAGACAGGGTTCCCTGGGAGAAGATGGCTAGCTAGTATAGCTGAATCAGTGAGCTATAAGTTCTGTGTGAGAGACTGTCTAAGAAAATAAGGTGGAGACCAATTAAGAAAGACATATACCTGATATCTGGCCTCTGCACACATGCACACACATATACACATGCTAAAAAAGAGAAAGGAGGGCTGGGGAGATGGCTCAATGGTTAAGGCACTTGCCTGCAAAGCCTACTGACGTGGGATTGATTTCCCAGTACCCACATAAAGCCAGATACACAAAGTGGCACACAATCTGGAGTTTGTTTGCAGTGGCAGCTGGAGGACCTGGCACACCCATTCATTCTCTCGCTTTCTCTCTCTCCCTTCCCCCTTGAAAATAAATAAATAAAACATTTAACAAAGAGAAAGAACTGCACCCTTTACTCAGATATTAACCTGGCGTTGCAGATGTGACACTATGCATGCTTCCTCCGCCCTCTCCTCTTGGAAGAGGTGATGCGATCTGAAGCTTTGCCTCTGTGCTGCTGCCCAGACTCACGTGACTGCTCCTGGCCGACACCAGCCCAGGTGGGTTTCTCTCCAGGGAGATAGAAATGAATTCCATTGGGGAAGCCATTGATCATTTTTTAAAAGACTTCATATTTATTTATTAGAGATGGAGAAAGGGAGAGAAAGGGAATGGGCACACCAGGACCTCCCGCCACTGCAAACAAACTGCAGAGGCATGTGCCACCATGTGCATCTGGCTTATGTGGGACCTGGAGAATTGAACTTGGGTCCTTAGGCTTCACAGGCATGTGCCTTAACCACTAAGCCATCTCTCCAGTCCCACTGATCATTTTTATAGAACTGAAGTTTTCTGCCAGATTGATGAGAGAGAAGAGAAAGAGGATGGAGAAGAGAGGGGAGGGAAGGGAGAGGAAAGAAAAGAGAGGAGAGGAGAGGGAAGGAGGGAGGGAGGGAGAGAGAGAGACACACACAGAGAGACAGAGAGAGATCCAGAAAGTTATGCCAGGAATGTCAGCGTTAAGAGCACTCAGAGCCATCATTTCCTGAAAGAGTTTGGGATGTCAGAAAAAGCAGTGGAGGCAAATATAACTGTGGCAGTCTTGGCTATCTCCGGGCTTGTCATGGTGATGCTGATAAAATCCAATCAGCTGGATGGGAGAGTGACTTGTTAGTGTGAGAAACTGCTGTGGGTTTGGCATGGAGGAAGTGGAGGTGCTCCAAGTGTTTGCTCATTAACGGGTTTTATTGTTTTTTTTCTCTGGGAAAGTACTGGTAAGCACAATTAAGGCCAAGGTGCTAACATCATTTTCCTGCGGTGGGGAAATGGGCCTGGAGCTGAGGTGGGAGGCAGAGTATGGGGGAGTGCTAATGTCAAAAAAATGGATTTGAGATTTAGACAAAAGCAAGATAAACTAAATGAGAGATAACTGAATGATAGTAACTTTCTAAATAAAATTTCTTTTTCTTAACTTTTTTTGCACAGGCATATATTATATACTGAGCATATCTTCCTACCCTCCTTTTTTTACGCCCTTTTTTGGTATTTGAGACAAGATCTCACCTATAGACCAGGCTGGCCTGGATCTCACAATGGTACTCCTGCCTCAGGCATGCTGGAATTAAAGGCTTGAGTCACCATGTCAGGCTGGTTTGTTGATGGGAAGAAAGCAAGGAAATGATGTCTATCATGCGTGCACTCTTATCTCTGCCAGCTGCACTTACTTCTGCTCTCTGCCTTTATTTTCTTCAAATTTGAAAAGAAATGTTGTTACAGATATGATTGGAGTCTCTGAAGAAGAGGCTGATTTCATTTTCTTTCTTCTCTGAAGTAGACATAGCCATTACCTGATGCCTTTTAAATAGTTTTGATATAAACTATATAAAATGATTGCGTATGCTTATCATTTTTATAAAAACTATTCAAAGTTTTTTTTAATAATTTATTTATGTATTTGAGAGAGAGAAAGAGAAAGAGGCAGATATAGAGAGATTTGGTGTGCCAAATCATCTACCCACTACTCCAGATGCACGCACCACCTTGTACATCTGCTTTTACATAGGTACTGGGGCATCAAAGCTGCATCCTTTGACTTTTCAGGTGCCTTAACCACTAAGCCATCTCTCCAGCCCATAAAACTACTGTATCATGCATAGCATCTGTAACTTTGTTTCTCCTCTTAATGTTTCTATATTAAAAAATATCAAACTATAAATGACATACCTTGAGATCTGCAGCTTTTATTTGTTTGTTTTTATTGTGTTTGTTTCCTATAGGTTTTCCTCAGTCATTTATTTACCTGTTTTGAGACAGGCTTTCATTGTGTAGCCCAGGCTGACCTGGAACTCATTATGTAGACCAGGCTAGCCTTCATCTCCTCTTTTATCTGCCTACCTTAGCTTCCCAAATGCTGGGATGATAGGCATGACCACCACCCCTGGTCTGCTTGTTTGTTTTTGAGACAGAGTCTCCTTCTGTTGCTCAAGCTAGCCTCAGACATGCAGTAATCTTCCTGCTCCTGCTTACTAGTGCTGGGATTATGGGCAGGAGCCACCATGCCCAGCTAAACCCATCTCATTGAAGTATTCATTACCTGTTTCCCACATGTCCTGGTCCTTGGAACCATCAATCTGCTTCCTGCCTTGGTGGATTTCACATTCTGAGCATGCTGTATCAGTGGACTGATACCTAATATGATCTCTCTTGTGGCAGGTCTCTTCCTTCCTTCCTTCCTTCCTTCCTTCCTTCCTTCCTTCCTTCCTTCCTTCCTTCCTTCCTTCCTTCCTTCCTTCCTTTCCTTCCTTCCTTCCTTCCTTCCTTCCTTCCTTCCTTCCTTCCTTCCTTCCTTCCTTCCTTCCTTCCTTCTTTCCTCCTTTTTTTTTTCTCTCTCTCTCTCTTTTTCCCTCTCTCTCTACCTCTCTCTCTCTTTCTTCCTTTTTTGGTTTTCCTAGGTAGGGTTTCGCTCTAGCTCAGGTTGACCTAGAATTCACTATGTAGTCTCAGGGTGGCCTCAAACTCACAGTGATCCTCCTACCTCTGCCTCCCAACTTCTGGGATTTAAGATGTGTGCCACCACGCCTGACTGTGACAGGTTTCTTACACTTAAATGTTTTCAAAGTCCACCCACATTTCAACATTTATCAGTGTGTGTTCTTTTTATGGCCAAATAATATTCTTTTTTAGGGAAACACCACATTGTATGTATTCTTGTATCATTTGATTGAAACCTGGGCTGTTTTTACATTTTGGCTGATGTGAATGGAGCTGCTGTGATAACATCCATGTGCAGGATGAAGTGGGGGTAAGGTGGAATCTCATGGTTGTTTTAGTTTGCATTTCATTAATGGTTAGGAATCATTGAACTCCCTATTCATTTCTCTGCCCCATTTTTGGAGTGGGTTGTTTGATTTTTTTATTGTTTAATTTTTTGAGTTCTTTGTAGATTCTAGATATTAGGCTTCTGTCAGTGGCATAGCTAGTACAGATTTTCTTCCATTCAGTGGGTAATCTATTGGCTCTGCTTATGGTATGTTTGTCTGTACAAAAGCTTTTTAGCTTCATGATCATATTCTCTATCTCTGTGAAGAATGATGCTGGAATTTTTATTGGTATTGCATTAAATCTGTATTTTGCTTTTGATAAAATTGCTACTTCCACAATACTAATTCTACCTATCCAGAAGCATGGGAGGTCTTTCTATCTTCTCAAGTCTTCCTCGATTTATTTCTTTAGGTTATTTTTAAATGTTTTCATCATATATGTCTTTCACATACTTTGTTAGTGTTATTTCAAGGTATTTAATTTTTTGTTTCTGTTAAAAATGTGACAGCCTTGCTGACATTTTTTTGTATATTTGTCTTTTGCACATAGAAAGGCTACTGATTTATATGCATTGATTTTGTATCCCATCACTTTACTGAAAGAATTAATCACCTTTAGAAGTTTTGAGATAGAGACTTTTGGGTCATTATGTATAGGATCATGTCACCTGCAAATAGGGCTAACTTGACTTCTTCCCTTCCAATTTGTATCTCTTAGTTCTGTCTCCTGTCTTATTGCTGGAGTTAGTACTTCTAGTACTATGTTGAAGAGCAGTGGTAAGAGTGGGCACCCCTGTCTTGTTCCTGATATCAGTGGGAAATCCTTGAGTTTTTCTCCATTGTTATTTGGACTTTAGAAGCTTTACATATAGCCTTTATTGTGTTGAGATATAAATCCTCCATGCCTATTCTTTCTAGCATTTTGATCATAAACTGGTACTGTATTTTGTCAAAGGCCTTCTCTGTATCAATTGAGATGATCATGTGGTTCTTATGGTTAAGTTTATTTATGTGTTGAATTATGTTGACTGATTTCCATATGTTGAACCATCCTTGCATCCCTTGGATGAAGCCTACTTGATCAAGGTGAATAATGTTTTTGATGTGTTGTTGAATTCAGTTTGCAAGGATTTTGTTCAGGATGTTTGAATCTAAATTCATCAGGAATATGGGCCTATAGCAGTCTTTTCTTGTTGTATCTCTGTTGGGTTTTGGTATTAGGGTGATGCTAGCTTCATTAAAAAAGCTGGGGAGGATTCCTTGGTTTCTGATTATACAAAACAGTTTGAAAAAAATTGAATTCAGTTCTTCAATGAAAGTTTGATAGAATTTGGCTTAGTAGCTTATTTGGTCCTGGACTTTTCTTTTTGGGGAGGTTTTTGTTTGCTTTTTCAATCTCCATGGGTGTGATAGGCTTGCTCTGAGTTTAGTTTTGGTAAGTGGCATATGTCTAGGAATTCATCCACTTCTTCCAGGTTATCCAAATTTGTGGAATAGAGGTTTTGTAAGTATGCCCCAATGATTGTTCCAATTTCATTCATGCCTGTAGTGACCTCTCCTTTTTTATTTCTGATTTTGTTCATTGAGACTTCTCTTTTTTTGCTTGATCAAATTGACCAGGGGTTATTAATCTTGTTTATTTTTTCAAAGAACCAGCTCTTCATTTCATCAAATTAAGAAAAATGTTTTCTTAGTTGCCAATTCATTAATTTCTGCTCTGATCTTGATTATTTCTATCCATCTGGAGCTCTTAGGGTTGGATTCTTCTTGTTTTTCCAGTGTCTTTAGGTTAACAGTTAGGTTATCAATTTGTGATCTGTCTTTGTTATGAAGGCTGTAGAGTTGGGTTGGAAAGTTCTGTAGATGTCCATTAGGTCTAGTTTATCTATGGTGTTATGGTCTATTATTTCTCTGTTGATTTTCTGTCTGGATGATCTGTCTATTGATGACAGTGGAGTATTAAAGTCTCCAACTATTGATGGTGTTGGTGTTTATTTGTTTTATTGTCAAGTAGGTTTTGTTCTATAAACTGTGGTCACCTGTATTTGGCACATATAAATTTATGATTGTGATGTTTTTGTAAGACCCCCAAAACGAGGACCCCACGCTCTGCCCGGATATGGTGACACCCCAAATCACTCATGAGAAGTGGTCTTGATGCAAACTGTAAGAGGATTTTATTCCAAGTGCGCTGGGGCCCACAGTCGTACACCGCACAGGGGTAGAGGACTGCAGAGCCCCGAATGCAGGAACGGGACAGTTTTTATAGGGTTTCTAACAAAGCCTGTGCATTAGACCAATCATTTTTTTAATATCAGGAGCCCGCGGGGTGTGAGCCAGTCAGTTTGTGCCACTTCATAGTTTCTAAGCCAATTAGTTTAATTTGTTCAAGCTCCTCATGGACCAATCAGTCTCTTATGACCTTGGTGGTCAGCATTTGCGCAGGTCCTTGGGTGGGAGTAGCAGAGTGTGGTATCAGTCTCCTATGACCTTGGAGGTCAGCATTTGCGCAGGTCCTTGGGTGGGGGTAGCAGAGTGTGGTATCAGTCTCCTATGACCTTGGTGGTCTGAGGCAGGCTGCTACAGCTTATGGTGCAGGCTACTAAGGCTTACAGTGTGGGCTATTAAGGCTTATGGTGCAGGCTATTTACAGAAACCAAATAAGTGGTTTACTTTATTACTCATTTCCCATCCTTGAGGGCTATCTCATGCCCTTTTTACCTAGTTTTATATTAGGAGCTGGCTCTGATATAATGAGAAGAGGGATTCTTTAGTTGCTTTCAACAGAGAGTAAAGTCTGGAGTTTGAGGTATGCAGGGGCCCGCTTAAGCTCCCTTTGGAGCGTGATAGTATTTCTGGGCTTCTGAATTCTTGGGCCCTTCATTTTCTCATGTTGGATCAATCCCTTGATGAGTAAGAAGTGACCTTCTTTGTCCTGTTTGATTATTTTTGGTTTGAAGTTTATTTTATCAGATATTAATATAGCAACACTTGCTTTTTTTCATTTGCTTAGAATATTGTTTTCCATCATTTCACCCTAAGGAGGTGTCTTTAGTGGTGAGGTGGGTTTCTTGAAGACAGAAGATAGAAGGGCTCTCTCTCTCTCTCTCTCTTTTTTTTTTTTTCAAGGTAGAGTTTCACTATAGCCCTGGCTGACCTGGAATTCACTACAGAGTCGCAGGGTGGCCTCAAACTCACAGCAATTCTCCTACTTCTGCCTCCTGAGTGCTGGGATTAAAGGCGTGTGTCACCATGCCTGACGGGGTTCATTTTTGATCTAACCTGTTAACTTGTGTCTTTTGATGGGTGAGTTAAGATCATTAATATTTAAAGTTATTACTGTGAGGTTCAAATTAATGCCTGCCATGATGAGGTATTTTATGGGGTTTGGTGCTTTCTAGTGTTTTGTACTTTTTGAGCCTGGTCTATTTTTGGTTACTTTGATCTTCTTCTTGTTGGCTGTTGAGATTATTTGTTTGACTCTTCTGTGTAGAGGATTCCCTGAAGTATTCTCTGTAGATTTGGCTTTGCGTTCATATAATCAAATAGGTTTTTTCATGGAAAGCTTTCCTTTCACTATCTGTTATATGGCATACTTCTGCTGGGTAGAGTAACTTGGGTTGGAAGCCATTGTTTTTAGATTTTGAAGTGTTCCATTCTAAACCCTTCTATATTTCAGGCTTTCCATTGAGAAATCTGACATAATTCTGATGGGATTGCCTTTGTATGTAGTGAGCTGTTTCTCTCTTTCTTCTTTTAGCATTCTTTGTTTTTATTGTTAAGTGTTTTAACTATGATGTACCTTGGACAGTTTCTTCTTTGGTCTTATCTATTTGGTGTTCTGTGGGCTTCTTGTATATGGATAGTCCTCTCTTTTAAGAGATTGGGAAACTTTTCTTCAATAATTTTGTTGAATATGTTCTCTATGTCTGGACTGGATTTCTTCTCTTTCTGGTATACCAAGGATCCAGATGTTTGGTCATTTTATGGTATCCCATAGTTCTCTTGTATTCTGAATTTTTGAACTTAGCAAAGTTTTTGCTTCCTGATCAGTTTCTTCTGTCTTGTCTTCCAGATCAGAGGTTCTGTTTTCCACATGAGTAACTCTGTTAGTGAGGGATTCTAGGGAGGATTCATAAGCTCTATTTGATATTTGTTTTCTGTTGTTATTTTGTATCATGTCCATCTGTTTTTTGAGGTACAGTTTCAGTTTGTGTTCTGATTTTCTTGATGCTTCCTGGAATTTATTCTTGCATTTGATCAAATCTTTATTAAGCTTAATCAATTGGTTATTGAGAGCTTCCATTTGTTGACTCACCTTCAATTCATTTAAATATCTTTTGAGAGTTCTAATGTTTTCTTCAATCAAGTTAAGCCTCCTATCAAAAGAGCTGAACATTCTAAGAGACAATTTTGTTCAATTTCATTGATATAATTGTGGGTTCTTTGATGGTTTGCTTCCAGTTAAGTGATTCTTTTGATCAGGGTCTCATTGGTTGTTGTGTTTTCATTTTGGGATGGAATTTCTCTTAATTTATCTATGATGTCATTGGAGGCTTCCATTGTGGGACTAGGCATCCTTGGTGGAGATCTCTCCACCTTTTGACTTTTGTTGGCTTTTTTGTATTGTGGTCTACCCATTTTGGGGAAACATTTTATTTTATTGAGGAGGAAGCAAGTTTTTGTCCTTGTAGGCTCTTTGGAGGGTGTTGTGTTTTAAATGTGAACCAGATTGTTGTACTGGTGTACAATGGGGTTATAAGCACAGATGCACAGATTGTGGAGATTGCAGGAATATCAAAGTTACCTGGGAACTGGGAGCTCTGGCCAACTCCACTTGCACATACACTTCAGACATGGGAATCAGCGACTGGGGAACCAGGAGCCAGGAAGCTGGAGAGCCAGGCAGGAGGTCAGCTCCTACAGTGGCCCATGTACCCTCTGAATCAGGGTAATAGGGGTTTGGGTACCCATTAACTAGGCAGGATACAAGAGCAAAAGGCGTGCTTCTGCAGCGCACACACAGGGACCAGGCCTCCCCAAGACAGCAGCAGGGGTACTGGGACCAGGGAACTGGGAGTTGGGGAACCAACCAGGAGCTCTGGTCTACTCACTCTGTGCATGCACCCTGTGGAACAGGGGATTCAGGAACTGGGGACTTAGGGACATTTCAGTGAGGAAGATGGAGTAAGGGGTCTGCTTCCACAGCAAGCTGGCAGGGTCTGAGCAGCCCCAAGCCAGTGTAGAGGAACCAACCAGGGCCAGGGAACTGGGAGGAGCTGGGGAGCAGGGGGATCTGGTCTACTCACTCCATGTGCCTAGCCCCTGGAGTCAGGAGCCACTTTAAAATCTTTTGTGAATTGTTTATTTTGGTTCTCAACTAATTCCATCCTTTTATTCATGGCCTCCTTAAGTTTGTTGGATGTACTTGCCATAGCTTCACTTTGGAGTTCTAAGGCTAGACTTTCCTCTATGTTTGCAATGCAGTCTTCCATTGTGGGGCTCGGTGACCTAGGCGGGGATATTTTGGCTTGGTGTTTTGTGTTCTTTGTTTTGTATTGAGGTTTGTCCATCTTGAGGTCATTGTCTTGTTTTTCTGGGACTGTGGCAATTAGTATCTCTTGTGGAATGTGCGTTGATTGCTTGTTCAGGTTTGGTCAAGGGAGGCATGATAAACTGGTGTGTTCACAAGGCTTTGACTGGGTGCTGTTGAGCCTGAGCAGGTCATTTTCATGTATTTACTCTCCTGGGAATTCTGGGTGGGGCTCTGAGATGCCTGACCAACTCAGTGACCAGAGAGGGTCCTGTTGACTCTCTGGTACTCACTTCTTGGTCCTTGTTAGTGGGCTTGACTGTGGCAAGTGGTGGGAGGCAGGGTGAGAGATAGCAGGGATCCCACTTGGGGGTTTGAATCTCAGTCATGGTGATTATGGGGCCTGCCTAGGTCACAAGTTTGGGCTTGAGATGATTGCAGGTGGATGCCTGTTTGTGAGCCTGCCACAGCATGTTTTGTGTGGGGACCCAGAGGCTCCCTACTTACCCCACTAGGGAACAGGGAGCTGGGGCGTGCTCTGGCTGCACATGAGCGCAGGGCCCCAGCCACCCCATAGCAGCCACAGAGGAACCAGGAGCCAGGGGGCTGGTATCCCAGGCCTATTCATGCTGCAGGATCCCAGCCTCTTGCTGTGAATTTCTTGGATGATTTCTAAAGTTGTGTACATTTTCAGTCACACGTGGTCTCTTAAACCTTTGTTTAGTGAGTCTGTATGGTTAACTAACCTGGCAGTTTCATGACCACTGGGATGGTGCTGAGGATGTCCATGAGTGTCTTTAAGTGCCTTGATCCAGTATGTCTCCAGGCTTTGTGAGTGTGTGTATGTGGTGTGTATATGTGCTCTAGTGTGGTATGATGTATGTATGTTACAGTGTGTGTCCTCTTCTCTCTTCACCTTGATTTCCTTGAGATGGAATTTCTCACTGAACCTGGAACTGACATTCTTTATTACTTTTCAGTTAACCTGGTGACGGTTAGAGTCATGTGTGGCTAACAGCTTTTTACCTGCATGCTAGGGTCTAACCTCAGAAAGTGTCAGGTTTCATGTTTGTACAGTAAGCACTCTACCCTTTTAAGACATTGCCCCAGCTCTTGTGTCCAGGCTTTTGTTGAGGTCTTTTTGTGGTCAGCTTTTGGGGGTAGAACAACTGATATCAGAGACAGTTGCTTCTTCTCTTCCCCCTTTCCTTCCCTGTCCCCAAAGAAGGAGCATTTGCATCACCTCCATTCCCTCCTCTCTGTCTTCCCACTGCATTCAGCTTTTGAGATTCCCAAGGATCTGAGAGAGGCTGGGGGCAAGGACAATGCATTTGGTGCTGGTTCCTTTGTTCCCTTCCTTCTCACCGTGTGTTGAGTGTGCTTCTCTAACGGTGGCTTAGCTCTTGTCAGACATGTGTCCTTGTGATGGCTTCATTCTAAATAGGTGCCCCAAATGCCCCCCTTGCTTCATCCTCCAGGCCCTGGATTTGTAATGGCTTGTTAGGTTGTTTTACCATCCATCCCTAGTTACCATAACATGTTTCCAGTTTCATTTTTTAAAGCATATTTATTTATTTATTTATTTATTTATTTATTTGAGAGGCAGGAGAGAGAGAGAGAGAGGGAGAGGCAGAGGCATACAGAGAGCAAACATGGGTGTACCAGTGCTCCCACTACTGCAGATGAACTCTAGATGCATACACTACCCTTGGCATTTGGTTCCACATGGGCACTGGGAAATTGAACCCAGACCAATAGGTCTAGCAAGCAAGTGCTCTCGACTGCCGAGCCACCTGTCCAGTCCTGCTTCATGTCCCTGTAAGCAACATTTTGCATATTATATAATTATATCCTTGGAGTGTGCCATCCAGGTCCTGGAGTACTTCTGGCTACAGGAGTACATTCCAAAGGTCTTGCAGAGAATTTTATACCAGGGATTTTCTCAAGTTTCATGCTAACCTTTGTGTAAGTACCCTTTGCCCCTCCTTCTGAACCTAGACTAGGGAATTGATTATGAGATTCCATCAAAACCTTCCTCAGTAATAAGTCAGCATGTCTTCTCCTCCATGGCATTAGTGGGGACTCTTGAAAAAAGAATTTCAGTAGGGGACAGAGTGGGTGGTGAGGGGACTCCAGAGAGTGAGCTGTGTGTCTCTTGTAATACAAGCCTATTCTTCAACACCTGGCCTAGCCTAGTTGTGCCCTGGATATCATTTATGGACCACCAGCCCATTTTGTGTCTGTTTATTCCTAACACATGCAACAGTCCCTCTGGGCTCACTTAGCAGTGCTCCTGGGGACTTCTCACACTGTGTTGGATACTCATGAATTCACTTGTTTATCTGAGAAGTATTTAATAAGCACCTACTGTGTTCCACACAATGTTCTAAGTCTCAGGAATACCTTAGTGCGAAAACAGGCAAAAGTGTCTGCTTTTCTATCATATTCTTCAGTGTCTGCATGTGTCCATCTGTGACAATATAAATAATCAATAAGTGACAGTATGTCAGAAACAAAAGCCGTGGATCAGTCAGAGCAGGATAAAGAAAAGGCAAGGGCAGAGACGGGGCGAGGCTGTAAATGAGGAGGCTTCACTGAGCAGCCAGCATTTGAACAATGACTTAAAGATGCTCTTTTCAATGCAGCACCTTGTGTTCATGCTGGTCGTTTGGGATGCATTTTTTCCCATGAATTTTTTTTGGCTTAAAATAGATTTGCTTATTTATTCAACAACATTTGCTGAGGATCTGTTTGCTTCCATCCATATTTTAGGTCTCACTTCAAATGTCAATCATTTCCTCTTGAGGCATTCCCTAAATACCACTTTCTGGTCTCCTGTTGTAATTCACACTATATTAAAATTAAAGTAACTATAAATGTAAACTTTTAATATTTAAAATTGAAAATTTAGTGTAATTTGGTAAACAGATCGAGTACTTGTATTTTGCTCTTCTGATAGCATTAGCACTGTGCAGACTTGTTGCTGGCTTGCCTTCCTAGTAGGTCAGGAGTCTCATCTATTTTGTATCCCAGCAAATTCTCAATGACCAACACAGACTGAGTACTAAATACAGGCCGATGAATGAGAGAATGTGCTGTAGCTGGGTCTCATAGTGATTGCAGACCATGATTGGTGGAGATGGAATGTTCTCTAACAGTGTATGATACTTGCAGCTAGGCAGGGGAACATGGTTTAAGACTCCACTGATGAGAAGCTGCTGGTCTCTCAGAATGTGGAAGACAGCACTCAGAGTTCTCATGGCCTTTTCCCTGTGTGTTCAAGAAGTTATACAACTACTTACTGAATTCCCAATGTTCCAGAAATGATGGCAGCTTACACAGGGGCACCTTTGTCGTGCAGTGTCCACAGCCCAGGTTCCAGGGTGGAGCCTGAGGTGCAGTCTGTGTGTTGGCTGTGAGGGAGTGGCACGTCTCACACTGGAGTGCCCAGTCAGTGTGGACATTGCTCAGTGCTCACCTGTTCTCACTCATTTGTAATATCAATACACAGGACAAGGATCTCAAGAAAAGCCAAACCGGGACCACTGGTGTTCCAATTCTAGAAAATCCCAGGTGGAGAAAGTGTCACCATCTTGGTTTAGTGGCTCAGACTCATCTAGAAGCTTGTGGGGAGAAAAATAATCTATGTAAATGACAAGATGTCAAATTCTCCCTCTTCTTAACCTCCTGTCTTCACCTTTCCCTCTTTTTCTTCCCCTCTTGTGAACATTGACCAATGATTGACTGGTCTCTGGGGACAAGCTTCTGGCCTCTCTCCTTGTCACAGACAGCTTAAACAGGAGCCACTCTGCGCGTCTCAGCCAGCATTCCATTCAGGGATCCCAGGGCTCGAGGTGGGGTGGGCGGGGCTTTCCTTCTCTAGAGGGGAAGCTTTTGTGGGAAATGGGGCTCTAGGAAGGAAGTCATCTCCGTAGGGGGCTGTATTTCAGTGGGAGAGCATCGCATGACTATCCCCTCCCAACACTCATTTACTTCTTCACACTCACACATCTGCACAATCCACACTTACATACTCACATCTGCACACACATTCACACACATGTTCACATCCACATAGTCACTCACATCCATTTACATTCACATGCGCACATATACGCATACATTCACACATACACTCACATATACAGTCCCTCACAATTAACTGCATGCTCAGCAATGCATTTCTTCACTCCAGGAGAAGGTGCCTGAGGACTGAAACTGAGTCCTGGTTCTCAAAGGCAGTTGCAATTATTCAATGAGGGAATTATAGAGCTCTCTCTTAAACTCACAAGGCTTATCAAGAGTAGATCTGGAGCAGGTGAAATTAACAGTTATGAGCTCATTTCCATAGAAATGGACTTATTAGCTTGCATTCCAACTGCTGAAGTAAAAGATCTTTCTCTGGTTTTAGGAAAATTACTTTAAAAAAAATAAAACCCTTCTATACAGAGATGACTCTGGATTTATTGCTGTTCTATTTATTGCTGGACATAGCAGCTCGTAAGGTTGGCCCAGGAGCAGGAGGACGTGCCTTATTAAGAGGATGACCCTCTCACACACACCTACTGGCCTTGCCTGCACATCAACCCTTTCTCCTTCTTTACCTTGGAGCCAGAGCACAGTCTCAGCAGGACTAAATGCCATCTCTAGTCACATCCCTTCACTTCTTCCAGGGCATTTCACTTTCTCAGCATTGCTGCTTCCTGGGTGTCCAGCTTTGGGAGACCTCAGAGCACCATTATGTTTCCCCAACTTGTAAATCCTGGAGTCCGTGTTGCTGATCAGCAAGTACATAGCTACATCGAAGCGGGAGTAGGCACAACTGAGGATGTGCCTCATAATTTGGGGATGATGAAAATGCATAAAATCATTTTGGCACATTTAAGCTAGGGAATGGTGGAGATGTGAGAAATCATTCTTGGCTTTTTCTGGGGGTAGTCCCAGGTGGTGGTGTGGGTGGTGTGGGCATGTGTGGCCCGCAGAGGGCCGAGCAGGGCAGGGTATACCTAGGGATGGAAGGTGCTGAGTTTCTCGGTGAAGACCATTCTTTCCGACAGGGAAGGCCTGTGCACCCACTCTGTGGTGCCACCACCCATGTGTGACCTGTGCATGGGGCTGCCCTGCCCTGTGCTATGGTGAAGCTGCCAATCTTTCTCCTGCATGGCAAGGTGGAATGTGGCATCTCATTGCATTCTGAGCCTTCCATGGAATATGGATTTGCCATTGATCTTCACGTGTGTTTGTCTTCCAGGGCAAATGGCTCCCTGTATGAGATTTTGCAAGTGGCCTTTGGAGTTGACAACAGCAGTGGGTTGGCTGGGGCCCAACAAATCACCTGGCAGGTCGAGTACCCAGCCGAAGACTCCATGAGTGAGCTCTTCGTCTCTGAGATCTTCATCAGCCAGACGACCTTTGTGGGCATCGTCCCTCTCATCATGGTGAGGATTGCATCATCAGACAAGGGTCATGAAGACACCCCCTCTGAATACATTTAATACTCCAAGAAACACGAAGCGTCTTTACTTCTGTGCACTGGATGTGCATTGTTTACACAAGGGACATGCACTTAAGCCTGTCTCATTTATCTGCTTTCCACAATGGCTAGAGGAAGCTGTTTAGGGTCTACTGTGCAAATCCTTTTTTATTTGTGGCATTGCTGAATGGCTCTGGGGAGCCCTTGTCTTTTATTGTCTCCATCTGTGTGCGTATCAGCTCCAACTATTGCACTCAGAAATGACAGTTTCACTGAAAGGTGTCAGGGGTCTGTGTTGGCAACAGTGGCTTGAAATGCCCAGTAACTGGCCCCTTGTCACTTGGCTGTGCCCTGAGAGTCCCCAGGTGGCCTGGGGCACTGGCAAACTTTAACATGCAGATGGATTAAAAGAGCCTTGTTGGGAAGTGACCAGCCAACCTGGACAGGGTCCCAGAGCCCATTAGGCTGCCTGTGTGTGTGCTCCACTGGCCTGGCGGTGGTTGTGTACCTTCTCTTGAGTTTGGCTGTGACTATTCATACCAGGTTCAGCAGCCACACCTGACAATAAGATCATGGACGTAATTCTGATACCTAAAAGGCACGGTGCTGTGGCCTGGTCTTCCTTGTGGATAGCTGTCAGTGGAGCAGCATGCCTGCCCATGATGTGGTTGCTGGGAAGCTCTTAAGGCTGCCTGGCCTCATCTTTTCCAGTTCCGTCTTCAGTTCAGGCTGAGTTTCTTGTATTCCCAGAGAGGCAGTGTTGTGTCTTATACACACTGCTAGGCTATGGCTCTTCCCGTGTCTCCCTCTGGCTCAGCTTCAGTTAGGGCCCTCTTCTTACTTTGGGCTTTTGTCTGCAGAGTGGATGGTTGAATGCTGTCATGGTGGCCTCCTGGCTCACTGTGAAAAGAGGCTCAAAATGACTCCACAGGGCTAGAGTTGTTCCATAGGTTTCCATGAGAATTAAATGCGATACTCCAGGTGAACCAGTGCAGCCTTGCCAAGCACATAGCCTTCTTCATTTCTATTGATGTCTGCATTCTGTTTATCATTCATAGGTGTAGCTAACAAAGTTTGAGAGAAGAACACATAGACATTGGACCTCAGGATGGCACTTCTCCCGGGGCAAAGAATGCGATGTGGCTTACATTGAAATCTTCCCATAGGCTCATGTATTAGAACACTGGATAGGTCATAGAACCTTGAGGAGATGGGACTTCACCGGAGGAAGTAGGTCGCTGAGAGGTGTGCTGGACTTTATAGCTCTTCCCTGCTTCTTGTCTTGGTCTGCTGAGATGTGAGCATACAGACTCATGCTCCTGCTGCTGCAGATGCTGGTCCTTCTGCCATGTCTTCCCTGCCACAAGAGTCTGTGTCCCCACCAGGCTGTGACCCAAAACAAGTCCCTCCTCCCTTAAGTTGCTTCTTTCAGGTATTTCATCA
Source organism: Jaculus jaculus (assembly GCF_020740685.1). Classification (NCBI taxonomy): domain Eukaryota; kingdom Metazoa; phylum Chordata; class Mammalia; order Rodentia; family Dipodidae; genus Jaculus; species Jaculus jaculus. Next base: position 30,828,686 of record NC_059114.1, read on the forward strand.
CCCTGAGGAGAAAAGTAAGAATACAGAAGGCATTCAACTTACTAAGTTGGACATATACAGGACTGGGTGGGCGCACAGTGTGTGTCACTTGCTGTCAGGGAAAGTCACAGAAGGAGAGAGAAGAGGGGCCAGTCTACTCAAGTTTTGAAGCTGACTGGCGTTAGGCAGATAGAAAGGAAAGGAAGACCTACTAGGTAGAGGTGCAGGTGTGTGCTGAGTAGAGTAGAGCATTAGGGTGCCCAGGACTGCAGGCTAAGTGGTGTCTGTCATCTGGACACAGATAAGGTAAATTGGGAGGCGAGGAAGGAGGCAGCCTTGGGCTCTGGGGCTTGTTTGCTATGCTGCCATGTCCAAACTCTGTTCTGGTGTCATCTTTCGTTTTTTGTTTGCATTATTTTTTTAAAAAAATTATTTTGAGAGAGAGAATTGGCACACTAGGGTCTCAGCCACTGAAACCAAACTCCAGATGTTTGTGCCAGCTAGTGGGCATGTGTGACCTTGCACTTGTCTCCCCTTTATTTTTATGGTTTATGTCGGATCTGGAGAGTCAAACATGGGTCCTTAGGCTTTGCAGGCCAGCACCTTTACCACTAAGCCATCTCTCCAGCCCTTTTTTCTGCATTATTTAGTGGAGTGCAATGAACGTATCGATCCTTGAACACTTACCAAACTTCTATATGCTCACGTTTGAATATGTTCCTCCACAATTCATGTTGAAAATCTGTCTCTATTGTGGCAGTGCTAAGAGGTGATTTTAGGGGACTGGTGAGGTGACTCAGTGGGTCAAGCACTTGCCAAGCAAGTCCAAGGATCTGAATCTAGATTCACACACACACAAAAAAACACACAAGCCTGAGGAGCTGAGTTCAGATTCATAGAATGCACATAAAGCCAGATGCAGCAGCACACTTCTGGAATCCCAGCATACCTATAGCCAAGTGAGCAAGGATGAGATATGCAGTAGTGAACAAGAGACCCTGACTCAAAAAAAAGTGAACGGTGAGGACCAACAGTAGGGGTTGACCTCTGATCTCCACACATGTCCTGTGGTATGTGTGCACACACTCTTACATAATGAACACACACACACACACACACACACACACACACACACACGCACACCATGCACAGACATTTAAAAAGATGCGATTGTAGGAGGTTATTATGTCATGAGGGATCTGCCCTCATTGAGTATTATGACATTATAAAAAAGCTAGAGGGAAGCTTCTGTCCTTTTCTCCCTCTATTTCTTCCACCCACATGCAACAGTGAGGTGCCACCTTGTAAGCAAAGAGTACTGAGCCCAGTAGCACCTTAACCTTAGACTTCTCAGACTCCACAAGTAGGAGAGACATATGATGCTGTTCTTTATAATTTATCCAGTCCCAGGTAGTTTGTTTTGGTAACACAAATGGATTGAGATATATGTAATGTGCTAAGACATGTGTTAGGTCAAGATGAGGCAGAATTATCAATGGCTAATTGCAACTATTATTTTTTTAAAAATTTTTATTAGCATTTTCCATGATTATAAAAAATATCCTATTTTAATTCCCACCCTCCCCCCCACTTTCCCCTTTGAAATTCCATTTTCCATCATAGCAACTATTATTAATAAAGCAAGAATATTTCTTCTCAGGGGAATTCAAAGACATCCAGTCCCCATGTTGGCTCTTTTCTGAGTTGGGGCTTGCTGCGCTATGATGGATTCAGAGACCATTATGGCTCATTGAGAGTTCTGTGATCATTTCTCAATGTCTGCCATGGGTGGAGCATGAGAGGAGTGCTGCCTGCCATGCTTGGTTTTCCATACAGCCCAAACTTTAGGATGCTATTGCTTCAGGGGAAGCAAGTTAACTAAGGAAAGGGTAAATGTGATGGAGCTTACATCCTGGAGGACTCACTGCAGCTCAGTGGCCTGCACTTTGGACTTCTGGACTATGGAATCTTTTCCCCAGGCTTGTGCAGGTGACTAAGGATTTTGCCATCTTTCTCCAAACTTTAAATTGATGGAGATATTTATTATGTAGTCACTTACCATTTATTGATATCTTCCTAGTTTTTCAATGTACTTTTAAAAATATTTTTTATTAGCATTTTCCATGGTTAAAAAAAATATATCCCATGGAAATTCCCGCACCCCACTCCACACTTTCCCCTTTGAAATTCTATTCACCATTCAATGTACTTTTGTTTTAGATGAAACATTATATTATTGCTGTAAACAGGAAGCCAGGCTTAAGTGGTATCAATATGAATGTAAAGGGGGTGCTTTGGATCAAACCACAGGCCATGTGTAGGAGAGGCAAGGGCTGTGTCACGGAGCTATACCTCAGCAAGAATTGTCACTTTTTATGGTTATGTGGTTCTGCACTGTGTTAGAGGATGTTGAGGGTGTATGATAAGGTATCTTGTCAGAGGATGCTGAGGGTGTTTGATCTTAGCTAGTGGTAGAGGACGATGAGGATGTGTGATCCCCATTGGTGGTAGAGGACGTTGAGGGTGTGTGATCCTATGTGGTGGTAGGGGATTTTGAGGGTGTATGATCCTGTGTGGTGGTAAGGGACATTCAGGGTGTTTGATACTGTGTGGTGGTGGAGGATGTTGAGGGCGTGTGATCCTGCGTGGTGGTGGAGGACGTGGAAGGTATGTGATCCTGTGTGGAGGTAGTAGAGGTTGAGGGTGTGTGATCCTGCATGGTGGTAGAGGATGTTGAGGGTGTGTGATCCTGCGTGGTGCTGGAGGACGTTGAGGGTGTGTGATCCTGCGTGGTGGTGGAGGATATTGAGGGTGTGTGATCCTGCGTGGTGGTGGAGGACGTTGAGGGTGTTTGGTCCTGCTGGTGGTAGAGGACGTTGAAGGTGTGTCATCCTGTGTGGTGGTATAGAATGTTGAGGGTATGTGATCCTGCATGGTGGTAGAGGATGTTGAGGGTGTGTGATCCTGCGTGGTGGTAGCGTACATTGAGGGTGTGTGATCCTGCGTGGTGATGGAGGACATTGAGGGTGTGTGATCCTGCGTGGTGGTGGAGGATGTTGAGCGTGTGTGATCCTGCGTGGTGGTGGAGGACGTTGAGGGTGTGAGATCTTGCGTGGTGATGGAGGACATTGAGGGTGTGTGATCCTGCGTGGTGGTAGAGGATGTTGAGCGTGTGTGATCCTGCGTGGTGGTAGAGAACGTTGAGGGCGTGTGATCTTGCGTGGTAGTGGAGGATGTTGAAGGTGTGTGATCCTGCGTGGTGTGGAAGATGTCGAGGGTGTGTGATCCTGTGTGGTGGTAGAGCATGGTGATGGTGTGAGATCCTGTGTGGTGGTTGAGAATGCTGAGGTGTGTGATCCTGCGTGGTGGTGGAGGACGTTGAGGATGTTTGATCCTACGTGGTGGTAGAGGACGTTGAGGGGGTGTGATCCTGCGTGGAGGTAGGGCATGTTGAAGGTGTGTGATCCTGTGTTGTGGTAGAGGACGTTGAGGGTGTGTGATCCTGCGTGGTGGTAGAGGACGTTGAGGATGTGTGGTCCTGCTTGGTGGTAGAGGATGTTGAGGGTATGTGATCCTGTGTGGTGGTAGAGGATGTGTAATCCTGCATGGTGGTAGAGGATGTTGAAGGTGTGTGATCCTGTGTGGTGGTGGAGGACTTTGAGGGTGTGTGATCCTGCGTGGTGGTAGAGGACTTTGAGGGGGTGTGATCCTGTGTGGTGGTAGAGGACACTGAAGGTGTGTGATCCTGCGTGGTGTTAGAGGACGTTGATGGTGTGTGATCCCTCGTGGTGGTATAGGACGATGTGGGTGTGTGATCCAGCGTGGTGGTGGAGGATGTTGAGCGTGCGTGATCCTGCTTGGTGGTACAGGATGTTGAGGGTGTGTGATCCTGCGTGGTGGTGGAGGATGATGAGCGTGTGTGATCCTGCGTGGTGGTGGAGGATGTGGAGGGTGTGTGATCCTGCTGTGGTTTCGGAGGACATTGAGGGTGTGTGAACATGCGAGGTGGTAGAGGATGTAGAGGGTGTGTGATCCTGCGTGGTGGTGGAGGATGATGTGTGTGTGTGATCCTGTGTGATGGTGTAGGATGTTGAGGTTGTGTGATCCTACGTGGTGGCGGAGGACGTTGAGGATGTGTGATCCTGCGTGATGGTGGAGGACATTGAGGGAGTGTGATCCTGCATGGTGGTGGAGGATGTTGAGCGTGTGTGATCCTGCATAGTGGTAAAGGACGTTGAGGATGTGTGATCCTGCATGGTGGTGGAGGATGTTGAGCGTGTGTGATCCTGCGTAGTGGTAAAGGATGTTGAGGATGTGTGATCCTGCATGGTGGTGGAGGATGTTGAGGGTGATTGATCCTGCGTGGTGGTAGAGGATGTTGAGGGTGTGTGATCCTGTTGGTGGTGGAGGATGTTGAATGTGTGTGATCCTGCGTGATTGTGGAGGATGTTGAGGCTGTGTGATCCTGTGTGGTGGTAGAGGATTCGAGGATGTGTGATCCTGTGTGGTGGTAGTGGATGTTGAGGGTGTGTGATCCTGCATGGTGGTAGAGGGTGTTGAAGGTGTTTGATCCTGCGTGGTGGTAGAGGACGTTGATGGTGTGTGATCCTAAGTGGTGGTAGAGGACTTTGAGGGTGTGTGATCCTGTGTGGTGGTGGAGGATTTTGAGGGTGTGTGATCCTGTAGGGTAGTAGAAGATTTTGAGGGTGCGTGATCCTGTGTGGTTGTAGAGAATGTAGAGGGTGTGTGATCCTGAGTGGTGGTAGAGAATGTAGAGGGTGTGTGATCCTACATGGTGGTACAGGATGTTGAGGGTGTGTGATCCTGCGTGGTGGTAGCGGATGTTGAGGGTGTGTGATCCTGTGTGGTTGTAGAGGATGTTCAGGGTGTGTGATCCTGCGTGCTGGTAGAGGATGTTGAGGGTGTGTGATCCTGCGTGGTGGTAGCGGATGTTGAGGGTGTGTGATCCTGAATGGTGGTAGAGCATGTTGAGCGTTTGTAACCCTGTGTGGTGGTAGAGGATGTTGAGGGTGTGTGATTCTGCGTGGTGGTGGAGGATGTTGAGGGAGTGTGATCCTGCATGGTGGTAGAGGATGTTGAGGGTGTGTGACCCTGCGTGGTGGTGGAGGATGTTGAGGGTGTGTGATCCTGAGTGGTGGTAGAGCATGTTGAGTGTTTGTGACCCTGTGTGGTGGTAGAGGATGTTGAGGGTGTGTGATCCTGCGTGGTGGTAGAGGATGTTGAGGGTGTGTGATCCTGTGTGGTGGTGTAGGATAATGAGGATGTGTGACCCTGCATGGTGGTGGAGGATGTTGAGGGTGTGTGATCCTGAGTGGTGGTAGAGCATGTTGAGCGTTTGTGCCCTGTGTGGTGGCAGAGGATGTTGAGGGCGTGTGATCCTGTGTGGTGGTAGAGGATGTTGAGGGTGTGTGATCCTGTGTGGTGGTGTAGGATATTGAGGATGTGTGATCCTGCGTGGTGGTGTGGGCTTTGAGGGTGTGTGATCCTGAGTGGTGGTAGAGGATGTTGACGGTTTGTGACCCTGCATGGTGGTAGAGGATGTTGAGGGTGTGTGATCCTGTTGGTGGTGGAGCATGTTTAAGGTATGTGATCTTGTGTGATGGTGGAGATGTTGAGGGAATGTGATCCTGCATGGTGGTGGAGGATGTTTAGGGTGTGTGATCTGTGGTGGTGGTAGAGATGTTGAGGTTGTGTGATCCTGTGATGGTAGAGGATTTTGAGGGTGTGTGATCCTGGGTGGTGTTAGAGGATGTCGAGTGTATGTGATACTGTGTGGTGATAGAGGATTCGAGGGTTTGTGAATCTGTGTGGTGGTAGTGTATGTTGAGGGTGTGAGACCCTGCTTGGTGGTAGAGGACGTTGAGGGTGTGTGATCCTGCGTGGTGGTAGAGTATGTTGAGGGTGAGTGATCCTGCATGGTCGTACAGGATTTTGAGGGTGTGTGATCCTGTGTGGTGGTAGAGGATGTTGAAGGTGTTTGATCCTGCATGGTGGTAGAAGTCGTTGAGGGTGTATGATCCTGCATGGTGGTAGAGGATGTTGAGGGTGGGTGATCCTGCGTGGTGGTAAAGGATGTTGAGAGTGTGTGATCCTGCATGGTGGTAGAGGATGTTGAGGGTGTGTGATCCTGCATGGTGGTAGAGGATGTTGAGTGTGTGTGATCCTGTGTGGTGTTAGAGGATGTTGATGGTGTGTGATCCTTGGTGTTGGTAGAGGATGTTGAAGGTGTGTGATCCTGCGTGGTGGTATACGATGGTGAGGTGTGGGATCCAGTGTGGTGGTAGAGGATGTTGAGGATTTGTGGTCCTGTGTGGTGGTAGAGGTTGTTGAAGTAGTGTGATCCTGCCTTGTGGTGTAGGATGTTGAGGGTGTGTGATCCTGCATGGTGGGGAAGACGTGGAGGGCGTGTGATCCAGCCTGGTGGTAGAGCATGTTGAGAGTGTGTGATCCTGTGTGGTGGTGGAGAATGTTGAAGGTGTGTGATCCTGCGTGGTGGTAGAGGATAATGATTGTGTGATGCTGCGTGGTGGTAGACGATGTTGAGGGTTTGTGATCCTGTGTGGTGATAGAGGATGTTGACGGTGTGTGATCCTACGTGGGGGTGGTGGATGTTGAGGATGTGTGATCCTGCGTGTCTGTTAAGGATGTTGAGGGTGTGTGATCCGGTGTGGTGGTAGAGGATGTTGAGGGTGTGTGATCCTACGTGCTGGTGGTGGATGTTGAGGATGTGTGATCCTGCATTGCTGTAGAGGATGTTGAGGGTGTGTGACCCTGCATGGTGGTAGAGGATGTTGAGGGTGTGTGATCCTGTGTGATGGTAGAGGATGTTGAGGGTGTGTGATCCTGCGTGGTGGTAGAGGATGTTGAAGGTGTTTGATCCTACGTGGTGGTTGAGGATGTTTAGGGTGTGTGATCCTGCGTGGTGGTAGAGGATGTTGAGGGTGTGTGATCCTGCGTATTGGTGGAGTGAGTTGAAGTTTTGTGATCCTGAGTGGTGGTGGATGACATTGAGGTTGTGTGATCCTGTGTGTTGGTAGAGGATATTGAGGGTCTGTGTCCCTGCGTGGTGGTGGAGGACCTAGAGGGTGTGTGATCCTGTGCGGTGGTGGAGGACGTTGAGGGTGTGTGATGCTGCGTGGTCCTGGAGTATGTTGAGCATATGTGATCCTGCCTGGTGGTGGAGGATGTTGAGGGTGTTTGATCCTGCGTGGAGGTCCAGCATGTTGAAGGTGTGTGATCCTGTGTGGTGGTAGAGGATGTTGAGGATGTGTGATCCTGCATAGTGGTAGATGCTGTTGAGGGTGTGTGATCCTGCGTCATGCTGGAGGATATTTAGGGTGTGTGATCCTGCATGGTGGTGGAGGATGTTGTGGGTGTGCAATCAGCATGGTGGTGGAGGACGTTGAGTGTGTGTGATCCTGCAGGGTGGTAGAGGATGATGAGGATGTGTGATCCTGCGTGGTGGTAGAAGATGTTGAGGGTCTGTGATCCTTCATGGTGTTAGAGGAATATGAGGGTGTGATCTTGTGTCGTGGTGAAGGACGTTGAGCGAGTGTTATCCTGCGTGGTGGTGGAGGACTTTTAGTGTGTGTGATCCTGCATGGTGTTAGAGGATGATGATGATGTGTGATCCTGCATAGTGGTAGAAGACGTTCAGGGTGTGTGATCCTGCATGGTGGTAGAGGACGTTGAGGGTGTGTGATCCTGCTTGGTGGTAGAGGACGTTGAGGATGTGTGATCCTGCGTGGTGGTAGAGGACGTTGAGGGTGTGTGATCCTGCGTGGTGCTGGAGGACGTTGAGGGTGTGTGATCCTGCCTGGTGGTAGAGGATGTTGAGGGTGTTTGATCCTGTGTGGTGGTGGCGGAGTTTGAGGGTGTGTGATCCTGTTGGTGGTGGAGGATGTTGAATGTGTGTGATCCTGCGTGATGGTGGAGGATGTTGAGGGTGTGTGATCATGCGTGGTGCTTGAGGATGTGAGGGTGTGTGATCCTGCGTGGTGGTAGAGTATGTTGAGGGTGTTTGATCCTGCGTGGTGGTGGAGGAGTTTGAGGGTGTGTGATCCTCTGTGCTGGTGGAGGATGTTGAGGGTGTGTGATCCTGCGTGGTGGTAGAGATGTTGAGGGTGTGTGATCCTTGTTGGTAGAGGATTTTGAGGGTGTGTGATCCTGTGTGGTGGTAGTGGATGTTGAGGGTGTGTGATCCTGCGTGGTGGTAGAGATGTTGAGGGTGTGTGATCCTGTGTTGGTAGAGGATTCGAGGGTGTGTGATCCTGTGTGGTGGTAGTGGATGTTGAGGATGTGTGATACTAAGTGGTGGTAGAGGATGTTGAAGGTGTTTGATCCTGCATGGTGTTAGAGGACGTTGACGGTGTGTGATCCTGCGTGGTGGTGGAGGATGATGAGCGTGTGTGATCCTGCCTGGTGGTACAGGACGTTGAGGGTGTGTGAACCTGCATGGTGGTGGAGGATGATGAGCGTGTGTGATCGTGCGTGGTGGCGGAGGATGTGGAGGGTGTGTGATCCTGCCGTGGTTTCGGAGGATGTTGAGGGTGTGTGAACCTGCGTGGTGGTAGAGGATGTTGAGGGTGTGTGATCCTGCGTGGTGGTGGAGAATGATGTGTGTTTGTGATCCTGTGTGATGGTGTAGGATGTTGAGCTTGTGTGATCCTGCGTGGTGTTGGAGGACGTTGAGCTTGTGTGATCCTGCGTGGTTGTAGAGGATGATGAGGATGTGTGACCCTGTTGGTGGTGGAGGATGTTGAATGTGTGTGATCCTGTGTGATGGTGGAGGATGTTGAGGGTGTGTGATCCTGTGTGGTGGTAGAGGATTCGAGGGTGTGTGATCCTGTGTGGTGGTAGAGGATGTTGAAGGTGTTTGATCCTGCGTGGTGGTAGAGATCGTTGATGGTGTGTGATCCTGCGTGGTGGTGGAGGACTTTGAGGGTGTGTGATCCTGTGTGGTGGTGGAGGATTTTGAGGGTGTGTGATCCTGTGGGGTGGTAGAAGATGTTGAGGGTGCGTGATTTGGGGTGGCGGTAGAGATGTTGAGTTTGTATGATCTTGTGTTTGTAGAGGATTTTGAGGGTGTGTGATCCTGTGTGGTGGTAAAGGATGTCGAGTGTGTGTGATCCTGTGTGGTGGTAGAGGATTTTGAGGGTGTGTGATCCTGTGTGGTATAGAGGATGTTGATGGTGTGTGACACTGCGTGGTGGTATAGGATGGTGAGAGTGTGTGATCCAGCGTGGTGGTAGAGGATGTTGAGAGTCTGTGATCCTGCATGGTGGTAGAAGATATTGAGCGTGTGTGATCCTGTGTGGTGGTACAGGATTTTGAGGCTGTGTGATCATGTGTGGTGGTAGAGGATGTTGAAGGTGTTTGATCGTGCATGGTTGTAGAAGTCATTGAGGTTGTTTGATCCTGCGTGGTGGTAGAGGATGTTGAGGGTGTGTGATCCTGCATGGTGGTAGAGGATGTTGAGGGTGTGTGAACCTGTGTGGTGGTAGAGGATGTTGAGGGTGTGTGATCCTCCATGGAGGTAGAGGATGTTGAGGGTGTGTGATCCTGTGTGGTGGTAGAGGACGTTGAGGGTGTGTGATCCTGCCTGGTGGTAGAGGATGTTGAGGGTGTGTGATCCTGTTGGTGGTGGAGGATGTTGAATGTGTGTGATCCTGCGTGATGGTGGAGGATATTGAGGGAGTGTTATCATGCGTGCTGCTTGAGGGGTGAGGGTGTGTGATCCTGCGTGGTGATAGAGGATGTTGAGGGTGTGTGATCCTCTGTGCTGGTGGAGGATGTTGAGGGTGTGTGATCCTGCGTGGTGGTAGAGATGTTGAGGGTGTGTGATCCTTGTTGGTAGAGGATTTTGAGGGTGTGTGATCCTGCGTGGTGGTAGAGATGTTGAGGGTGTGTGATCCTTGTTGGTAGAGGATTTTGAGGGTGTGTGATCCTGTGTGGTGGTAGTGGATGTTGAGGGTGTGTGATCCTGCATGGTGGTAGAGATGTAGAGGGTGTGTGATCCTGTGTTGGTAGAGGATTCGAGGGCGTGTGATCCTGTGTGGTGGTAGTGGATGTTGAGGGTGTGTGATACTGCATGGTGGTAGAGGATGTTGAAGGTGTTTGATCCTGCATGGTGTTAGAGGACGTTGACGGTGTGTGAACCTGCGTGGTGGTGGAGGATGATGAGCGTGTGTGATCCTGCTTGGTGGTACAAGACGTTGAGGGTGTGTGAACCTGCATGGTTGTGGAGGATGATGAGCGTGTGTGATCCTGCATGGTGGCGGAGGATGTGGAGGGTGTGTGATCCTGCCGTGGTTTCGGAGGATGTTGAGGGTGTGTGAACCTGTGTGGTGGTAGAGGATGTTGAGGGTGTTTGATCCTGCGTGGTGGTGGAGAATGATGTGTGTTTGTGATCCTGTGTGATGGTGTAGGATGTTGAGCTTGTGTGATCCTGCGTGGTGGTGGAGGACGTTGAGGGTGTGTGATCCTGCGTGGTGGTAGAGGATGATGAGGATGTGTGATCCTGTTGGTGGTGGAGGATGTTGAATATGTGTGATCCTGCGTGATGGTGGAGGATGTTGAGGGTGTGTGATCCTGTGCGGTGGTAGAGGATTCGAGGGTGTGTGATCCTGTGTGGTGGTAGAGGATGTTGAAGTTGTTTGATCCTGCGTGGTGGTAGAGATCGTTGATGGTGTGTGATCCTGCGTGGTGGTGGAGGACTTTGAGGGTGTGTGATCCTGTGTGGTGTGGAGGAGTTTGTGGGTGTGTGATCCTGTGGGGTGGTAGAGGATGTTGAAGGTGTTTGATCCTGCGTGGTGGTAGAGATCGTTGATGGTGTGTGATCCTGCGTGGTGGTGGAGGACTTTGAGGGTGTGTGATCCTGTGTGGTGTGGAGGAGTTTGTGGGTGTGTGATCCTGTGTGGTGGTAGAGGATGTTGAGGGTGTGTGATCCTGTGTGGTTGTAGAGGATGTTGAGGGTGTGTGATCCTGCGTGCTGGAAGAGGATGTTTAGGGTGTGTGATCCTGTGTGGTGGTAGAAGATGTTGAGGGTGTGTGATCCTGTGTGGTTGTAGAGGATGATGAGAGTGTGTGATCATGCGTGCTGGTAGAGGATGTTGAGGGTGTGTGATCCTGTGTGGCGATAGAGGATGTTGACAGTGTGTGATCCTATGTGGGGGTGGTGGATGTTGAGGATGTGTGATCCTGCGTGGCTGTTTAGGATGGTGAGGGTGTGTGATCCTGCGTGGTGGTAGAGGATGTTGAGGGTGTGTGATCCTGCGTGTTGGTAGAGGATGTTGAAGGTGTTTGATCCTACGTGGTGGTTGAGGATGTTTAGGGTGTGTGATCCTGCGTGGTGGTAGAGGATGTTGAGGGTTTGTGATCCTGTGTGATGGTAGAGGATGTTGAGGGTGTGTGATCCTGCGTGGTGGTAGAGGATGTTGAAGGTGTTTGATCCTACGTGGTGGTTGAGGATGTTTAGGGTGTGTGATCCTGCGTGGTGGTAGAGGATGTTGAGGGTGTGTGATCCTGCGTATTGGTGGATGAGTTGAGGTTTTGTGATCCTGAGTGGTGGTGGATGATGTTGAGGTTGTGTTATCCTGCGTGTTGGTAGAGGATATTGAGGGTCTGTGTCCCTGCGTGGTGGTGGAGGACCTAGAGGGTGTGTGATCCTGTGCGGTGGTGGAGGACGTTGAGGGTGTGTGATCCTGCGTGGTCCTGGAGTATGTTGAGCATATGTGATCCTGCCTGGTGGTGGAGGATGTTGAGGGTGTTTGATCCTGCGTGGAGGTCCAGCATGTTGAAGGTGTGTGATCCTGTGTGGTGGTAGAGGATGTTGAGGATGTGTGATCCTGCATAGTGGTAGATGCTGTTGAGGGTGTGTGATCCTGCGTCATGCTGGAGGATATTTAGGGTGTGTGATCCTGCATGGTGGTGGAGGATGTTGTGGGTGTGCAATCAGCATGGTGGTGGAGGACGTTGAGTGTGTGTGATCCTGCAGGGTGGTAGAGGATGATGAGGATGTGTGATCCTGCGTGGTGGTAGAAGATGTTGAGGGTCTGTGATCCTTCATGGTGTTAGAGGAATATGAGGGTGTGATCTTGTGTCGTGGTGAAGGACGTTGAGCGAGTGTTATCCTGCGTGGTGGTGGAGGACTTTTAGTGTGTGTGATCCTGCATGGTGTTAGAGGATGATGATGATGTGTGATCCTGCATAGTGGTAGAAGACGTTCAGGGTGTGTGATCCTGCATGGTGGTAGAGGACGTTGAGGATGTGTGATCCTGCTTGGTGGTAGAGGGCGTTGAGGATGTGTGATCCTGCGTGGTGGTAGAGGATGTTGAGGGTGAGTGATCCTGAGTGGTGTTAGTGGATGTTGAGGCTCTGTGATACTGCGTGGAGGTAGAGGGCGCTGAGGGTGTGAGATCCTGCATGTTGGTAGAGGACGTTGCGGGTGTGTGATCCTGCATGGTGGTAGAGGACGTTGAGGGTGTGTGATACAGCGGGGTGGTGTAGGATGTTGAGGTTGTGTGACCCTGCGTAGTGGTGGAGGATGTTGGGGATGTGTGATCCTGTGTGGTGATAGAGGATGTTGAGGGTGTGTGATCCTGCATGGAGGTAGAGGATGTTGAGGGTGTGTGATCCTGTGTGGTGGTAGAGGATGTTGAGGGTGTGTGATCCTGTGTGGTGCTGGAGGACGTTGAGGGTGTGCGATCCTGCCTGGTGGTAGAGGATGTTGAGAGTGTGTGATCCTGTTGGTGGTGGAGGATGTTGAATGTGTGTGATCCTGCGTGATGGTGGAGGATGTTGAGGGAGTGTGATCATGTGTGCTGCTTGAGGATGTGAGGGTGTGTGATCCTGCGTGGTGGTAGAGGATGTTGAGGGTGTTTGATCCTGCGTGGTGGTGGAGGAGTTTGAGGGTGTGTGATCCTCTGTGCTGGTGGAGGATGTTGAGGGTGTGTGATCCTGCGTGGTGGTAGAGATGTTGAGGGTGTGTGATCCTTGTTGGTAGAGGATTTTGAGGGTGTGTGATCCTGTGTGGTGGTAGTGGATGTTGAGGGTGTGTGATCCTGCGTGGTGGTAGAGATGTTGAGGGTGTGTGATCCTGTGTTGGTAGAGGATTCGAGGGTGTGTGATCCTGTGTGGTGGTAGTGGATGTTGAGGGTGTGTGATACTGCGTGGTGGTAGAGGATGTTGAAGGTGTTTGATCCTGCATGGTGTTAGAGGACGTTGACGGTGTGTGAACCTGCGTGGTGGTGGAGGATGATGAGCGTGTGTGATCCTGCTTGGTGGTACAGGATGTTGAGGGTGTGTGAACCTGCATGGTGGTGGAGGATGATGAGCGTGTGTGATCATGCGTGGTGGCGTAGGATGTGGAGGGTGTGTGATCCTGCCGTGGTTTCGGAGGATGTTGAGGGTGTGTGAACCTGCGTGGTGGTAGAGGATGTTGAGGGTGTGTGATCCTGCATGGTGGTGGAGAATGATGTGTGTTTGTGATCCTGTGTGATGGTGTAGGATG